>NC_066580.1:392542496-392883329 GCF_024323335.1 Lathyrus oleraceus
CCCCAACACACCTCATTGAATTTTCTAACACGGTCAAATACGTAATTAAAGGTCTTCCTTCAACTGGTGGCATCGGAACTGGAGGTTCTTGGCGATATTTCCTGATTTTGTCATAAGCTTCTTGGCATTCATCATTCCATACCATCTCTTGATTTTGTCTCAGTAATTTGAAGATGGGTTTGCAGGTAGCAGTCAAGTGTGGAATGAATCGGGCAATGTAATTCGAGTGCCCCAAGAAACCTCTGACTTCTTTCTTGTTTATTTCAGTACCCAGATTTACAATTTCAATTGATTCCTCATGCGGCTGTATAGTCTTTTCTTCTTGCAGTAGTCGGGCAAGTTCTCCAGGGACTTCACAATCTTCCTCGCTTCCATCCTCGGCTTGGTAGATCGGATTTTCAAAGTCATAATGAACAGTAGCAGAGTCATTACCAACAGGATCCAGAGTGGATATGGATCGGCAAATTGTTACGTGAGTGTGTGCAAGAAACATAGCTTGTTTGAAAAATGACAGGAAAGATAAAGAGCGCAATATTTGAATGCAAAAAGTCCATTGATCTATTGAATATGAATATGCTTATGAAAATGACAAACCCCTAACAAATTAGCCATTGTGCCTCGGGCATAGACACAATGCTTTAAGAAGTTTGATTGTAAAAGAAAATTAAAATTTGCAATTCTAGAATAAACAATAACAATTACTCCTGACTAAAGGAAATCGGGATAATGTCTTCAGTCTTCCAATTGTTGAGTCCGTCACCAATTGTTGGGAAAATCCAGCTATCCAAGTCGCAATCACTATCAGCATCTTCCATAGCATTAATCTGATTTTTGACTATCTTTCCAGAGTTAAACCCCAGGCCAGCTTTATCAGACTTGTACGGTACATTGATCAGTTGACCCCAACCAGCACGATCACCATTTTCAATCGCGGCTTGAGCATCTTTCAGAGAGATCATGACAGGGGGAGTACGAACAACCTTGGGCACAAGGGGAGTTGGCTTAAGGACAGGACTGGGTGGAGGAACCACTTCAAATGACTGAGAAGGAGTCTCAAAGAATTCACCATCCATCTCGACGTATTTGAAGGCTTGCACACTACTGACAATATACTCTTCTTCTCCACATATAGTGACAACCATGCCTGCTATTGGATACTTCAGCTTTTGATGAAGCGACGAAGCTACCGCACCTGCCCCATGGATCCAAGGGCGCCCCAACAAGCAGGAGTAGGCGGGACGAATGTCCATCACGTGAAAGGTAGTGTTGAAGACTTGAGGTCCTATCTTGATAGGGAGAACCACTTCACCATAGACAACACTCTTCGCACCATCGTAAGCACGCACCACAACATCACTAGGTTTCAGTTCAATGCCTTTGTAGTCAAATTTATCGAGTACAGCTTTCGGGAGCACATTCAAGGAAGAGCCGTTGTCGATCAACACGTGAGCCAGGGTGATCCCCTCACACTCGATGGAGATATGCAGAGCTTTATTGTGATTCTTTCCTGCTGGCGTCAGGTCAGCATCGGAAAAGCCTAGGCCATTGTCAACAGTCAAATTAGCAACATAATGTTCGAATTGATCGACGGATGTTTCTTGAGGCACATGAGCGGTCTTCAAGAATTTCATCAATGCATTGGCATGGGATTCAGAGGATAATAACAAGGACAACATTGAGATTTTAGACGGAGTATGCCCCAATTGTTCCACTACATCAAAATCGCTCTTACGGATGATTTTCAGCATCTCTTCCATTTCCTGTTTGGCAACATCTTCAGAAGTAACTTCGACCGATGTCTCTGACTGAGGAGGATTGACTGGTCTTTTTCCTCGAATTTCGGGAGCGGGAGGTGAGATTTCTGGGGAGTAGATCCTTCCACTTCGAGTAACTTTACTAGTCCCCACAATATCATTAGGATTAGCAGAACTACCAACTTGCTTTATGCCATGGATGTAAACGTCGCCTCCATAGTTCCACGGAATAGCTTTGCTGGAGGAATATGGCACGGGGCCAGGTGCGGTAATAATCAGGGGAGCCACTTTGGGCTCAGCGGTAATCTTCACAGGCACTCTAGTAGCGGTAATCTTCACTAGAGCTTTGGACCTAGCAATCACAGATACCTCTTCAATAGAGTTGTCCACCTTAGGAACCCTTTCAAATAGAATTGTACGATCATCCATCAGCCGTTGAATGCCGTTCTTCAACTTCAAACAATCATTGGGTCGGAGTACACAGAGATCGCAATCTTCAGCACAACCTGGAAATAAACCAGCTTGCAATAAATTCTTCTTAACGATCAGGAGAGGAGATGCTAAATCAGCAACGTCAGTAACGTGAGAATTGTCGTCCACAACATTAACATTCTGGTCATGATTAGGCATAGGTGCTGTGATGACATTGGGGGTCGCCGGAGGATCAAATTCAATTTCTCCAGCGTCGATCATATCCTGAATCTTGTTCTTCAACAACCAGCAATCATTCGTATCATGCCCGGGGCTATCGGAGTGATAGGCACACCTGGCGTTGGGATTATAACGAGGAGAAGTAGTGTTGGGATTTGCAGGAGGGCCTCTGAGGGTAATCAAATTGGCCTTTAACATACTCTGCAGTGCTTGGGTTAAAGTCATATTGATCTTGGTAAACTGTCTTCTCGACCTGTCTTGTCTGTGTTGGAAGTTCTGAGATGGCGGTGCGGCAATTGTAACTGCCCCAACAGTATGGTCACGATTCTTCTTGTTATGCTTCCTCTCACTGTACACAGCATTTGATTCATTCTTTCCCTGATAGGACTTTTTGGTGCTTGCAGAAGTAGCTGCCTGTATCTTTCCACTTCGAATGCCGCTTTCAACCCGTTCACCTGTCAAGATAAGTTCAGTGAAACCTGACGAGGAATTTCCCAGTAGATGGCTGTAGAATGGGCCAGTCAGTGTACCCATGAACATGTCCACTAACTCTCGATCAGTCATAGGGGGTTTGACTTTGCCAGCCAAATCTCTCCACTTTTGAGCATATTCTTTGAAACTTTCTTTAGAGCCCATAGTCATATTTTGTAGCTGTAGCCGAGTAGGCGCTAACTCAGAATTATACTGGTAGTGCTTGTAGAAAGCTGTTGCTAAATCAGTCCATGTGCGGATGTTAGAGCTCTCAAGCTGATAATACCACTCTAACTGTGTGCCAGACAGACTCTCTTGGAAGAAATGGATCCACAGTTTCTTATCAGTAGTGTGCGGCTGAATCTTTCTCACATAAGCCCTTAGATGCATCTGAGGACAAGAGGCACCATCATACTTAGTGAAATGGGAACCTTGAATTTGCGGGGAATGACCACATCAGAGACCAGACCCAAGTTTTCGAAATCCAGACCGGGCACTTTCTGCCCCTCCATAGCTAGCATACGTTCTTCCAGCAACTTGTACTTATCATCCTTCGGAGAGTACTGTTCATGTTCATAATCTTCATCGTCGTCCTCAGAATTGACGAGATTAGGATTCTCATCTTCCGAATCATTCTCGGTCTCTTCTTCTGAATCCTTCGGAATTCTAATCTTGACTCCTGTAACCTGTCCCTTAAGCCTTCTCCCCGGGTTGATGTAACCCACAGGTTTCTGGTCCTTCTTCTTCTCCATCAAAAGAGCTTTCAGTTCTTCCTGCCCCTTAGATAAGCTCAACATCATTTCCTGGAATTGAGCATTCTGGGCCTGGAGATCTTTGACAGTTTGTTCGAGAGCCATTGTTCAATCTGTTTGAATCTGCTGGAATCTGTTTGATAGGAAAATCGTGAGAACACTGATCCTTTAGAATACCTGTTATGCGATGCAATGCAATGTATGAAATGTTTTCAAGGACTTTCGGGATTTAACTTTGCATAAACTAACAAAAAGAGCTTTTTTTTTCTTTTCTCTTTTGTTTTTGCTTTTGTTTTTGTTTTTTCTGTTTTTTTTTTAGCAGAGTTAAATCCCTAAATCCTTGAAATGGTTAGTACAATGCCATGATGTTATGATGTTATGTTGTTATGATGTCATGTTGTTAGATAAATAACAAGCACAAGCAAGTCACACAACAATCATTCCTAGGTTTTAAGGCTTGCGTGAGTTCCATAGGTAAATACCCTCCCCACTGAAGTTTGGTTGGTTCAACCTGTCTTAGAATAGTAACCGGGTTCTAGAAGGATCTCAAATCATTGACCTTTCCTTAAGTCCACTTCAGTGCAACACCAAGTGGTTGACCGAAGCTTCCCTAAAGTCCAATCTCAAAGAGTGTAGTATCGAGTCTCAACCAACTCCAGTCGGAACCGAAGCCAGTTATCTCACTACTTTCTAATGGCCAGGATGAGTCAATTAGGGTTCTAAAGGTCTGGTTAATGCTTTTATGACACCACGCGAATGCCAAATATTTCCTCAACTAACATGAGGAACATCAGGACATCCAAAGTGCCACATTAACCGTAGCCATCATTTTGACCATTCCAGTATACGCCGGACAGTCGCGATGATCTCTTGCTACTTACCTAAGGTACACTAGATCCGGGTGTAGGATCTTTCACTCAAGCATAACATACCCAAGCAATCCCTTAAAAATAAATCAGACAAATTGAATAAGTGATCTTGTTTTTAAGGTAACCTCTCTTTTTAAATATTTAGCGTCCCCAGCAGAGTCGCCAGTTCTGTCATACGGTGAACTGGACTTTTTTGTGGTTTTAATCGCAATGTCGCGGTTAGCAAGAGTCGCCACCGACTTTTCTTTTATCCAATAAGGAAAGGTGGAAAAGAACAGGAAAAACCTTAATTTAGATTTTGGGTTCGGGAGGTACATTATACAAAGGGAAGGTGTTAGCACCCTTTGTATCCATGGTTATCCATGGGCTCTTAATTGCTCGATCACTTATATTATTTTTGTCTGAAAAAAAGTGTTTGTGAATTGTTTGGAAAATTGTTTTGAAAAGAGAATTTAACTTTGTAATGATTATTGTATGAATGTATACAAAGTGGTTATCCCGTTTTAGTTTTGAAAATTGTTTAGAAAAATATAACTCGGTAATAATTCTAGTATGAATGTATACCAAGTGGTGATTTTCTAAAGGCATTTTGAAAGGTGTGAGGTGCAAAAAAAATGTTTTAAGTTGTGAGCCAGCAATTAAGAGTTATACCGACCCAAGGTCTTTACGGGCATTTCCTATCCTTATGAGGGTAAAACTGTCCTTATTATTGAGAAATAAGTAGTTTTATCCTTTGGATGTAAAAGGGTCATCGTAGGGTCATCGATTGGTCATTGAAGGCAACAGTTATGAGGATACCTTAGCATTCGAAGGGACTATCATCATTTAACCGTAGGCAACATCGGAGGGTCATCGAGGGACAAAGTTGTATATTCGAAGGCAACATCCGAGGGACTATAATTTATTTTATGATGATTTAACCGAAGGGTCTTTGCCAAGGGTATCCCCACGTTCGCGGGACATGACCGTAATATCGTAATCGTAAGGCGACAAAGAGAGGTCCAAGATCACTTATTCAAAGGCAAAGTTTTACAATTAATTATATAATTAGGATGAAACTCCACATTAAAATTATTAAAAATAATATATTAAAAAATTAATACATTAGAGATTAATACATTAAAAATTAATTTAGGGTGAAACTCCACAAGGGTATCCCACAAATAAAGTGGAATACCTAGCCAATAACCTTTTCCTGGGATATGTGAACCTTTACGAAACTCAAAAAAAAGAAACATGTCAGAACACCAAATCAGGGTGCAATCGAAGATTACACCGGAGAAATATCATAACAATAAATGGGATAGGATAAATAATGCATGGCTATGATAAAAACATAAAAAAACAGACTAGAAGAATCAGGTACTGTCTCGTTCGCCTCTGCCTCGCCTATCGAAGGCCACGGATTTTGAATTTGAAAACAGCCCCATGTTAGGAACTTTGAATTTTATGGCATTTTATCACAGGAATAACATGGTCAAACATTCAGGGTATTCAGGCATATTTAAATTCCCATACGAAAGCAAATTATATATCAACATTTAATCATGATGCATTATATATGTAGATATGGCCAATTGAAAGTATAAACAATAGAGATACGCAAACCTGTTTGCCAATTCAAGGTTGAAGGGATTGACCACTTGTAGTATCGGAATAAGTTAGGCAGCGGGAATTGGACGGCGATGGCTTCGGTGCAGATGGGCTGCCTTCAGGGTTTCTTTACTCTGAATTCTCCGGGTAGGCAGGGTTCCTATGCCAAAGTTTCTATCCGTCCTTCTCTGTTCTCTCTCTTTCTTTTTCCTCAAGGTTTTGTTCCAAGGAAACCTCAGAGTGTTTTGCTTCTCTTCCTTCTTTCTCCAGTAAATCTCCCAGTGTAAACTCCAAGTGTAACTCCAAGTCTCACTCCCCTACTGAAACTTCAGTATTTATAGACTAATTTCGTGGGTAATGGGCTTGGAATGAGGGAGACCCAAGTCCAAAATAATTTGTTATATTTTATTTATTTATTTATTTTAATTAATTAATTAATTAATTAATTAATTAATTAATTAATTAAATTTTTTCTTCTTTTTTTTTTCTTTTTTTTTCGTTTTTTTTTTTTTTTTTTTTTTTTTTTTTTTTTTTTTTTTTTTTTTTTTTAGAAAAAATGATGGGTAATTTTTGGGGTATGACAATATCTAACATAAGGTTTTAACCTGGTTGACCATAATCATTGTCACCCACTCCTTCCTCGTCAGTTACAACATGAATTATCCTGACATCTACCTTTACATCATATTTATCACTAGCCTCAATGACAATGTCATTCTTGAATACTTTGATTAAACTTACTTTTGAAATGTCAACCTTTAAAATAATCAATTGAACTTGTGAGGTAGCATTAGTGAGAACATCTATGAACTGCAAAGTCATGTCCGCCTCTAGTTATTACTCAACCCTTTAATGAAGAGACAATGAACTTCAAGGTCATCTATAGACTTGGCGACCTTAAGCCTATGAACCTAAACAACAAGATCCTTCATCTTCTACTCAGCATCATCGACACGTCACAAGTGCATGCAATATCAAAGTAATAAAAGAGTTATCATACGATAGAGACCAAGTATTTGAGTACCAAATTCTACTCTATCGTTGTGTAGATAAAGTGGTCTAAATTGAGTTTGAATTTGAAAAGATAAGTTTTTAATGAATAAAAACTATAATTTAAAGGCACGAACCTGTCTAAACATACCCAGACGAACCTCTAGTTCTATTACGAGAAAATAATAAATATTATAGAAACATAGAGAAAATTTGACAACACCTAATTTTGTCAATGTGTTGTCTTGTCTCAGACGATAATTTTTAGTATACGTGGAATAAACTGAAATAGCCAGCAAGCTGTTTGGTCTCAAATGTAGTCGCAACTTCAAGTGTTGCATATAGGATAGTCAATGTAGTAGGTGCATCTCCAAGCCCAGCTGGTATGCTCTAGGCTATTGAACATCCACATGTACGAGCATCAATATAAACATGAGACTTATCCGCAAAGAGAGTACATGTTATTAGGTGTAACATGTACACCCATGGGACAATCTTATACATTTATGCCTCCACAAGCTCGGTATATCTGTCTCAAAGCCAATATATCTAAAAGTGAGGTACGCTATTAAAATTAAAATCCTCTAGCATGGCCTCCTCGGTAACTCCCGAATCACGTACAATCGGAATACATCCAAGCTTCTGATTAATAACAGGAGTGGTGAAGAATCTACCAACAACGGGGAAATGGAATATGGAGGAGACATCATCCAAAGTGATAGTCATCTTCCCAAATGGAAGATGAAAGCAAGATGTCTCTTTGTTCCATCGCTCAACAAAGGAAGTCAGAAGTGAAACATCAACCATGGTGAGTGAGCAATCGACAAGTGCTAGGAGCTCGAAATCAACAATAATCCTCTTGACCTGTTGAGGCATCTGAATCTTACAAAAGTTCTTTATCTTTGACCCTTGGGATGTCACCTTCAGCGTGGGACGATCCTATAACAAACAAAGTTAAAAATAGACTCAATAAGTTTGAACACCTCAAGTATCAATAATAAATAAATTAAAGTTAAACAAAAAATATATATACTTTTCCCTGCCATAATTGGTATGCCACATGGGCATCATACTCGGTAAACACTGGTCGGTCACTGGGTCCTCCCAAGAACTCAATTGAAGTAGGAGTCGTAACCTCTATATCACCAGTAGCAGTAGCCTTGATGTCAGTCGTCTCAGCCTCATCAGTCATAAGGATTGCATCTGTGGCAACCAGTTCATCAACAATAGGGGTCACATATGTTTCAACCACCTCATCAATAACCACATTAGCAATAGGGTCCGTATCCATCTCAGCCACCTCAGTTGGATCAATAACAGTATGACCCTGCACCTCCTCAGCATGAACATCCTCAATAACATGCTCATCTACGTCATCTTTGGGCTACTCGTCTAATATAATCGCTCGATGATAGATGCTACAGGATGCGCAAAACCACTCAGCCAACCATTTTAGGTGAGAACCGGTTGGAACTACTCTCCCAGCCCGTAGTTGGGAAAACTTTTCCTCAGCAACCTTAACCTTGGCTGCCGCTCTCTCAGCGATCCAGCCTCCAATAGTGTCGTCATTTCCCCTAATCTTCACTGCAAAATAGAAAAATAAAAAGAACCAATTAACTACTACCAATTTTGAAATTTCCGTGAAAATTTTGAAATTTCCGTGAAAATTTTGAACATTTTGAACAACCAAAAATTTCAGAATTTTTGATAAAAAAAAATGAATAATTAACGGAAATTCCAAAATTCTCAGTAAAAAATCATGAATATATACTGACAACTCTACATTTCCCGATACTGATAAAAGAGTTTGATCGAAATTCTTAAATTTTCGATAAAAACACATGGATTTTGTATGGTAATTTTTTATTTTATTTTTAACTTTAACGTTTTTTCTCCTCTCAGCTTCTCGTTAAATCCTCAAGCTACAACCACCCATAGTAGGCCCATGGATTTTGTATGTTAAAAATTTCTTTTTTTTGAACTTTAACGCTTATTGCTCCGCTCAGTTTCTCTTTTGTCTGGGACGCTCTTTCTACTTTGAAAACCACCCGTAGTAGGCTCATGAATTTTGGTAAGATTTCTTTTTTTTTGAACTTTAACATTTTTTACTCCTTTCAGCTTCTTGTTAAATCCTCAAGCTACAACCACCCCGTAATAGGCCCATAAATTTTGTATGTTATTTGTTTTTAAACTTTAACGCTTTTTGTTCCCCTCAACTTCTCTTTTGTCTAGGATACTTTTTCTACTTTGAAAACAGAGAAAACAAACAACCATATATATAAAGTGATAAAAGCAAGGAGTTAAATGACAAAATTCCATTGAAGAACTATTAAGAAATTGATTTTTTTTAATTTAATAAAATAAAATACTGAATTCTAATTTGATATAGGGATGTGCAAAATATGATTATTTGAACCATATCTTCAAATTGAATTACAATTAAACAAAAAAATATCTGAAATATTTAAATAATTAATAAACTGAAATAAATATTATAAATAATTTAATTAATAAAATTTAAGTTAAAAATCAGTTTAAATTGTTTAAAAATATTATTAAAAAGACTTTTTAATAAAAAAGATCTCATTAAAAATAATTTGATTTATTTTTTAAAATACAATTATTTGAAAATAAACAAAAAAATTTGTAGGCTAAAAAATTCCTTTTATTCAAAACAATAATATATATTTTTTTTGCTCCTCTCGACTTTTCTTTTGTTTAAAACACTCTTTCTAACTTGAAGACAGAGAAAACAAACAACCACGCATATAAAGTGATAAAAGCAAGGATTTTAATGACTAAAATCTATTATAAAACTACCAAAAAATTGTTTTTTTTAAATTAATAAAATAAAATACTGAATTCTAATATTAAGTATTAGATATAAGGATGTGCAAAATCTGATTATGTGACCCATATCTTCAAATTGAATTACTTTTAAACTAAAAATATTTGAACTATTTAAATGATTAATAAACTGAGATAAATATTATAAATAATTTATTAATAAAATTTAAGTTGAAAATCAATTTAAATAGTTTAAAAATTTATTTAAAAATACTTTTTAATAAAAAAATATCTCATAAAATAATTTGAAAACTTAAAAAAAATACAATTATTTAAAAATAAAAAAAAGTATAGTGAATATTTCCTTTTATTTTTAACTTTAACACTTTTTCTCCTCTCGACTTCTCTTTTGTCTGGACACTATTTCTAGTTTAAAAACAGAAAAAAACAAACAACTACACATATAAAGTGATAAAAACGAGATTTTAAAAGACTAAAATTAATTGAAAAACTATTAAAAATTTAATTTTTTAATTTAATAAAACAAAATATTGAATTTCAATCTTAACTATAGGATGTGCAAAAATATGATTATCTGGCCATATATTCAAATTAAATTATATTTAAACAAAAAAAATCTGAACTATTTAAATGATTAATAAACTGAAATAAATATTATAAATAATTTAATTAATAAAATTTAAGTTAAAAATCAGTTTAAATTGTTTAAAAATGTTATTTAATAAAAAAAGATCTCATAAATTTTTTTTTGAAGTTTTTTTAAGTACAATCATTTGAAAATAAACTAAATAAATTGTAATTTTTTCTTAAAAATTATAAAAACATTTTTTTTTATTTGGAAAAAAGTTAATTCTTCTTCTGAAAATATTTTTTTTAAATTCGGGAATAAATAACTTTTAATTTAATTTTTTTCTACAGATAAAAAAAATTCTTTTAACAAAAATTGTTTTTTCACAAAACAAAAAAAATATTTTTTTTCCCAAAAATTTAAAAAATAGTCATTTTTAAATATCTAAAGAGGAAAAACATCTATAAGTTCAAAATATAAACTAACTAATAAATACACCGTGATTTAAAATTGAATTAAGTTTCAATTATGTTTTTTTTATCATGCTGTCTTGGCATGGCTTATGCCTAGTCATTTCTCTAGTATTAATAAAATTAGCTTTCCAAAAAAAATAATTAAGTTTTACTAAAATGGTTATAGAAAATAAAACCAAAGCATTAAAGTTATTTCCTTTTCTGAAGTTAATAAATCATTAACCTCTTAGATCCAAATAACTGTCGATTTATGCCAACTGTAGAGAAACCATGGTCCCACCAAGTCAATAAAAATCCAAACTCACCGACCCGTTTGATATGCGTGTTTAAGCTGATCTGCACTGTAATACACCCTAAACAAACCCGCTCCTTAAGTCTAATCCACGAGATTTTCATTTTTCCATTTCTATTTTCTTTCTTCCCATAAATCACGCGTAATCTTCGAGTATATATAGCAACGTTAACACTCACATATCTTAAACAGACATAAACACAAACACCTTCTGCGCACTTCTCAACAATGGCTTCGTTACCCAAACCAACTCCACTCTTGAAAGACGAACTCGACATCGTCATCCCTACGATCCGTAACCTTGATTTCCTGGAGATGTGGAGACCCTTTTTTGAACAGTATCATCTCATCATTGTTCAAGATGGTGACCCTTCTAAGGTTATCAAGGTTCCTGAAGGTTTCGATTATGAACTGTATAATCGGAATGATATCAATAGGATCTTGGGTCCTAAAGCTTCGTGTATCTCCTTCAAGGATTCGGCTTGTCGTTGCTTTGGGTATATGGTTTCGAAGAAGAAGTATATCTACACCATTGATGATGATTGCTTTGTAAGTGTGGATTTGTGAATTTCGTTTGTTTATTATTATTTTTTTCTTGGATCGGGAAGTTTGTATGTTTGACTTGAAGTTGATTGGTTTGTTGTTGAGTAGTGAATTGAAATTGAAATTGAATTGAATTGACTTGATATATTTTTTTGGGTTTTAGGGGTTTTGGAGCTAGATCTGGGTTGTTGTAAAGTTTAAAGCTTGATTTGATTTTTGAATTGAGTGTGTTTGTTTGGAATTACTAACTTCATGAATTTATTTTGTTTTGCTTGATTTGGTTTGGATGTTTTGAAAAATATGGGAGTGAGTTTGACTTTGGAAATTGTTCATCATTTTGATTAGATTCAATTTCGTTGGATTTGATTTGATTTGATTTTGGTTTGGATCCTTTGAATCAACAGCATTGACTCTAGTTCAATCAGATGTTAGGAATTTAAAATGAGAATTGGTTTTCAAAAGGAATTGAATCTGAGTTGAATCCAGTTCTAATGATTTCAAACAGAATTGGATCTATTCAGATTGTTAGCATTCATCTGGGTCCTGTTTTTAGCTACCTTTTCTTGAATGATTGAGGCACATAATGTAAACAAATCTTGTAGACAGAATGATTTTCTTTAAAACTTTTCCTTTTGCTTTTGAGGGCTTTTTTTTTGACAGAAGGATTTCCACTCATAAGCGAATTTTCTTATTGTTTTTCCCATTTTAGCTAACATTGAACTATTGACTTCTTTTATATTCTCTGTAGCATTCCCTGTGAATTAAATCATTTTCTCAATTTATTTTCATGATATGTTCGGTGTTGTTTTCTAGGATCTAATTATTTCTGTGAGTTGGTTCTTTGGTATCTGTGAATACTAATAACCGCCTATTGATTCTTTCAAGACTAATTTCACAAAGTGTACTGTTTTATACTAGTACATGATTTCCTCAATGTTTTCTATTTTACTGTGTAGGTTGCTAAAGACCCAACTGGGCATGAAATCAATGCACTTGAGCAGCACATTAAGAATCTCCTTAGTCCATCCACTCCATTTTTCTTCAACACCCTTTACGACCCATACAGAGAAGGTACTGATTTCGTCCGTGGATACCCTTTCAGTCTTCGTGAAGGTGTCCCCACTGCCGTTTCTCACGGCCTTTGGCTCAACATACCTGATTACGATGCTCCAACTCAGCTTGTCAAGCCCCATGAGAGGAACACTAGGTTTGTAGTCAGCTTTTTCATTGTGGTTAGTTGATATTCTATGTTTTTGTTTATGGACATTTGCTTAGTCATTTGAGTATGTTTTTTCAGGTTTGTTGATGCTGTTCTGACCATTCCCAAAGGAAGTCTGTTCCCCATGTGCGGTATGAATCTGGCATTTAACCGTGAACTGATTGGACCTGCAATGTACTTCGGACTCATGGGTGATGGTCAGCCTATTGGACGCTACGACGATATGTGGGCTGGATGGTGCATAAAGGTATATTAGTCATATCTCCCTTTTCTGTTAACAATTCTTAAGTGAACAAGTCAAGGACCTTCATGATCATTATCAATTGCTATTTCTATTACAATTACTTAACTGATTACATAGCTGGCTTTTGGTTTATCCAATATATTCTTAACTTATGGTTTATCCGTGGTCAACAACTGATGGATGAATTTACAGGTTATCTGTGACCATTTGGGATATGGAGTGAAAACCGGACTACCTTACATTTGGCACAGCAAAGCAAGCAACCCATTTGTTAATCTGAAAAAGGAGTACAAAGGTATCTTCTGGCAAGAAGAGATCATTCCATTTTTCCAAGCTGCAACCCTTTCAAAAGATTGCACCTCTGTTCAGAAATGCTACATTGAACTCTCCAAGCAAGTCAAGGAGAAACTTGGAACTATTGATCCCTATTTCATCAAACTCGCCGATGCCATGGTCACTTGGGTTGAAGCTTGGGATGAGATTAATAACAACAAATCTGAAGAGACAACTTCAACCAAAGCTTCTGAGGTTGCTGCTACCAAGTGAAACAACTTATAGTTGATGAGGAAGAGAGTAGTTTTCAATCAGTTTTATTATTGTTATCATATTTGTTAGCATTATATTATGATTCTTGTTGATTTTGCTAGATTCCAGAACAATTTATTGATATTTATGTTATTAATATTTATATTATTTCTGTTATTATAAAAAAAATATGATCCTTAATATATTTGTTATGGTGGGTTATGAGCTATCAAATCAACAACCCACAAGTGTTGGCCCGGTGAAGACTTGGGCCTGACTTGGTGAAGACTTGGGTCTAGAGAGCATGTTCTTCTCAAGGTCTCACGTTTGAATTCTGCTGGTGTTAATAATTTTTGTGTTGAATGGATAGTGGAATTGGTCTTTTTGAATTAGTCGGTCTAAAGGTCGGATATCAAAATTTGAAAAGAAAATGACATGTTTAGTTCTGTGTCCAGCCTTTTTAGTCTTGGGCCTAGCTTTTTTAGTCCCGAAAGCCTTAAATGGGCTGGATTGGTTTTGTTCGTAGATTTGGAAAATTTTATTCCATATCCCATTATTTATTCTTCTACCTCTACGTTATATTTTTTTTTGGACGAAAATGTTTTCATATAAATAATTTATTAAAAATTAAAAAATATTAAAAAATTGACTATTAGAAATATAATTTGCATATTATAATTTGGATTCACCATCTAATGACAGGGCATTTCAGACAACTACAGGTTTTGAAATTCAAACAAGTTTTTTTGTGTGCATTATGAATATTTTGGATGAACTTTAGCTATTTTATAATATGTGGTGAGATTGAATTTTGAAATTTAAATGTTTTTTTTGCATTCAGGATGTTTATAATGAATTTGAGCTATCTTGTAATATGTGATGCGTTTGGATTTTTAAATTCAAATAAAATTGTGCATTTTGGATGTTTGGATTTTTAAATTCAAATAAAATTTTGTGATTATAAATGTTTTGGATGGATTTGAATTCACTTGGAATATGTATTGTGTCCGAATTTTGATATCCAAATGGTGTAAGAAGGATAATTTTTAAAATTCTAGAGTTTGTGAGCATTATTGAGGGTATAATGAGCGACGATTTTTTCCCCATTCTTATGGTGTGGCTCACACTTCTGAAAACCTAAATTTTCTCTCTGATGAGATGCATCTTCGGACGCACCTTAAATATTATCATTCTCCATAAATCAAGCAGTCATCCCATTTTTTCCAAAAATTGGTCAGGAGATGCATATGAGAATATTTATGAGGTTAATTCGAAATTGCATCTCTGAAAACGACTATTTCGAATATGCATCTCCAAAAGTTTACCTACATGCATCTTGGGCAGAAACATTGCCCTAAGTTTGTATTTTTTTTTAATCCAATGTCGTTTTAATTCGTCTAATAGTGCCATAATTTGATTCAAACATTAATATGTGTGAACATCATAGAACAATATAATGCATTTATTAAAAAATATCCCATAACATTACAGACATTATTCTCAACGTTTTGAAAAATAATACTAAAACATCCCAAAAATATAAATAAAAGCATAACCTATTGCGTATGCCTAATGAAACACCCATATATGATACATGTCTAGAATTATATATTATACATAGTTATAATGTTGGTACTGAAATACATAAGTGCCTCATGACAACATTGCACATATTACATGCCCAAAGTGAAATACAAACATGGAACAATATATACAAGGGTGTCCAAAAATATAAACTAGGAACTAGATCACTATAGAATGATCCCAAAAGAGATATCTACACAACGGAAAAAGCCATCCAAAACATCGAACAAATAAGAACATCAAGCTATCTTGTCCTTACCCTTCACCTGCTCATAACTACTTGAAAAATTATCAACAACATGGGGTGAGATAATAATATCAGTGGTTTCCCTATCTTATGGGTTCACTCGACTTTACAAGGTTCTAAACAAAACCTAACTCAAGTCACAAAGGGGAAAATACATGAGTACACACAACTTGCAATGTATGGAAACATGTCTCTTGAGTTCATCAACTCAAACAATCACTAATAGGAAACCATATCAAGGTATCTTTCCCCAACCAACCCTACGTCCAGGATTCTCGACACAAGTCACGAATCCTTGTATCATAATTATCTTTCCCCGGCTAACCCTACATCTAGGATTCTCGACACGAGTCACAGATACTTATCTCATACTTTGACATACGCATGGACTTCAGATTATAAGGGATAAAATCCACATTAAGAATCGTCGCTACCTATGGGACTCTAAACCCATTTCAAGCCTTTTACCCATATGAGATTTCGACCTACCATGAGATCCACCGCTGTTGGGATTCAAACCCAGTTCATTCAAGTATCAGTGGATACATCCCAATTCTTACTCTACATAAGCATTACAACTTGGGACAGCACAATCCATGGGTTTCTTTTGAGTACGTGATTAGATAAAACACAACATGATTGTATTCGACAATCACAAGGTGATCACATTCACCATGACATTCACAAAAATAACACATGTTCCATACAATTCCTATCATTACTAGTTAACAACTAGTTGTTCATGACACACACCTATGTCTTATTGCGTACAAGCATTTCCATCTAAGTCATTCATCATGCCCTAATTATCCTTATAACTCATTCTATTAGTCTTGCTCTGAATGTTTCTTCACCAATCATTATGAATTTCTAGTCATTTTATCACATTCATATATCAATTATTTCATAACATATTAATCATGCTATCATATATGAAATATAGTTGAATCAATGATAATTCCATGCCCACATATAATAGGACAAGTTACATGATCCTTAAGATGGCTTAGGAACCTTAGAAAACATGATTTTTTCTCCAAAATCTAAAGGATACAAACGATTGCACCAGGACCACAATCGATTGCATCAGTGTCTAGAATCCTTTGTTTCTGTTTTTGGGGGAAACAATTGATTGTCATCTTAGTGTAATCGATTGCACTGTCTGATTTTCTGGTTTTTCAGTAATTTGTGAAGGTGCGATCGATTGTAAGACAATGACAATCGATTGTCACTATGAGTTGTGTCAAAAATACCCGTTGAAACATGTTTCTATCCATCTTAGCCATACCCAAACGTCCCTAACAACAACCAATCATAAGACACAAGATTTTCATGGTATAATACACCAATATCCATCATCTAACATTAACAATATACACTCATATAAAAACAAAACAATCATAGCAATTTCTCAAGAATGATGGAAGAAAACATAACAACATGTTAAGATTCATCAATTTCTATTTTATGTTTCTACAACCCTAATTTCTACATTGTTTCTACCTAGAACTCACCTTGAAAATGAGATGAAGAGTTTGATGGAAGATGTTGAGATGAGATGATGAAGATATATGATGATTCCAAACTTTGTTTGTTTCTCCAAGTTTCTTCTTCTTCTCTCCACAAGTTTTCTTCTTTCTCCAATATGCTTCCTTTCCTCTTTTTCTATTTACTGATACATTATAACATGAATTTGGAAATGGGCAAAGGAAATGGTATTTAGAAAAGTTGGTAAGAGTGTGTTAGAAACATGTGGTCAAGAAAATAAGAAGGGATTGTGTGGTTGGAAAGTAATAAGAGTATTAAACAAATATCCCAACTGACACTACACTTTATATATTTGTTCTACTAGAGTAATTGACCCATTATTAATGTTATCAAATTGTCCTTTTTATACCAATTAATAAAAGGTCAGTTCCAAATAATATAAATTAAGTCAATCTGAGCTCACTAGTTACTCTATTTATCACAACTGATAACTTCCAGATCACATAGGAACCCGGTTGCCTCAACTGGTATAAATTGGAGTATTTAATGAAATACGGGTTATTCATCCTCCCCCTTTAATTAAAAATTCATCCTCAAATTTAAAATTTACCTGGAAAAGATGAGGGTACGCTTCTCGCATTTTGGACTCAAGCTCCCAAGTAGCATCGCCCGAAAGTAATTCATCCCACTGAACCTTAACCAGAGGAATATCCTTGTTTATCAACACCTTAGTTTCTCCTTCCACAATATGACTTGGTTGTAATTCAAAAGTTAAGTCTGCTTTTACTTTCACTGAATCTGGAAGAATAGGCCGAAGAGGATCAGGAATGAATTTTCGGAGTTGGGATATGTGAAAAACATCATGCATCTTAGATAGAGAAGGTAGTAAGGCTAATCTTTAAGCTACTTCACCAACCCTTTCTATAATCTTATATGGTCCTACGTATCTCATACTTAACTTCCACGACTTAAACGCCCCTTTTCAATCTCAATCTCGGAGTAACCTTCAGAAATACATGGTCACCTTCTTCAAATTTTAATGACCTCCTTCTATTATCTGCATAACTCTTTTGATGATCTTATGTTTTCTTTACCTTATAAAGAATCATTCTTATCTTTTCCATAATTTCTTGAACAATTTCCGGTCCTAAAATCCTTTCTTCACCAACTTTCGTCCAACACAAAGGTGTTATACATTTCCTTCCATACAGAGCTTCATAAGGAGTCATTCCGATACTTGTATGGTAACTGTTATTGTATGCAAATTCAATCAATGGTAAGAGCTATTTCCAATTTCCTCTACTTTCAAGCACACAAGCTCTTAACATATCTTCCAAGGTCTGTATTATCCTCTCAGTCTGACCGTCCGTCCGAGGATGATTAGACGCACTCAAACATAACTTTGATCCCATGGCCTGCTGAAATGCTCTCCAAAATATTGAAGTAAAATTTGGATCTCTATCCGATATAATACTAGTGGGGGCACCATGTAGTCTCACAATTTTTGAAAAACAGCCGTGCAAGATGACTTGCCTTGTACGTAGTTTTCACGGCTCGGAAATGTGAGGACTTAGTTAACCGATCCACAATCACCCATATGGAATCATAACCACCTTGTGTACGAGGTAAACCAACTGAAAAGTCCATTGAAATAATATCCCATTTCCATACTGGAATCTCTAAGGGTTGCAACAAATCACCTGGCTTCTGATGTTCAATCTTTACCTGGTGGCATACCACACATTCAAACACATACTATGGAATATCCTTTTTCATTCCAGGCCACCAATAGTCCTTCTTCAAGTCTTGATACATCTTTGATGAACCTGGATGTATGGTAAATGCACCTTTATGAGCCTCTTCTAAAACTTTTCTTTTCAGTTCTACATCACTCGAAACCCAAATCCTTTGATTAAAAAGAACAACTCCATCTGAAGCTTGAGTGAAACCTGGTTGAATCAACATCTCATCTATCATTTGTCCTTGATGGATTTCTTCTCTTAGATTGGAATTAACATTCAAATTTCCATTATTACACCATTCTGAGTCCAAGCAAACTGAACGTTAGGATCTCGAAACTTTTCCAACAATGCATACTCTAATATCATCAACTCAGCTTTGAGTATCTCTTTCCGACTTAATGCATCTGCCACCTTATTCGCTTTACCTGGATGGTACTTTAGCTCAAAGTTAAAATCTTTCAAGTAATCCATCCATCTCCTCTGACGCATGTTCAACTCCTTCTAATCAAACAAATACTTCAGACTTTTATGGTCACTAAACATCTCAAAACATGCTCCATATAAGTAGTGACACCACACCTTCAAGGTAAATACAACAACTGCTAATTCAAGATCATGAGTTAGATAACTCTTTTCATGAGTCTTAAACTAACGAGAGGCATATGCTACAACTTGGCCACCCTGCATTAGCACTCATTCTAGTCCCTTCTTAGAGGCATTAAAAAAAACTTCATAAGGCTTACTAGGATCAGGAATAATTAAAATAGGAGCATTTGTCAACCTCTCCTTCAAACTCATGAAACTCTGTTCACACTTTGAATCCCAACTAAAAGAAATCTCTTCTCGAGTAAGTCGAGTCATTGGTAAGGCCAACTGAGAAAACCCGTTAATGAACTTCGATAGTAACCTGCCAAACCTAAGAAACTTTTGACTTCGGAAGCATTTTTCGGTCTTTCCCAATTAATAACTGCTTCAACTTTAGATGGATCCACTGCTACTCCTTCTTGTGATATTACATGACCAAGAAACTTAACTTCGGTCATCCAAAATTCACACTTACTTAACTTAGCAAAAAGTTATTTCTCTTGCAATACTGATAAAACAATTCTTAGATGTTCTTCATGCTCTTATGGAGTACGAGAATAAATAATAATGTCATTAATAAAGATCACTACAAATTGGTCAAAGTAAGGTTGGAATATCCGATTCATATATCCATGAAAATAGCAGGCGCATTCGTCACTCCAAATGTCATAACTCTTAACTCATATTTGATGATAGCCCGATCGTAAATCAATATTCGAGAACACACATGCTCCTTTCAATTGATACAACAAATCGTCTATCCTAGGTAGGGGATGCTTGTTCTTAATGGTGACTTTATTCAACTGTCGATAATCAATACATAAACGCATACCACCATCCTTATTGTTTACTAGTAACACTGGAGCTCCCCATGGTGAAACACTAGGTCGAATGAAATTCTTGGTCGATAACTCTTCCAATTGATTCTTCATCTTTCTCAGCTCGAGTGGTGCCATACGATACAGAGAAATTGATATTTGGGCCGTGAAGCGCCATGAAAAAGAGATTTGAATTGTGAAAAGAGTTTGGCAAGTCTAATCATTGGAGTTTAGAGGGCGACAAGTATCTGACCCTTGACTAAGTACAGTCAACGATCAGAGTACTTGAGAATCGAGAGGACCATGGAGTCCTAACTACTCTTTTTCTCCCTCATAGCACCTAGATCTAACTTGCTTGAATCATTAGATGTTTTAAGGGGGAAATTCAAGTGTCAGGTCCTCAGGCTAGGTACGACCGACAACCGAATTACTTGAATGTTGTGTATAAACACATATACCCCATTTCACATTCCAATTTGTTATAAAAATGTTTTGAAAAAGGTACTTGATGCTGGATCAAGCATTTGAATTTATTATGAAAAAGTGTGTTATATAATAGAGGAGAGATAGAATAAGGTTGAGAAGAGAATGGAGAAGAGATGATAGATAATGGATCATGGAAAAGATGGAGAATGCTTGACGTTGGATCAAGCATTCACGTTGCAATGGTGTGAGTTTTATTCGGAAAACAACTTGACGTTGAATCGAGTACCTTTTGTTTCTTTAGAAATGCTTTATTTATCGTTTTATATTTTATCTTGGTTATTAACATGCATGGTGAACTAACTAGATTGCAATAAATCTAAGGTATTACATGACTATGGGATAGGGGAAAATTTAACCCACAATGGGGGGATGAATCCACATAATACAACATACATGGGAATGGAAAGAATACAAGCTACAAACTATTAACTAAATACCATGCCTAAAGCATACAAGTGGCATGGCATTTCAAACAATACAAAGCTATTGAATGAGAATGGAATAGTTAGGAGCATGGATAGCTAGGAATGAACTTGAATCTCCAAGTCACATTTGGACACAAAATAACAAACGAGTTAGCATGAGATAAAGTCGAATGAATGAGAATGATGCAATAATATCTAAGTACATACAATGGTTAGAATCGATTCAAAAGATAATGGATTAATCAATGAAAAACAATCAAAGATCTAACCTATGATCATGGAAAATAAAATTAGACATACAAAGTATTCATCACCTAAATTGAAATGGGATTTTCAATTTACAATATGATCATAAACCAACGAATCGATTAAATGGACAATTAAAGTGACTATTAATTCTAAAAATTAAAATCTACCTAAACACGAATTAGGATCACAATCAATCAAACGAGAAATTAACAATATAATATCAAGAATTGAATTCTAATCTACACGATCAAACAAATCAAATTTAGTGGAAATTAACCTAAGGTCTAACCATGGCAAAATCAACCATTAACCATATAAAATCCACACAAAATCCACAAAAACAAATAACGAGATTTAATGACTAAAAATTAATCATGGCAAGGTTAATCAATCACGAATTAATTCTGGAAAATTAAGAAACTAAACCTAATCTAACAATTGATTAAACCTAATTTCTAAATCCTAATCACCTAATTAAACCTAATTAAGAATTAAGCTAAAAAGTGAATTAATCCTAATATCTAAAATCTAAAATTAGTCCTAATTCTAGCAAGAACAAGATTTAATCATCACCAAGATTAACACCAGAAATTAAACGAAATCAAGACCAATCAATGGGGATTAATCATGGGTTAACAAGATAATTAAGAAACTAAATATGAACAATGGGCCTGGGATGTAAGGTAATAATGGAGGGTGTGTAGATAAAGAGTATTTTCTTGGGCCAAAGGCCCAAGTTCCATTAAAAAATCCAAGAAATGCCTTCACGGAAGAGAGCCAAAACGTGCCTCAGATTCATCTCAAGAAACTCGTGAACTCACGCTCGAGGACGAAGCTTCATGGACGACGGAGATCAACGGAGAACGAAATCGACGCGCCACCATCGTGAACGCAGGTTCAACGTTGCTCTAAGAATCAAGAACATATTTCGAAACCTCTTCCGAACTCAACATCGGATCGCAATCAACCACGACGGAGGTCGCTTAACAATTTGCTCTTGCGCGTAGGACTGGAAAGGGACGGATTGTGGCCGGAATTTGGTCATTGAAAGGAGAAACCTTACCGTCACTGATTCTTCGACGCGGCGATTTCTGATCTTCTTCTTGCGTTGAGCTTCCGTCTTCGTCATGGAATAGCGTTGCGTCACTCTTTTCCGGTACGTTTTGACTCGGTTCTTTTTCTTCTCAATCTTCTGTTGCACGCTTCTTCTTGCTTCTTCTATGCCTGTGAATTTTCTTCTCCTTCTATGCGGTTTTTCTATTTCTTCTGTTGAGATTGTGGTGAGAGTTGTTGCGTGTGAATGGAAGGTTGGTGGAAGATTAGAGGAGGTTAGAGGTGAGGTTCGATGGATTGGATTGAAGTATGGTGAAGGTCAAGTTTTTGGATTAAAGGTGTTATGAATCGAAGATTGCAGGGTGGTAGTTGAGTGTGTTGGAGTTGTTACAGGTTGTTATAGAAGGTTGTTGAAGATAGTTGAGGAGAGTGATTGATGAAGGGTTGTGAATGGTTTGTTGAGGTGTGTTCAGGTTTTCTTTTGTTGAAGCATGGTTATTGGATTTATAGAAGATTCAGTGAAGGAGAGTTTCAGTTTTCTGTTATGGAAGTTATGACAGTTCATTCTGTTTGCAGGTTGATGGAATTATTAGGATGGTTATGTGATGGGGAAATTGGTTTAGAAGTTAGTTCTGGATCTGTTAGAGATTGGTTGTTATCAATTGGAAAAATTCTATTGAAGTGGTGGTTGGTTGAAGATCTTATAAGAGGGTTCCAAATTCGGTTAGGAGGGTATTCGATGAGGTTAGAGGGAGTGGCTAATGACTGAAGAGAAAAGAAAAAACTGGTTTTGCATTAGCTCTTGAAGGTTCTCCTTTGGTTCTGAATTGACTCTTATTTGTTATTCTGCAGGTGAATTCAGTTGGAAGAAGTGGGCATCGAGTTCGGTTATCGAGGATCGGTTTTGTTAATTCTGTTACAGGCCTTGAAGTATTGGTGGGTGATTAAAGGTTAGGAGAGGTAGGATTTTTGGTTTGTCGGTTGAGAGGTAGTTAGCGTTCTGTTGAGAATTGGTTACCGTCGGTTAGGAATCGGTCCCCCTTCTGCTACCGTTATCAAGTTTGTTGGAATATAAGGAGGTTAGGTTAGGTGTTGTATTTTCTGTTTGCGAAGTTGTTTCGGTTAGAAGTTGAGGGAAGTTAGAATCCGGTTTTGATTTTGAACCGGATTCTGTTTTGATTGTTGCGAGTCTGTTATAGTTTCTTTTTCGGTTATTTCTGTTATGGATTTGGAGTCTGTTATAGGTTTTTGTTGACAGTTGCAGGGTTATTATTCAGTTGGAAAGAGTTGGTCCAGTTTGTGACAGTTGAGTTTTCGTTATATCGATTCCCGTTTTTGATCTCCTTTGTTGGTTGTTTTTTTTTGTGAATTTATGCAGGTTCTTGTTTGGTAGTTTTTTGAGGTCAGTTAGAAGTTTGAAGGGTGATTGCCGGTTTTTTGGGTCAGTGCCGTTATGCCGATTTCATTCTGGTTTTGCAGGATTTTCTTATCAAGTATTGGAGGGAGTTTTTTCTTTTGAATAATGCATATAATCTCTTAACCTTAATGTAATTGGTCATCCTCCCGGCGAGCCCGAAGAACATTCTGCCAAAGGATATCTAGACAAACCAGGTACCGATGAATGTTTTGATTTTGCAAAGTTGATAACTTCTTCCCATATGGGACGACATCCATTCATGAGAAGTTGTGGATTCTGGACATTGAATCAACTAAGTGAGCAACCAGGACATTGATAAGTTGATAAATCTCTTTAGATCTTTGACTCCAACAATCCCGGGACTTCTGCTTACATCATCCAAAGCCCAGTATGGCCTTATCATGAAGATTTCAACTCCTTTGTTACACATAGCTTTAGAAACTTCACCATGGCGAGGATTAATTGTGAGAAGTATGCATAATATTTGGGGTGGGTGGATAACCAATGAACTTTCTTCAACAATTACCGTGATTGATCGACTAGGCTCAACTAAAGAATTAATCCTATCAAGAACCGTGGGACTACATAAATTTGCATTCTCCAATGCCATCCATTTCCTTCTGTCTATATAGCCTTGATCAGTAATCATGTAACCTATTCAAATTTGTGGAAGCTAACCTTTTTGATCATCTGCTTTGAATTTCCAAATTGTATGCAATTTATGATGTAATTACAAAATGAATGAACATTTGTATAGAATGATTTTTTATGGACATTCAACCAAAATTTCCCACCAAATTCAAGTCTCTATATGCATTATGAAACAAACATTTGTATAGAATGATTTTTTATGGACATTCAACCAAAATTTCCCACCAAATTCAAGTTTGTATATGCATTATGAAACATGTACCATGAAGTGAATTGAACTATGTTACTGAACCAAAGGATCATGAATGTTGAATTGAATCATTTATAGGAATTAAATGGAATAAAAAATGCAAGAAGTGGAAAATGGTTTGAAAATGGCAAATGGTTCATGGTTAAAATTTGGAAATGGCAAATGGTTCATGGTTAAAATTGGTTAACATGAACATGATTTAAAAGGTGAAAGATGACTTTGGTTTAAAGTGGTGTGAAAATGAACAAGATAAAAGAATGGATTTTGTATTGGACATGGTCTAAAATGGACATGTATCATGACTTACAAAATGATTTTGGTTAGATGGTTGACTTTGGTAAACTGGTTGACCAAAAAGTCAACAGTTGACCAAAAGTCAACTTAGGTAAACATGTGTATTTTTGGGTGAAATGATAGGTAATGACTTGTATGGAATGAAATTGAATAATGACTCGACAAAATGAATGAAAATGGACTTGACTGAACAACATAGTGCCTTTAAACTAGATGAAATATGCCATAATACTAGACTTGAAATCCACCCAAACCAAACCAACTGATACTTAATCCAGCAACAAATTGTAACATCTTGAATGAATCTTAACCAATGAATCATAAGCAAACAACTGAAGCATTTATAATGAACCAAACAGATCAGATGCAACCTCCCTGAATTAGGGTTTCTAACATGCTCCCTATTGAATACCTGTAAGACGAAAAATTCCAACACAACCATATCCATCACATGAATCCTAGCCTGGAGACTTAACATTCATTTCATGCCTTGTATGATAAAACCCTTGAATCCAAGCTTATGCTTTTTCAAATGCAAGTGGAATGTATTATGATACGATGGATATGTATATGAGAAGAATGTTTATCGGGATATGCAAATGATTTGGGTTAGTGACTTAGATGAACTTGTGAAGGGTAGGGTGAATTTTGGGGTATGACAGCTGCCCCTATTTAATCTTCTCAAACCTGAATGTATGGATAGTAACAGCTTTCGGACATTCAAGGTAGGAAGGGATTAAATACTAAAAATATCAAAAAATTTGCTCACCAAGAGCAAATGAAATGTGAAGATAGGTCATGAAGAAATTCTCCACTAGGGTATAGGATGAACAAGATAGCTTTTGTGCAAGGCAGCTGCTGAGGTTCGAAAAGTTATTTTGGTGAAATGGATAGCTATGGATAGTTAGATATGTATGAGGTATGCAGTATTCTAATGCAATGAGATTGATCTTTTTTTTCCAACAAGTTCTCGGTATTTTTATGAACAAACTTTTCTTTTTCTTTTTGTTTTTTCAAAACTCCCTGGCAAGCGCTGAGAACAATTTTCCATTAGAGAGAAATGGGTGGAAGATTTTTGAAAGGTGGTTTTCCAGGTGGAACCTGGACTTTGGTGTGATGGTTATGGTATTGAGACTTTCTTAACCAAAGGGTTAAATAGAAAGATGAGGTATAAACAAACGAGTGATTGATATCAATACAGACGAGTATCGAAAGAGGTCAACACGACTAAAAGCGGGAAGATCAGTATGAACGAATACGGTTAATGAGTCAAAACGAAGGAAGGTTAAAATCTCAATACGATGAGTATTGGAAAAAGAATTGACACAAAATATGGAATCGACACATATGATTTTCTTTTGTAAGAAGGATAAACACAGACGACTGTTGAGAATCAACACAGACGAGTATTGAGAAGCAGATCAGCACATACAAGTGTTGACGACCGATACATACGAGTATTGGAAAAAGGGTTAACACAAACGAGCGTATCAATTCAGATGACTATCGAAAAAGGTTTTAACACAAACGAGTGTTGGAGACCAATATAGACGAGTATTGGAAAAATGGTGGAGAGCGATACAACCGAGTATCGGGAAAAGGTAACACAAACGAGTGATGCAGACCAATACAGACGAGTATCGGAAAAAGGTTTTAACACAAACGAGTGTTGGAGACCAATACAAACGAGTATCGGAAAAAAGTTTAACACAAACGAGTGTTGGAGACCAATACAGACGAGTATCAGAAAAAAGTTTAACACAAACGAGTGTTGGAGACCAATACAGACGAGTATCAAAAAAAGGTTTAACACAAACGAGTGTTGGAGACCAATACAGACGAGTATTGGAAAAAGGTTTAACACAAACAAGTGTATCAATACAGACGAGTATCTAAAAAGAGGGACCGACACAGACGAGTGGGATATCAATACAGACAGGTATTGAAAAAAGGTGATACACATTGACGAGCGAAGGGATATCAACACTAACAGGTATTGAAAAAAGTGATAGACACTGACGAGTGCTTGTAAGACCCCAATTTTGACCCTAAGACCCCTCATGCTATCTCATCATATGCATTAGCATTGAGATCATACCTTGGCATCCTCCTTACCCCTTATTCATTGGGTTTGTATTGGAAGAGATCACCAAACACCATTTGATTGTATCATACTTTGTATTTTATCATTTACTAACCAAAAAACCAAAAATATGTCTTTTGCATTTGTCTAACTATTTTGTAGGTAAGGCACATGATCACCTTTGATCTATCAAGCTTACATATAGGGTTTAAGACCCTATTTGCCATAAACAAAATCAAGGAATGGTCCACAATGGATTTAGACATCATATATGACTCCATATGAGCTTCATATGATATTTTGGTCATCAAATCATCAAGAGTTTGGAATTGGTTTGCAGTGGAAACCCTAGTTCATCTGGGTGTCTTATGTAACTTCTTCAACAAGCTTCTTCACCAATTGATCAAATATTTCAAGGGACACCTCAAATTTCATCATCTTATGAAAATATAATCTCCCACGAGTCCCAAAAGTCAAGAGAATTGCAAGCTATCAAGTTGGTTAATGGTGGTTGACCAGAGGAATTCATCTGATCAAAATCGGGATCCCCTAGACCCTATCTCCTACAATTTTTATCATATGAAAATGATTCCAAGAGGAAAGTTACTCTAAATGAAATTCCAAACAAGTTTCATGTTTAGGTCTAGAGATAGTTTTGCTTGTAAAGTCATTTGTTTATGGTGAAAGATTATAAGTCATTTTGTCTAAACCCTAATTTGGAGGTCAACTTCCCAACGCCATAACTTGCTCAATTTTTATGAGATTAAAGATTTACAAGTTGCACAATCAAATTTGTGGTGTCTACTTAAACTTTGATGTTTTGAGGAAGAGATAATTCAACTTTTATGAGCATGTGATATGAGGGTACATTATAGGTCATTTTGGACCGATTCCATTGAACAAGTGATTTTCCTCAACTTCGGAAATGCATAACTCCTTCATATCAAATCCAAATTAGGTCAAATTTATGACACTTTTGGAGGTATTTGAAAGAGCTACAACTTTGGTGAAGACACTTTTCTGATTTGAAGCTCACACAAAAAGTTAGCTAAGGTGGAATAAGTGAACATATGGCTTGACACTTAGAATTTTTTTTAATATGTTAAAATTTCCAAACTTCCACCTCAAAAGTCACCATGATAAAAGTTTCAAATGGAAAAGTGTTCAACATAAGAGTTGTTCCTCTTGATCTAACCTTTCCAAAAAGTCCAATTACATTCATTTTGGACAAGATTTGGATGGTCTGCGCATGGCTTGAACATGACATCATCATTTGGCAAAATCAAAACTTCAAACAACCATACACAATTGCCTTGCATTCCAAGTTGCTTTCAGACTCATTCACACTTGATTATGGGCCTAAGAGAGTGACTTCATGGGCCTGTACACGCCCATGCAAGCATGCATCATCCAATGCCAAATTTAGAAGTTTAATTTGAAGGTGCAAATAACATGTGCTACAACTATAAATAGAGGCCTTTGGCACCAAAAATGGGGATCCCCTCGCGCCAACTTTGCTTCAATACCCCAAACCCTTCCATTTGAAAGGAGAAACCTGAGAATTTTCTTTAAAAATTGAGTTTGAATCTCACTGTTTGGAGATTCAAAACTCCAGGGATCCAAAGCATTTGGTTGATTCTTATCTACTTCTGCAAGCTTCCTGAGTGAGATCAAGCAAGAATCAAAGCAAGAGCAATCGAATTCTGCACTGCATTGAAGGTATTTTCCAGAATTTTTCATCTCTTCGATTCTCACTCAATTCTCCGTAATTCTCTTGGTTCCTTGGTTGTTTGAAGTCCTACCAATGTAGGCAAGAAGATTGAGTTTCTTTGAGGTCAAATCGAAGCAACTCAGATCATATACCTAAAATTTCAACTCCATGTATCTCTCAATATACTTGGAGTTAGGATGAATTGAGGCCAGATTCGCGATCAGTGCCATTTTTACTTTAAAATCATGTCCTCCTTTTTTATTTTAGTGATGGTGATGAATGGACCAGTCCGGCGAGGCTTGCCTGAGAAGGTGACCGGAGTTTTGCTCTGGTGGTGAGTTGGCATGGTCTAGAGCCACATGATCTTTTTAAATTAATCTAATCACAAGCGTTAGTTTTGAACACCTTGTTTATGACGTGCTGACTCAAGTCCATGGTGGAACGCGCGTTTAGATCCACTTGATCTGCCACCTCAATTAATGAGGGAGATCAAGTGGTCCATGTTTTTTTTCTTCTGATTTTCCAATTTTCATTTTATTTGTGTTATTTTCATTAATTCATATTAATTTTAATATTGATCCATAAAATATGAGAGTTTCAACAATTTTTTAAAATAAATCCCTCTTTCATTTTCCGAATTAAAATTATTTTTTGGATCATTATTAATATTTTTCATGATTTAATTGATTTTTTAAATATTTTTAATTGTTTAAAAATACTTTTAAGTTTCCAAAAATTATGAATTTTTTTCTCCAGGGTCCTTTGACCTTGTTTGACCTATGATAAATCTCATGGCCATTTCTTTGATGTTTTGATGAGGTTTTAGAAAATTGACCAACCATTATTTAATTTAATGTATATTTTGATTATTTTTAATTGTTTAAATGCCAAATAAATTGTGTAGATCCATTTTAATTGACTTGTTGAGTTTGATTTGTGTTGTTGGGCCATGGTGAAGGTTGATTTGACTTTGTTAGGTTAAGATCACTGGATTTAGGGGATTGATGGAATGTACATTCCATCTCCCAAAATGAATGAATGATCTTAATTTGGTAAAAGTCCTTCTTTGACCAATTTGTGATTGATCCATTCCCCTCCCTCTTCATCTCATTCCCCTTCTTTATTCATTCATGTCATGGACCTATGATATCTCTATATCCTAATGCTAGTTGATTGCAAAATTAACATGAGTATGAATGAGATTAGGTCCACCACTTTGCATATCTTTTTTTGTGTGTGGTATGTTTCATGAGCATAGTCCATTATACTATGTCTCTAACATGAATTAACACCAAAATTATATTGCCCGACTTCAAATAGTTGTGACTTCTACATAAGTCCAATTATGATTGCTTAACATAGCGCTAAATTTGTGACACAAAAGGCATAACATTCTAGTAAGTGAGATTGTTAGTCTCTCCTCTTTCATGGTATTATGTGGAAACTTGGCATTTTTTCCTTCCTTTGGAAGATGTCTTGGTTCAAGGATCCATGCTTGTGACAAGTGGGTTGAGTGTTCTCTAAAGAATGACTTAAACAAAACAAAGCAAAAGAAATACTAACTCCTAATCAACTAACAACTAACATTTAATTTCAATCCATTTACTTTTATACAATTTAATTTTGAGCTTTTAATTCATTTGCCATTATTCATACCATTCAATTTGTTTACTTAAGGTCATTTTCACTTTGCCCACTTGGGCCATAATTTATGATATATTGTGTTTGTATATACTTGTTTGCTTGCATGGTCTTTTGACCTTAAAGTACATAATAAGAACAAAAACCCTAAAAAACATATGGTGTGGACTGTTGGTTTGATTTGAAACATTGGACTTAGAATTAGGCAACACTCCCTATGTAAAGGACTTGGCCAATGCCAACTTTCATGAAACCAAGTGCTTGTGAAGTGAACCTTCATCTGATACAATATTGAAGATCTATTTGAGTTCATCTGCAACATGATCATAATGAAGCTATTATTTTGAACCTGTGCTTAATGCCATCTTTGAAGTCATCTGGTGCATGGGAGTTTTGAAGAAAGATCATGGAGTTGCTAAGCTTGGATGTGGCTATCTTTATTTGATGCCTTGCTTTTCACCTTGCTATTTTGTGTATTGATATTTCTTGATTCTAAAGTCCAGGGGAAATTTGGGTTTCTGCATATCATTCTTGTCTATTGGATTGCAACCCATTGGTCAGATCTTTTCAAATCTTAACTTTTAAATTTTTGCTTAGGATTAGTCTCTTCATCTCTCTCCCACTTCTTTAATTTCAAATCTCTCCCTCCTTTTAAAATCTTCTTTGCTTGTGTTTGTTTTTCTAAACTTAGACCATTTTTGCAAATTAGAAACTCTGGGCTTATGCCATTGCTTTTTTTAAACTCTTTTCTTAATCAAACTTGTAAATAAACTTAACTATAATTGACTTAAAATTTCAAAATCCAAAAAGAACTAACACTTATTCAAACCATTTTAGTCCTTTTGTGCCTTTGTTAAACTTAAACTTTTGTTAAAAGAAACTCACTCACTTTGAAATTGATACCACGAACTACGAGGTTTTGATCCCTCATTTTATGTTGGTACGTAGGCACAAGTCCGAAGGTATTGTCAAACACAAAAATATAATTAATGAATTCTTTTCTCATCCCCCATTCTTTTTATTGCAAACATCATTTGTACAAAAACACATATGCACACAAAAAGGGGCTCCCTAGGAGTACCTAGGACACTTTGGATGCTAACACCTTCCCTCTGTGTAACCAACCCCCTTACCTGTAATCTCTGGCATGCTAACACCTTCCCTCTGTGTAACCAACCCCATTACCTATAATCTCTGGCATTTTATTAGTTTTAATTTGAAAACTTCTTATCTTTGGGTTTTGTTCGTACTTTTCCCTTTTCCTTTGGAAACAATAAAAGCGCGGTGATGACTCTGATTTTATTGATGCCTAGCTTATCCTTAGCTTGATGATCATGAATTTACCGCTACAGAAATTAAGTGGCGACTCTGCTGGGGAGTAGTCTCTAGTGGGTTTAGCCTACTTTTTTGTGTGTATATAATTGTATATTTGATGTATGTATATTTGTTTGTATGATATAATCTCCTTATTGTGCTTGGTGATCTCTAAGTGGTGAGATAAGTTCTAACTCGAACTTGAGTGCAACTAAGATAGGAGGATGGTATAGTCATGTTCGACTTGTGTGGAGTAGTCCTTAACAAGTTGGCTTAAGACCCATCTACTCAGTGGAGACGCTTTTGGAGTTATGAATGTCACACAAGTCATTTATGGTTAGGCATTATTATCTCTGATTTGGGGTCCGAGAAGATGAGAACCGTAGAACATTTAACCCCTCTTGGCCTATTTAGGACGTAGTGCGGAGACTGTTCAAGTGTAGACTTAATAACATTTGTTACACGATACTACACTCAAACGAGTTTCTCTTGAGAATGTTATAGGTTGATGAGTCAACCATCCTAACTTGTAATATCCGATAGATGGAATTAAGACTTTGGGAACTGTTTAGAACATGATCTACAGGTTTTATCCTTAGTTCACTCCTTTGGGATGGTTCTTACCCACACTCCATGCTCGTGACTCACAACAAACCCTTGATTCTTGGTTGATCCAATCAACTCTTGTAAATATCAATGGAACTTGGGTGTTAATAAGATGTAAACCATAATCCACCAAAGTGGATGATTGATCTTGAGAATGACTTGATTCATCCCTTGACCTTTGTTTTCCTTGTGTGTGATCCCTTATTTGTGATTGTTGTATTCATGCATTCTTGCGCATCATAACATTCATCACACCAAAAGTTTCAAGGAACTGAGGTCTTATTTGCAAATATTTTCAGACCATGGATTGTGGACAAAGGAACACTAAGAAGTACAATTTCAGATGTCCCGACTTGAAAGAGTTAAGGAAGCTAGAATCCTTTATATTATATCCCTTGGACTTCAAGCAATGTCATGGGAAGCTTATGTCTATTCTGTCTGTTGACGTGGTTGAAAGACTCTTAAGCGTGTTGGTTCAGTTCTATGACCCTCTCTACCGTTTCTTCACTTTCCCTGATTATCAGCTTGTGCTACTGTAGCGGTAAATTCATGACCATCAAGCTATGGATAAGTTAGAGATCAAATAACAAGAGTCGCCATCGCGCTTTTATTGTTTCCAAGGGAAGAGGAAAAAAGTACGAACAAAACCCAAAAGTAAGAAGTTTTCAAATCAAAACTAATAAACTGTCAGAGATTACAGGTAAGGGGGTTGGTTACACAGAGGGAAGGTATTAGTACCCAAAGTGTCCTAGGTACTCCTAGGGAGCCCTTTTTGTGTGCATATGTATTTGGTACAAAATGATGTTTACAAACAAATAGAATGGGGGGATGAGAAAAGAATTCATTAATTATATTTTTGTGTTTGGCAAGACCTTCGGTCTTGTGCCTACGTACCAACATAAAAATGAGGGATCAAAACCTCGTAGTTCGTGATACAAATTTCAAAGTGGATGCATTGCTTTTAACAAAAATTAAGTTTGAAAGGCACAAAGGCCCAAAAATGATTTGAATGAGTTAGTTCTTTTTGGCTTTTTTGAAAGTTTAAGTCAAGTATAGTTAAGTTTATTTACAAATTTGATTAAGAAAAGAAGTTTGAAAATGCAATGGCATAAGGCCAAAGTTTCTATCTTTTTTGCAAAATGGTCAAAGTTTAGAACAAAATAAATTCAATCAAAGAAGGTTTTGAAAAGGGAGGGAGAGACTTTGAAATTAAAGAAATGGGGAGAAGATGAAGGAACTAATCCTATGTACAAAATTAAGAGTTAAGAGTTGAAAAGATCTGACCAAATGGGTAGCAATCCAATTTACAAGAATGTCAATAGAAACCCAAAATTCCCTTGGACTTTTAGAATCAAGCAACACACAAATGTATAATTATATTATCTTGAAGAGCAAGGCATCAAATAAAGATAGCCACAACCAAGCTTTATCCATTCCATGATATTCCTCAAAAATTAACCCATGTAGCAGATGAATTCTACAAGTCACAGGTTCAAAATGACAGCTTCACAATGATCATGTTGTAGATGAACTCAGAGGGATCTTAAATGATATATGAGATGAAGTTTCAAATTACAAGCACTTGGTTTCTCAATAAGTTGGCATTGGCCAAGTCCTTTAGCATAGGGATGTTGCCTAAATTCCAAGTCCATTTGTCCAAGATCAAGCCAACAGTCCACACAAACATTTTTTAGGGTTTTTATTGTTATTATGTACATTAATGGTCAAGGACCACACAAACAAGCAAAGTATACCCAAACAAGATATATCACACAATATGGTCCAAGTGGAGAAAGTGAAAATACAATTAACATAAACAATTAGAATGATATGAACAATGGCAAATGTATAAAAGCTAGAATTAAATGACATTAAAGTAAATGGCTTGAAATTAAAAGTTAGTTGTTAATAGGTTAGAAGTTAGTATTGTTTTGCTTTTGCTTTTTAGACATTCTTTGGAGAACACTAAACCCACTTATCACAAGCATGGATCCTTGAGCCAAGACATCTTCCAAAAGGAAGGAAAAAAAGCCAAGTTTTCACACAATACCATGAAAGAGGAGAGACTTACAATCTTACTAACTAGAATGATATGCCTTTTATGTCACAAATTTAGCGCTATGTTAAGCAATCGTAATTGGACTTATGTAGAAGTCACAACTATTTGAGACCGGACAATAGAATTTTTGTGTTAATGCATGTTAGAAACATAGTATTATGAACTATGCTCATGAAACATACCACGCACAAAAAGAATATGCAAAAGGTGTGGCCTAATCTCATCCATACTCATGTTAATTTTTTAATCAACTAGCTTTAGAATTTTGAGATATCATAGGCCAAATGAGATGAATGCATAAAGAAGAGGAATGAGATGAAAAGGGAGGGGAATAGATGAAAACTCAAATTGATCAAATGAGGACTTTTACCAAATTAATATCATCCATTCATTTTGGGAGATGGAATGTACATTCCATCAATCCCCTAAATCCAATGATATTAACTTGACAAAGTCAAATCAACCTTGACCAAGGCCCAATAACAAGAGTCAAACTCAAACAAGTTATCACAATTGGTCAACAAAATTATTTGGCATTTATTAAAATTAAAAATACTAAAATAATATATTTAAATTAACTATGGTTTGTCAAATTCCTAAAACCTCATCAAAACACCAAATAAATGGCCATGAGATTTATCATAGGTCAAACAAGGTCAAAGGACCTTGGAGAAAATTTTTCAGAATTTTTAAAGACTTAAAAATATTTTTAAATAATTAAAAACAAATGCAAAATCAATTAAATCATGAAAAATATTAATAATGATCCAAAAAATAATTTTAATTCAGAAGAAGAAAGAGGAAATTATTTGAATTTTTTGGTGGAACTCTCATATTTTTTGGATCAATATTAAAATTAATATGAATTAATAAAAATAAAGAAATTAAAATGAAATTCAAATAATCAGAAAAAACATGGACCACTTGATCTCCCTCATTAATTGAGGTGGCAGATCAAGTGGCCACCAGCGCGCGTTCCATGGTGGACTTGAGTCAATGCGGCATATGCTTGGTATTTAAAAACAACGCACAAGATTAAAACAATTTGAAAAGGATCAATGGCTCTGAACCATGCCAACATATCACCGGCGTCCAAAGGCCGATCATCTTCTCCGGTGACTCTGGCCGGACTGGTTCACTCATCACCATCAAGAAAATGAAAAAGGAGGACATGATCTGAAAGAAAAAATGGCATAGAGCACAAATCTGACCTAAATTTTAACTAACTCCACATATATAGAAATATATGAGGAGTTGAATTTTGAGGTGTGTCAACTGAGTTGCTTCGATTTGACCTCTAAGCAACTCAACCTTCTTGCCTATATTGGTAAGACTTCAAACAACCAAGGATCCAAGAGAATTGAGTGGAATTAAGAGAGAATCAAAGAGATGAAATTTTCTAGAAAATACCTTCAATGTAGGTCTGGATTTAACTGTTCTTGCTTTTTAGCTTGTGCTTGATCTTGCTCAGTATGCTTGCAGAAGTGGATTAGAATGCACAAAAGGTCTTGGATCCCTAGAGTTTTGAATCTCAAAACAGTGAGAATTCAACTCAATTTCCAAAGGAAATTCTCAGGTTTATCCTCTAAAATGGAAGGGTTAGGGGTTTAGGATCAAAGCTGGCGCGAATGTGTGTTGAATTCTGAGCATATGGAGCTCTATTTATAGCTGGATTATGTGATATTTGCACCTTCCAAATGACTTTCCAAAATTGGCAATGAGTGATGCATGAGTGCGTGGGTGTGTATAGACCCATGAGATCATTCCATTTGATCCATAATTGAGTGTGAGTAAGTCTGAAATCAACCTAGAATGCAAGGCAAATGTGTATGGAAGCTTGAAGTTTGATCTTTGCCAAATGATGATAACATGTTCAAGCCATGCGCAACCCTAGCAAATCTTGTCCAAAATGGATGAAATTGGACTTTTCGAAAAGTTTAGATCAAGAGGAACAACTTTCATGTTCAACACTTATCCATTTAAAGCTTTTATCATGATGAAGTTTGAGGTGGAAGTTTAGAAATTTCAACATATTGAAATTTTTTCTAAGTGTCAAGCCATATATCTCAATATTCCACCTTGCTTAACTTTTTGTGGGAGATTCATATGAGAAACGTGTATTCATCAAAGTTATAGATCCTTCAAAGACCTTCAAAATGGTCACAAATTTCATGTCATTTGGATTTAGAATGATAGAGGTATGCATTTTTGAAGTTTGGAAAAATTACTTGTTCAATGGTATAGGTCAAAAGTGACCTATAATGTAACCTCATATCACATGATCGTAAAAGTTGAACTAGTTCCCACTCCAAACATTAAAGTTGAAGTAGACATCTGGAATTTGATTGTGCAAATTGGAAAACTTTCATCTCATAAAAATTGAGCAAGTTATGGCCTTGGGAAGTTGACTTTCAAATTAGGGTTTAGACGAAATGACCTATAATGTTTCAACATAGAAAATGATTTTCCAAGCAAAACTAGCTCTATGTCTCAACATGAAAGTTGTTTGTAATGTCATTTAGAGTAACGTTTATCTTGGAATAATTTTCATATGGTGAAAAGTGTAGGAGATAGGGTCTAGGGAGACCCAGTTTTGATTAGATGAATTCATGTGGCCAACCACCATCAACCAACTTGCTAACCTTTAATTCCTTTGACTTTCTTGGCTCATGGTAGATCATATATGCATAAGATGATGAATTTTGAAGTGTCCCTTGAGAAATTTGATCAATTGGTGAGATAGCTTGTTGGAGAAGTTACACAAGACACCGAGTCAAACTAGGATTTCCAAGGCAAATCACCCTCAAACTCTTGAAGAAAACTTGATCAATATAACATGTAGGAATCAATGGAACTCATATATTATACTCATAACCATTCTTGGACCAATTCATGGTTGTGCTATTTGTCATGAGGGTCTCAAACCCTAGATATGAACTTGATAAATCAATGTGATCATGCGCTACCTACAAAAGAGTTAGGCAAATGCAAAGACATATTTTTGGTATTTTGCTTAGTAAAATGATAAAATATAAGTATGATATAATCACATAGTGCTTGGTGATCTCTCCCAAAACAAACCCAATGAAAGAGGGGTAAGGAGGATGCCAAGATATGATCCCAATGCTAATGCTTATGATGAAATTGCATGAGGGATCTTAGGGTCAAAATTGGGGTCTTACAGCTGCTCATATTTAAGGACATTCTAACTGAGGAGACGAAGGTTAAAATCTTCATGTCGACTCAGTAGAATGGGCTTAAATAACAACATAGAAACAAATTTTTGGTCCCTAAGAGACCTCATGATGCATATGATATGAATGCAAAGGTTAATGTCTGTGGGAAAACATTGGCACAAAGGAAAAGAAATCAGAGAGACCGAAAGTCCACCGGAGTATAATGTATTTCGTAAGGAAAACTCACTGGGGAGACAAAGACTCTGGGGGAAAAAGGAATTATACGTAGGCCAGGCTACGACTTAAAACTGCTGGGGGACTCGAGGAATTCCATACAAACATGGAAAAGACTCAGCCGGGGAAACAACAACATCTGCAGAGGATACGAGTAAGTCAGGATAAAACTAAAGTACTTGAATCATGCAGGAAAAGCGACTTCACTAAGGAGTTGCACACTCAACTCGACTGGGGAAGAAATAAACTTCAACACAGGAGGAGCAGAAATCTATTATCTAATACCTATTACTGGGTAAGGAGATAATAAAGATTTGACAGAGAGGACATCCGTCATCGATTAAGATGAACATATCAAGGCTGACTCGCTGAGAACCCCCAGGAGGGAGTATTCATTACCGATTACTAGGTAAGAATAGCCTTGCTGGGGGAAAACTACAGAAAATAGGATTTACAACTACCAGTTACTGGGCAGAAGACCAAAGATGAGAATATCCGTCACCGGTTAAGATGAACATATCAAGGATAGACTCAAAGGAAAGAAAATCCGTCATCGGTTAAGATGAACATATAAATGATAAACTTACCTGGGAAATATCAAGGAGGATACCCGTCATCGGTTAAGATGAACATATCAAGGATAAACCAACTGAATAAGAAGTAGGAATTACATCTATCGAATGCTGGATAGAAGACCATCAAAGAGAAAATCCGTCAGCGGTTAAGATGAACATATCAAGGATAGACTCTGAGAGGAGAGAAAATAGGAATTATATCTATCAGTTACTGGATAGAATACCAAAAGAGAGAATCCATCACTGGTTAAAGTGAACATGTCAAGGATTAACTTTGCGAGAGGGACAAAAGAAGGATTTACAATAACTAGTTACTGGGTAGAAGACCGCAAAGAGAAGGAAACCCGTCATCGGTTAAGATGAACATATCAAGGATTAACTCTCTGGGAAACAAGAATAGGGATTACAACTACCTTTTTACTGGGTAGAATACCAAAGGTGAGAGTATCCGTTGTAACACCCTAAAAGTTGCCCTCCTCTTCTTGGGACTAGTTTAGCATATTGCATTTCATTTTAGGACATTAGGCATTTGCATTTTGCATATCATATGGAAAAAAAAGAGATCATCCTCCAAAGTCTTTTTCAAAAGATGGAGAAGTTACATGATTCAAGCCTGAGGGTCTTAATGAATTGATGATCAACCATCTGAGGGTGTGCACTTCAGTTAGGGTTTCCTGATCCTTCAATGGTCTTGAGAATTATCTTGTTTGCAAGGATATATTACCATCATCATGGTTATTTCATCCTCAAGGGCTTCATTGTTCATGCTCAGGTTCCTCTGGATTAGGGTTTTGACCTCTGGTCAACCCTAATCAATGACATTCTTCCAATCAGGGCTTTTCAAGGAGTTGAGGCATTCTATTGAGATGGAGATCACATGGTTATATTGAAGAGCTTATATGAGATAGGGTTTCATTTCTGAGCCAATTCCTCAAGTGGTAGAGGCTCAAGCTGATCAGAGCATGTCAAGGTCATCTGAGGACCTATGCAGTCAACTGTGCAAGAGCTGAGGGCTTTGAGGTGGGGAAATGAGTTTCAACACCTCATTCATGTTCAAAAGAGGTTTGTTTTTCATTTCAAACATCTATCTTGAAGATTTTGAAGTCAGGGCAAAAGTTTCCAAAAATGGAAAGTGACCAGTAATTGAAAGTTTTCAAAAATGGCAAGTTTTTGGTCCACATTCAACTTGACTTTGAGACATCAGAGAAGCTTCAAATGAATTTTTGGTGAACATGAAAGTTGAAGATCTTTCTCTCCTCTTTTCAAAAAGTCCAAGATCATGATCATGTGATGAATGGTTGAGGAGTTATGCTCAAATGATCACAAAGTGTACATGGAGGTTCAACATGGCATAACTTTTGATTCAAAACTCCAAATTGGTCCATTCTTTTTGAAAATTGCTTCTTGTGACCAATATTTTCCAAATCAAACATTGCATTGCATGAAATTAACTCACATGATCATTTGTCCATGCATGTATATTTTGGAGGGAAAATGGAGAATTTAAATTCTATTGATCATACATGAAAAATACCAATGCCATTGTGATCTTTGGATGATTTTAAGTGACTTTGAACCATGCATGTGCACTGTTCACGTGTAAAATCTCCATGCACCACACACTTGCCAAATTGGTCATTCACCTTATTTCTTTTTAATCTCAATTAACCATTGCCTAATGACAATTTCAGGGTGATTAGCACATGGTATATAAGCCTAATCATAACAGAATTTCAAGGGGGGAACCATTCTAGATCTGAAAATTTTCTTTCCCTCCATTTTTTCTCTCACTTGGATTTCAAAATTTCTTCACACAAGGCATCAATTTCTTTGCATATTCTTGTTAATCATGGAATTCTGAGCAAGGATCATCAATTGGTTGGAAGAATTGAGCAAAGATTCGTGCACATCCAAAGCTTGAACATGAAGATGGAATTTGAATTTTGAGCTAGATCTAAGAGGTTTCCACTGCAAATTCGTGCACAAAGCTTCATAACAAGGTTGGAGGAGAAGATCTGGACATTTTTGAAGCTTGAATCCACGAAATCAACTCACTGCACTTCAAGAAGGTTGGAATTCGAATCTCATTATTCTTCATTTTATTGCCATGATCTTGTAGAGTTTTTAATGCTGATGATTCTGATATCAATAGATTTTAAAATGGATGAGAATTTAGTGAGATACGTGGATTTAAAGTTTGGTTGTTCATATTGTTTTCCTTCGATCCATGCGTATCAGTGAGAATTAGGCTTAATGATTGTTAGATTCATGTTCCTCATAACAAGACGGTTCGATCCATATATAATATGCTGATTTCTGGAAAAAAATTTCATGCATCGCCGCCGGACTCATCGGGGAAGACGGTGGAAACCACCGTCCTCCGCCGTCTGCAACTATTCCATTAGCCTAGGGTTTGCATGCACCAAACGCAGCGTTTATGCTAGCCGCGCCATAGACCTTCGCTATGCCAGTTCGATTCCTTGTGCTTGCTATTTTAATTTTCCATCTGTTTTCCATTGCCATGCCAAACGCAGCGTTTAGCTTGTTAAACGCGCCTTGAACCTCATAGTCCTCGGTTCGATCCTTGCTTGTGGCATTTTGGATTTTTCAATTGCATTTTCATGTTAGCGCGCTTGAACCTTCATGTACCTGGTTCGATCCTTGGCATTGTGCATGTGTGATTTTATTTCCCAGCGCCTTGTACCTTGCATAACCTGTGTTTAACTGCTGGCTTTTACATATTTCCAATTTTCATTTCATTTTCATTTCCACATGATTTTCAATATTATTTCATTTTGTTCATTAATTTCAAAAAATCATAAAAAATAGCATATGTATCCAAATTAATTCAATCTTTTTTTCACATGTTTGTTTGGATGTCTATTATTTTGTGATGTTTATTTCATGATTTTTGCACTTCTGGATTTTTAATGATGATTGTTTGTTTGCACATTGTGTTATATTGACATGTTGAATTCAATTGCTTGTGAAATGCTCATAGTTTGTCCAATTGGCTTGAAATTTGACATGCTTGTTCCTAACATGTGACTGGAGTTTTGAGAATTGGTTTGGCATTTTTATCTTGTTCTACCACTGTTTTGGATACATGGACATTTGGTGTGACAATTTGTGTCACAATTTGTATGTTGCATTTGTACATTTTCATTCATATGCCATTTGATCTCTTCTGGAGTTGAATTTTTGTATGATGTTCATTATTAACATGACAAGCTTGTATGAAAATTTTCATGATCATTGGATTCATTTCTGTTTTAATGTGAATTTTCTATTCTTGAGGTCCAATTTTGATCGCATTGTTTGCCTTTGCCTTATCTTGATTAATTGATGGCTTTGCTTAACGATTTGGCTTTGGTCCTTTTGAGGCCTTCTTCTTGTGTGATTGAATGTGCTTCATATGAAATATTGACTTCTGTTTTGGTCATTTGACTTGCCTTTGACCCTAGTCTTGGTACTAGTGGTTTGTACTCACCGAATGTGTTTGTGTTTCAGGTAGCTAGCACTAATGGTTGGTTTGCTCATTATTTGAGATGCAAGTTGTTTTGTTTACTAACTACTGTTGTGTTGTAGGTCCATTGATGTAATGAACTCACTTGAGTGCTTACATTTGAGACTTGCATTGTGTATTATTATTGGTTGATTCCACTGTTGTCTGTTTGGTTTTCTGAGTACGATACTGATTGTTTGGCTTTTGTACAGGTACATTAGTCGCTATTAGCTTGCTTTGTTTTGCTTTGGAGTGTGGTTGGTACACCACTGAGGTAGTTTAGCCTTCTAACTCCATGTAGTCTGGAAGCCCTGTCGTTTTTTTTGGCAGGCGTTTGGCTGAAGTCCTCCTTAAGAGGCAATGATTGTGTTTGTTTATATTTGTGCCAAAGACCTCCTTGTCGAGGCATGTTACTTGTTAAGTCCTCCTAAGTGAAGAGGCAATTGACAGATAGAAGGGACTAGTAGCCAGTCCCCTGTTAGTCGTTGAGTCGTTCATTATGCTCGCACTACGTGCTGACGCTCCTGAACCTAACCCAAGATCCTTGTATAGAGTCAGTCAAGTGGAATAGGGTCCCTCATTCTGGACCCCCACGCTTTCATTGATTCAAGCTCACCCAGGCCAGGGTTAAGAGCTATGAGGTCTAACCCTCATTACCTTTCATCTGCTCACCCTGACGGTCAATGTCAGTGGTTAAGAGCTTCAGCATACCCCTACAGTTTTGGCTTGTTTGTCGAGGTTGATATGACCCCTTGACTAAAGCCCAACCGTTTTGTCTGAGCCTCTTGTTTGTATATAGAGTGTGATGATTGCTTGTGTGTTTGCTTTTCATACATGTTGATTTGCTGTTCGTTTTGACTTGCTGCCTGTGCGAGTTAGGTTCTGTTTAGATACCTCAACCTAGGGTTATTGTGGATTGCATGACAACTATAAGGCTCGAGTCAGTCTCCCTTTTAGTTTGTTATTCCCCGATCTCTGGTTAGGAGAGTTTCTCCCCTGTTAAGGGGAACTACGTCGCCCTGATTCTCATACCAGATGAGATACGTAGGCAGGAGATCGTGCGAGATCTCTCCGGGCACCCTTCTTCTTTTTTCGAGTGTGTTTTGCTTGACAACTATTAGGTACGAGTTCCCGACTCCCTTTTAGTCTGTGTGTTCAATCTCTTTGTTTCTTTTGACGTCTCAGCGTCTTCTTGGTGTTTGTGTGACAGCTATTAGGCCCGAGTTCCAGACTCCCTTTTAGTTTGTCAGTTGGAGAACCTTTGGCGTTCGCTGGTTAGCGATTGTTTTTTTGTTTGGAGTCGGATGTAAGCCCATCTATTGGCATTCCGTTTCCTTGTTTGCCTTTGTTTGGAGTCGGATGTAAGCCCAGCTATTGGCATTCCATTTCCTTGTTGAGTTTCTTTTGACGTCTAAGCGTCTCTGTGTTGTGTTTTGTTTCGGCGTGCGTTAGCCGAACTACGGTAGCTCTGATTCTCATTCCAGATGAGATACGTAGGCATAGGATGTGATATCCTAGCGAGCCCGTTCCCCATTTCCCCGAACTACGTCGACTCTGATGTTTGTTTCTGACAAACTACGTAGGCCCAGGATGCGACATCCTTCCGAGTCCCCTTCCTCCGTCTTCTTTCGCCTGTTTATTATTCCAGTGTGTGCATTCTTTGAGCAGTTTATCGGCAACCTTTTCCTATTCTTTTGAGCGTGGATCCCGTCGAGTACGACGGGCGTGAGGGGTGCTAATACCTTCCCCTTGCGTAACCGACTCCCGTACCTTGCAATCTCTGGTCGTAAGACCATTCCTTTCCCTGTTCTTAGGTTAGTCCAGCGCTTCCTTTCCGTCATAGGATGAATAACATCAGTGGTGGCTCTGTAAACGTGTTTTTTCTGCCGGTTGTTTTTCGCGTTGCGACAGCTGGCGACTCTGCTGGGGAATGAAGTTGACCTCTTGCTGGTCCATCTTCCCTAAGCGAGTCAATCCTAGCGCTCTTTAGGGTAGTTTTTGTTGCTTTTACTGCTTTATTTATGGCATTTGTGATTATTATACTGTGTATATATTTGCATATGTGTTTGCATGCATCATGTTATTATTGTGCTGGATTTTGGACAGGTTTGGTTCCTTTGATTTGGGGTGGATGTTCTGAGTGGGGCTAAAACCCAGGCCCGAGTATACACCTAGGATTAGCGTGGTCTCATGTTGCCTCTCATGTTAGGTCAACATGTTTTTGGCGATGTGACATACCATAGCTGGACGAGGTTCATCTGAGAGAGTCCTTCCGGGTGGAGTTATTCCACTTTGGTTGGGTTACCTCTTTTGAGCTGTTGACTTCGGTAACCGTTCTTTCCCGGATCTTTGGTTTAGATGATCTTATGAGAGCTGCAACGGCACACCCGAAAGGGCAAACCCGTTGAGTATCTTGCCCGATTATCGAGACCATTATCCGCCTTAGGATGACCTTGTTAGAATTCACCTGTGAGGAAAGGGTTTGAGTCCTGCAGTACAGATTCTGTCAGTGATTCTGTGATGGTGACCTTGGTTCAGTCGGATTTATGGATATTTATTTCTGAGACGCCGGAGTTCTGTCCGTGGTATTTATCAGCGGGTTCCGTTTATTTCGGATCCCCGGGTTGGATTTGAGGGTACTTGTTCAGAGGATCTTGTGATTATCCGTTCGGTGGATTTCTGTGATGATGATGATGATATATCCTTCGGTTCCGTTTATTTCGGAACCCCGAGTTGGATTTATGGTTACTCAGTCCCTCAGATGGTTGTGATTAGTTCAGAGACTGGAATGTCCGTACAGTTGATGTTCAGATGACTTGGAGGATGGCACAATGACTTGCATTCATGCATCTGCATCATTCCCATTTTGCATTCATCCGCATCTAACTCATGTCTATCCATACTCAGGGTACATTCTGGATTGAGATTCTGGTTGAGAGACATCCTGATGTCAGAATGTTATTGTCAAATTATTATCCGTCTCGATGAAGCCAGAATCGAAGGACAGAGTGTTCCTCATACGGATAGACATTGCATTCATGCGTGAGTCATATTAACCTGTCTTCTGTTTTGTAGGTGTCAGTATCTAACGTGTTTGATTGACACAGGAATCATTGCTCGCGCACGCAGAATCATTCCTCTGCACGTAGCTCGTCCGCACAGATACCCTACCAGGCGCAACAAGTCCAAACTGATGGATCTACCCAACGCAGATATTCTCGAGCTGAAAGAGAAGATGGGAGAGTTGATCAGTTCCATGCAAGGGTTTGCCTTGGGGCAGAAGGCACTTGCCGATAAGGTGGAAAAGCTTGAGCGGGCTTCGGCTGCCAACAGTGGTAATAATCAGGAGGGTGTTTCCAACAATGGTCTTGGTGGTTCTAGGGACGGTTGTGATCCCAGAAGGAAGGCAACTACTGTTGGTGTAGTGATTAACAATGGGGGAGGTTTTGGTTTCGCTGCAGGCGGTGTACCAGGTCCTATGGGCAATAATCTGAAGGATGATCAGTTTCCTCCTTTCTTTGGGGCTGAGGAGGATAGAGAGGAAGACCAACTCTCTGTGCTAAATGAGCAATTTGGTCAGTACGATGTTCAACCGCCAAACAAGGAAATTCAGGTGCTGGCAGAGAAGATCAGGGCTCTGGAAAGCCATGCTACTCCTGGGGCTATCAATATGACAAACATGGGGCTGGTTGAGGGGATTGTGATCCCACAGAAGTTTAAAGTGCCCACGTTTGATAAATACAATGGGAGTTCTTGCCCGGAAACTCATCTCCAGGCCTTTGTCCGAAAGATATCTGCCTATACAATGGATCATAAGCTATGGATGTATTTCTTCCAGGACAACTTGTCTGGTGGGTCTCTGGAGTGGTATACCAAGTTGAGATCATCAGATATCAAAAGCTGGCAGGATTTGGGAGATGCTTTCTTTAAATAGTACCAATTCAATGCTGACATGGCTCCTAGCCGTACCCAGTTGCAGGGTATGTCTCAGAAGCCGAACGAAGGGTTTAAAGAATATGCACAAAGGTGGAGGGAGTTGGCTGCCAGAGTTCAACCTCCGCTGGTGGATCGGGAGATGTCTGATATGTTCATGGGTACCCTGCAGGGGATTTTTGCTGAAAGGATGATGGGTTGTCCCGTCACTGGCTTTGCAGACATAGTAGTGGCTGGTGAGAGAATTGAAAGCTGGCTAAGAATGGGGAAAATACAGGGAAATGCTCCGTCATGTGGAGTAAAGAAGTTATTTGGGAATGGTCAGCGCAAGAATGAGGGTGAATCGAGTGTTGTGTATGCCCAGAGAGGACACGGTAGGGATCGATACTACCAGCACACTACTGCGGTAACAATTCCTGCTGGTAATCAATCTGTACGACAACAACATCAACCACCTCAGCAGAGAGCATAAAGAGCGGGGTACCAAGTGAGAGGAAAGGGGACTGATCGTCAGTTTGATAGGCCACCCGTGACATATGCTTTTCTGTTTAAGAAGTTGATGGATCTTGGGTTGGTTCAGCCGAGGACGATGGCTCCGGTAAGACCAGATCAGAGGCCTGCTAACTATGATGAGAACGCCAAGTGTGAATTCCATTATGGTACACCAGGGCATAACATTGAGGGTTGTAGAGCTTTTAAGCATGTTGTCCAAGACTTGGTAGCCTCCAAGGCCATCAATTTTGCACCATCTCCGAATGTTAATGCTAATCCCATGCCGGTGCATGGTCAGGTGATGGTGGGTGTAATTGCTGAAGATTCAGATCACGTCTGTGCAGTGGGTGAAGAGACTGACAGTGACTGCGAGCTCGATGGTTGGATAAAACCGTGCGTACCAGGGATGGAAGTCCAGAACTGGAAGGCTGAAAAGATCATCACTGTCACTCTACGTGAAGAGTAATATTTCTTGTTTTTCAATTCTGTCTGCATGAAAGCCATACGTTTTGCCCGAAACGTAATGGTCCATTGTAAGGGCCACCTCATGTGTTTCATTGTGCAACATTTTGCATCAGTAATAAATGGATGTTTTTCACATTAAAAACGGTGTTCCCTATTTTTCATTTATTTTTGCAGTTTAAAACAAAAATAAAAATGGCAATGTTTATTTTCATTTTCCCTTCCTTTTGATTGGCTTCGTTTCGACTTTCGTATTCTATGGATCTCATTGATAACAATCCTGTTACACCCTCATATGACTTCGACAATCCAATCTATCATGCTGAAGAAGAAGGCGAAGAAGATTGTGAACTGCCGGAGGAATTAGCCAGGTTGTTGAAACAAGAGGAGAAGGTGATTCTGCCGCATGAGGAGCAAGTTGAGCTTGTGAATCTGGGTACCGAGGAGGTTAGAAAGGAAGTAAGGGTTGGGGCTGCTTTGGAGGTGAATGTCAAGCGCATAATGGTAGCACTGTTAAAAGAGTATGTTGATATCTTCGCCTGGTCTTATTAGGATATGCCAGGGTTGGATACCGATATTGTTGTGCACAGGTTGCCATTGAGAGAAGATTGTCCTCCAGTGAAACAGAAGTTGCGCAGAACTCGACCCGAGATGGCCATGAAGATTAAAGAGGAAGTACAGAAGCAGTTGGATGCTGGTTTCCTAGCTGTCACTAATTATCCACCTTGGGTCGCGAACATTGTGCCAGTCCCGAAAAAGGATGGAAAGATGAGGATGTGTGTGAACTACCGAGACTTGAACAGAGCTAGCCCGAAGGATGATTTCCCATTACCTCACATCGATGTGTTGGTAGATAATACAACTCAATTCTCGGTGTTTTCCTTCATGGGTGGCTTTTCCGACTATAATCAAATTAAAATGTTGCCAGATGATATGGAGAAAACAACGTTCATTACACCATGGGGCACTTTTTGCTATAAGGTGATGCCATTCGGTCTCAAGAACGCCGGTGCCACGTATCAGAGAGCCATGGTGACTTTATTTCATGATATGATTCATCGTGAAATTGAATGCTATGTTGATGACATGATAGCAAAGTCCCAGACAGAAGAGGGGCATTTGGTAGATCTGGCCAAGCTGTTTGACCGGTTGAGACAATTCAGACTGAGGTTGAATCCGAATAAGTGCACTTTCGGAGTGCGGTCCGGTAAGTTGCTGGGGTTTATTGTAAGCGAAAGAGGAATCGAGGTTGATCCTGCTAAAGTAAAAGTGATACAAGAAATGCCTGAACCGAGGACAGAAAAAGAGGTTCGTGGTTTCTTAGGTAGATTGAACTACATTTCACGGTTCACATCTCATCTAACAGCCACGTGTGAACCCATATTCAAGTTGTTGAGAAAAGATCAAACGGTCAGGTGCAATGATGATTGTCAAACGACATTTGAAAAATAAAAGAATATTTGCAGGAGCCTCCGATTCTGATGCCTCCTGTGGAGGGACGACCGTTAATTCTGTACTTGACAGTCCTCGAGGGGTCTATGGGGTGCGTACTGGGGCAGCATGACGAGTCTGGTCGAAAAGAGCATGCAATTTACTACCTTAGCAAAAAGTTTACCGATTGTGAAACAAGATACTCACTGCTCGAGAAAACTTGTTGTGCTTTGGTATGGGCTGCTCGCCGACTGAGACAGTATATGCTGGTTCATACCACTTTGTTGATTTCCAAGAAGGATCCGATCAAGTATATATTTGAGAAGCCAGCATTGACCGGACGGGTTGCGAGATGGAAAATGATTTTGACCGAATATGATATACAGTACACCTCTCAAAAGGCAATAAAGGGGAGTGTATTGTCTGATTACCTCGCCCAGCAACCCATTGAGGATTATCAACCGATGAAGTTTGAGTTCCCTGATGAGGACATCATGTTTCTCAAATCCAAAGATTGTGAGGAACCAATCCCGGAGGAGGGGCCTGACCCTGAATCCGAATGGATTCTGATGTTTGATGGGGCCGTTAACGTGAATGGTAGTGGAGTTGGTGTTGTTTTGGTTACGCCGAAAGGATTCCACATTCCTTTTGCTGCCCGGTTAACATTTGAATGCACCAACAATGTGGCTGAATACGAAGCTCGTGTCCTGGGTATCGAACCTCGGTGCGTACGTCTACTGGGGCAACACTTTTCTCGCTTGTGTATGGGATGGAAGCCGTGTTACCGGTTGAGGTTCAGATTCCGTCGTTGAGAGTCTTGATAAACGTGAAATTGGAAGAAGCTGAATGGGTAAGGACTCGGTATGAAGAGTTGAGCCTGATTGAGGAAAAGAGGCTGGCAGCCATTTGTCATGGGCAGTTGTACCAGGAGCGAATGAAGCGTGCTTTTGACCGAAAGGTGCGACCTCGTGTATACCACGTAGGAGATATGGTGTCGAAAAGGATCCTTCCTCCTCATAACGATCGTAGGGGCAAGTGGACACCCAATTATGAAGGGCCATTCGTGGTTAAGAAGGTTTTCTCTGGCGGAACCTTGTTGTTGACGACCATGGATGGTGAGGATTTTCCATCCCCTGTGAATGCGGACGCAGTTAAAAAAATACTTCGTATAAGAGACCCGCTGGACGAAAAGAATAAAATAGTCCAGGAAAAAAAGGGCATCCCGGCGAACCAAAAGAAAAATGAAAAGGTTCGGGAAAAAATTAGGGATAAAAGGGAAAAACTGTACACCCGGCAAGTCGAAAACCCCACTAGGGCGGCTTGGGCAAAAAAGGGTATCCCGGTAGACTGAAAACCCAAAAGGGCGGTCCAGGCAAAAGAGGGATTGAAACGAACAACTGCGTCTATCATGATCGTTTGTGCTTTGGATATGACATGGATAATCCCCGACAGGGATCGGTCGGAAGCGTCTTGTTCAGAAGGCGGAAAGCGCGGAGAGTCTTGAGGACATATGGGGTGTAACCGAGTTGGAACTGGATGAGATCACGGGATCACTGTAGCGGTGTATTCGTTACTATATGATCTATCAATTAAATCATAAGCAATGTATACAATGAATATAGAGTCGCCACCGCACTTTTATTTATCCTAAGGACTGGTTAAAAAGCGAACAAAAACCTAAGAAGTTTTACACGTAGAAAACTAATGGAAAAGATCAGAGAGTCTGAGTAAGGGGTAAATTACGCAATGGGAAGGTGTTAGGCACCCACTACGTCCTAGGTACTCCTAGGGAGCCCTTTTCACACTTGTTGTACAAAGTTATTATTTGTTATGACATAAGTAATGTGCAAACATGATTGGGATGATGAGAAAAGAATGTACATGTTAATTATTTTTGTGTTCGAACGGATGAACCCGTTGCCTACGTACCTTCCATCAAAGGTAAGGATCAAAACCTCGTAGTTCGGCTAAAAAACTTCCAAAAGTTAGTGGATTCAATTTTAAAACACAAGCTTAAAGGTTTTACGTTACCCACGGGAGAAAACTCAACCTTATGAAACAACACATCCACCATGTGAGAAAAGCTTCCACTTGCCAGGGAGGGGTTAACCCTATAATAGGCAAGGAAGACTTACAATTCATCTACTAAGGACAAATAGGTGAGATTAATATCAACCAACTAGGGTAAATCAAACCTATAGCTAATGTATGAAAACTTAACAAACATGGACAAAGCCACAAAATCACTTGAATGGGTGAAGTTATTTGGATTATTTACAAAAAGGTCAAAGTATGATTAAAGTCAATTCAAAATGAAGTATTTACAAAAATGAAGTTTGGAAAATCATGGACTTAAGGTCCAAGTTTCTAACTTGGAAAGGGGTGAGAATGTTTGCACAACACTTATTTCAAAGTTTTAAACACGTGTGAAAAGGTAGGACACAATGGGATGAATGGATAATGGTGGAATGTAAAACTTCTTAGAAGGGTCCACCTCTTGAAATCATATAGAAGATGATTCAAGTGGGTCCTTAGGAATAGGCTACAAGTGAGCAATAATATGAACATGGTAACAGATGAAAGTAAATAAAAGCGGATACTGGATGCCACTCAATGGTCTTATACCTGTCTCCTAAAACAAGTAAGGATATCAGAAGCCACTCTATGGACTTACACTAATCTCCATCAGAATAAAACAAAAACGAAACAGGGAAGTCAACTGCCAATCTATCTGGACTTAGGTTAACCTCCACAGTATGATCCTAGGAATACAAATGCCACATCACAGGGACTTACAATGAATCCTCACATACAACAACAATGCTCAAACAAAGGGCAAAGAAGATATGAGTGACCAATGAGGTCTTACACTCTATCTCTTCCATGTCATGGGAACAGATGCCAACTCACAGGGACTTATAACTGGTTCCTCAATGGGTAAACATCAATGTCACAAGGACAAAAGAAATGATCATGCACTAATGGAAAACAAAGATGATAAATGCACAACGGCAATCAATGATAGTAAATGCACAATGGCAAATCAAGTAATCATGTATAAATGAATCAAGTAATCAATCACATAAATTCAAGTAGCACACGCTATAACCATTCATGAGGCTCAAGCAAAAGGGTAAGGCATTAAAGCCAACTGTAAGAGGTATGTGTCGCTCTTAACCTTGCCATTGAGGGGGCTAAGGTGAAGCAGATGAAAGGATATGAGGGGTGTGCCTCATTGCTTCTATCTCAAGTCCGAGAGAGCATGTAAATATAAGAATGTGGGGGAGTTCAGAAAGAGGGAACTCTTTCCCCAATTAGACTCGATAGATCTTGGGTTTGGATCTCAATGCTACAACCATGTAATGGGAGCAAGGAGAAGACTCACTGAATAGTGGGAGATAGGCTACTTATCTCTTTGATCCACCAATTGCCTTATTTAAAGGACTTTTCCTGCTTGGGACAAATATAAACATACACAAGCATTGCCTCTTAAGGAGGACTTCAGACAATTTGCCCGGCCAAATAACGGGCCGGGTCTCCAGACTACATGAAGAAGAAGGTGCAATACCTCAATGCTAATTGCTTATAAGCAAAGCAATGCAAGTTCTTAAGAGAACTGAGCAACTAAAGGTACCTGAAAAAGTCAAATAGAATCAGCATCCCAACATAATCAAACAACAATACAAGAACCAACAATGTACAATCATAATCAAACAATAATGTGCATAGCACAAAGCTCAATGTGAACCAACATCCTACAAAACAGCCACATTAGTTTACAAGTCAAGTAAGATAATCCCAAATGTGAAACAATTCCTTTAATCATTAACTTCTTAACCTGAAAAGCCAAAGACAAGTTCAAATGTAAGTGACAAGACCACTAGGGCTAGCCTAGGGTCCAAAAGAAGGAAAAATCCTAAAACAGCAACCAATTCATGATCAAAGTCAAGCTATTTCAGTAACAAAGGGATCCCAATTGGTCCCATATCCAAACTATGCCCCTATTTTAATTTATGCATCATGTAAGGCAAAGGAAGCAAATGTAAACCACATATGAGCAACCAGCAAGATCACATCACAAAAAATACCAAAACAGCATGGAAAATTCCACAAAAATTATATCCTAAACAGAGGACATTCAACAAGCTACATGTCAATTTTCAAGCAATTTGGACTAGTAGAACTATGGGAATTAATTCAACATGTCTAAGCATGCAAAAACACAATCAAATGAAGTCACAAATATGCACCAACTTCAATTAAATGGTAAACAGTGATATTAAATGGGAAATTAGTAGGACCAAAGCCAAATGAAAGCTACACATGTCAGGAACTACTCTACCAAATTTCATGGTCATAGGGTAAGGTATGAGGATATGGCAACATATATACAAATGGTTACACAAGTAAAGCCCTAAAATGCTAGGCAGTAGACAAAAATCCTAATCAATTAGGAAATGGATTATAAAAATCCACGAAAAATCATAGTGAATGTTAACATGTCAATTGTGCTGCATGCAAAAAATTAAGGCCATTGGCCAAGGGGAAGCATGGCAAAAAATTCAGGGAATATGGCATATCATATTGTGTCACATTTTGTCACACTCAAGTTCAATAAATCATATATCAAAAACCAGAAGGCCAAAAATTACAAAACCTATGCCAAAAATTCCAGGAGAGAGTTAAGAACCTACACCTAAAATTTCAATTAATTTGGATTATATATGGTGATTATATAATTAAAATGGTGACATATATGAAATTTGTATACATTAGAAAGATCTCTATGACAATTTATTTTTTACCAAGCAACATTTTATTTTTTGATTCTATAAAAAAGTAGAGAAAAAAAGAAGATTAACAAAAAAATCTTGATTTATTTGGATTAATAATGATCATTATATGATTTTTAGAAGTTTCTAAATAATTATTGAAATTTATTTAATTTGTATGTGGATTAATTAATTAGTGGTACAGTGAATTAATTATGGAATTACTCTACTGTTACAGCAAATGACAATACCATGAACTCTATAGCCAGTGCCAAGACGCATGGCTTAACTAAACGACGTGGCGGCTTGCGATTAGCTGGATCCGGCGCCAAAACACAATTCGAAACTGGAACGTGAGAAGCATGGATCAAACAGAAACAAAATTCCAGAAAAAACTTCTTCTTCTTCGCGTAAACGTTCTTCATCACTCGCAAACCCGGTTATGAGCAAACGTCCACCAAATTTCATGAGCCTTACGCCGTTGGAATCGTCTCACCGAGTACAATAACAATATGCCAACGAAAATTCCTAGTTCCTATCGTACCGCACAGATCGAGCGAAAGAAGATTTCGCATCAAAGTGTAAATTCAAGATTGCTCTCTCTAAACTTAACGGTTTTCGATTCCATAAAGTGCTGCATGATCTACAAGGTGTACTCTACAAGAACCACATAACGATTTTGAGAATGGTGATAGTCGAATCCGAACCTTTTCGAGGAGCAGTACCGGAATCCGCGAGTGTTTTGCTTCAATGAGTGAAAACAGACGATCTACAGCAGCTAGGAAGGTGTGAGGAAGCTTCGGAATGGCTTAACAATGCCTCAAATCGCAGCAAATCTTGACTGCCATAGATGAATGGTGATTTGGACAGTTGTGATCGTGATCTTTCTTGATCCAAAACCTGCAAACAGAAACTCACAAACAAGTATAGATGATGAATTCACTGAGGATTCGCACAAAGCTTGAAGAATTGTTGATGAATTGGTGAAGAAAAGATGAAAGCTCAAAGTGAAAAAGTGAGAGAATGATGAAAAATTTTCTTGAGATTTTCTGTTGAAGTGATGAATTGTGATTAGTGTTTGCAATTCTGTTAGAGATTAAACTTATATACTTGCTCCTAATCCAACTTTAATTATAATTAGCAAAAATGGATTAGTGAAAAATGAGCTTATGTGCATTTTTGGATTTTTTGCCTTTTTCCTTAGAAGCATTTTCAGCAGCAATTTATCACTTGGAACCAATTGCAAATACCATTTGGAAGCTGATAGAATTGGTCCCATGTCCAAATTCCTCATACTTTGCATTTTGGACCATTTTGCCCCTCACTTTAATTAGTTCACTCCAAAAATGAGCTTTTGCATTAAGCCTTTTCAAAGAAATCCAATTATGCACCATTGAATTACACATTAAATGGAGTTTGTGCATATAAAGAACTTGCAATTTGGACAATCCATGTGGAAGTTATGCCCTCCTGATTACGAGTCTTTTTTGAAATTCACTGAGCCATATCTTGCAAACCATAAATGGGATTTTCAAGTTCTTGGACTTTTTGGAATTGTGAGGACAAGATCTTCAACTTTCATGTTGGACAAATTTTGATTTGAAGCTTGTATCATGAAGTTATCTTGAGGGGAAAAACTTTCCATTTTGGGCAGCTGAAATTACAGGTCCACTTGCCATTTTGGGAAACCTTCTGTCTGACTTCAATTCCTTCAACCTTGATCTTTGAAATGCCAAATGAGGCTTGTATGGACATGAATGAGGTCTTTCTAACCATCTCACACCCTCCAATTCCTGATTAAATGCACAGTTGACCACAGTTGACTTTTGTTGACTTTTCTTGACTGGGCCATGTTCTGATGAATTTCAAGCCTCCTTCACATGAGATCTTGATTCCAAATGATATCACAAGTTATATGAACTCTTTATGAATGATCATGGTGTCCAAATTCTTCAAGAATGGCCACCATCCAATGCTCAATGGCTGATTTGACTGTTTGACTGATGATTGCTTCAGCTGCAAGCAACGTGGTTAGATGACAATATTTTTGTACATTTGGTTAGTAAACATATGAAAAGCAATGATATACGAATGCAATACATGCTTGGTGATCAAGAACCACACTCACAAGGTATCTCACCCACTAGGAGGACAGCTAGGGTATGCAATGATCCTTGAGGCCATGATATGATATGATATGGGCCATGAGGGATCTTAGGGCCAAAATTGGGGTCTTACAGATGCCCCTATTTAAGGTCATTCTAGCCGGAGAAGTGAAGTTTAGAAATCTTCATCTCGACGCGGTAGAATGGGCTTAAATAACAGTAATGAGACAAATTTTGGTCCCTAAGAGACCTCATGATGCAGATGTATGCATGCAAAAGACACAAATTATGTGGGGAATATGATTCACACAGAAGAAAAGACGATCCATCGGAGTAATGCACCCACCAGGAACAGAGATTCTAATAAGACTCTTATTGGGGGTAATAAGAAAAAGACTGCGTGAGCAGGACACGACTTTGATTAGGGAAAACAAAACTGACACAGCGTGACTGAGCACGACTTCGAATAGGGATAACAGACATCGGACTGGAGAGCTTGCTGGGGAAGCAAAGGACTCACACCGAGGAATAAAGAATTCCAGAGGAAAATAAATCCATTGGAAAGACATAAGCTGACTCAACTATCTCGAAAGGATACTTCGGATAAAAATCCGGACTCGGACCAGGGAAGGGTTCACATAGAATCTCCCTGCCGGGAAATGCATATATTGGGGAATAAACACCCACATAGCAAAGGGGTAAAAATCACCAAAGGAAACTCCGCAGGGGAATGTCTGACAAAGAGACTCTCCTGGGAAAAGCAACAGGAATGAGGTGTTACCGGTATAAGGGCAACAAACTCAGAAAGAATGAATATCTAAGACCGGTATAAGGGTGAGAGATATCAATCAACCAACATCTGAGAAAGACCAACACAGGGTACAAAACTCAGGAATATCTGACTCCACAAGGGACCAAGGTCATAATAGGGAGTGGAAAGGAAGGGACACCAGAGATACCGGGTTGTAGGTATGTAACAGGCGACCGACCAGGGCGTGATTTGGTGTGTGTTCCAAAACACTCATCATCCTGAAGAGAGCGAAAGCAAACTTGTTTATAGGATGAAAATTTGATTCTGTAAAGAATACGAATCTTACTCAGTTGGGGAAACAAACAAAGTGTTCGACAAAAGAGTGCATGAGATATATTATCTATAGCCGTCAAAACGTAGACAATATCCTCGCATGGAAAATTATCCTGAACCGGGTGGTAGGTTGTTTATAGGATAAGATCCGAAATCGTGAATTGGTTTGTGTTCCAAGACACTCATCATCCTGAAGAGAGCGAAAGCAAACTTGTTTATAGGATGGACATTCGATCCCACAAGGAATACGAATCTTACTCGACTGGGGATGATCAACAAAGGACCCAACCGAAGAGCGCATGAGATATATTATTCATTACCGGCAGACCGTGAATAATACACTCGAATGGAAGATTATCCTTAACCGGGTTGTAGGTTGTTTATAGGATAAAAATCCGAAAACGTGAATTGGTTTGTGTTCCAAAACACTCACCACCCTGAAGAAAGCTAGAACAGCAGACTTGTTTATAGGATGGATATTCGATTCCACAAGGAATACGAATCTGACTCTGCGGAGAAAACAATCAAAGATTGACTCGAGAGTGAACGAGATATAATATCCATCACTGTCAGAACGTGGATAGAATACTCACATGGAAGATTATCCTGAACCGGGTCGTAGGTTGTTTGTAGGATAAAATCCGAAAAGAAAGGCATCGGGATACCAAATTAGGTATATAATGATGACCAGTCAAAGGGAGCAACAGACATTACCAACAAGAGGGTAAATGCAAGAAGACTCGCTGGGATGCATTGATGAAAATCAATGATCCGGGGGACACAATCACTGACAAAAGGTGAAAGGACCCGCTGGGGATAAAATTGCTAGCATACGGCAATTATCCACAAAAGACTTGCTGGGAATATAAGTGCTGATCTGAGCGACTTATCCAAAAGCAGGAAGGAATATCAACATCGAATATTGAATGAAGATAACCACAAAGGAGAGATTAGGGTTTACATCTACCGAATACGGGGTAGAAGACCAAAATCTAGCTGAGGAAACAAGGGGTTTAACAATACCGACTACTGGGTAAGAAACCAAAGACTCAGCTGAGGATAAAACTGCTAGCAACCGGCAATTATCCACATGTATCATAAGATACAACTCCGCTGGAGAACAAAATCACAGCGACATAGGATTTACAACTACCGAATACGGGGTAGAAGACCACAAACTCCACTGGGGATATAAATCACCACCGGGAACAGAACTCTGTTAGGGATAAAGCCACAACAACAGAAGATTCACCATCAGCCAGACCGAACCACAAAGGTTACCGCTGCTAGGGGAAAAGAGATAGGACTTACGACTACCGGTATAAGGGCAGTGGCCATACTCTGGTGGGAATAACCACCAATTAGGGTTTACATCTATCGAATACGGGGTAGAAAACCAAAACTCTGCGTGGGGATAGAATAAATCACGAATCCGCACGAGAAACCAAAAAACGAGGTTTATAACAGACCGCAAACTCTGTTGGAGAGCAGGGAATTAGGATTTACGACTACCGACTATCAGGTAGAAAACCAACAACTCTGGCTGGGGACTAAAAGGTATATAACCACAAGTTCTGCCAAGAAAGCCAGGAGAATAGGACTTACAACTACCGGTATGAGGGTAGAGGCCAAAATCAACCCTGGCGGAGGAATGAAAGGTATATAACCACAAGTTCCGCCAAGAGGAAAGGAACAATAGGACTTACAACTACCGGTATAAGGGTAGAGGCCCGAAACTCCGCTGGGGATAAAAATCACCACAGGGAAGCACAATGAACAGACGACAAATGTCAATTTAGGAAAGATCCGAAAAGACAGACTGAATCAAGACACGTCCTAATGAGGATAAAACTCAAATAGGAACCTCCATCCCAATATATGTGTTGGGAGGAAACGGAAGAAACCGTCATCCACGAGGGTATATCTCAGTGGGGAACTGCAGAAGGACAGACAGACACTTTCTGCTTATGGGCTGACTCTATATGGAGAGATTAAACACCCGACATCTGCTTAGGAAGACCTACAAAGATCCATATCACCATAGCAGGGAACAACAAACAAAGGATATATGGCAAAAATGCAACATGAATATCTGAATGTTTTATGAGTGTGCATGAATATGCGTGGTTTATGTTTGATGAATGCTGACAAAACAGACATTTCTAACACAACAGGTCCAGGAATCAAACGTCCGGTATTACACTTCCAGGGGAAAAACCAACTGGAAAGCCAATTTTGCTGGAGATCTGTATGCTATAAAGCAAGGATCTGCGGGTACTGCTGTGAAGCAGAAGCAAAAGAATCAGAGATATCTGGAGAATACCAAATCTGAGCAATGGATCAGCGATCGTCCCAACTGGGGCACAGAAAGTCACAACGGGCAAAACGGCCACCAAGACGAATCTGTCGGGGAACAAGAGAAAAATCTCGAAATCCTGCAGGGGATCCGAGCAAACACTGCTATGGAAACGGATCCGACATAACTCCATTGGGGAACAACCCACTGAGGGAGCAAAGGTCACCTGGATAGAGTCTGGCTGCACAAGCAACTCTACTGGGGATTTCATCAACTACTCTCTTGGGGAACAACCCACTGAGGAAGGAAATGCACCAAACAAGTAGATTCTGCAACAAACCACTCTACTCGGGGCGAACACACATCTGATGGATCACATCAGCAGATTCTGCAATAAAAGCCGCTCTACTGAGGATCAAAAAGTAATCAGGAAACCAATCCAATCTCTGGATGACGGAGCTATCGACCAACCACACCGGGGATTGAAGGAGGTTCAACAGGCAATACTGCCGCAACAACTGCTCTGCAGACAAATGCTGGAGAAAGTTGGATGAAAATACTGGGATATCAACCCGATCAACCACGGAGTAGGAAAATAAATCCTGCTCTGCTGAGAAGATCAACCATTCTGATAGAGGGAAAGTAAACACCTCCACTGACGACTTTGCCGGGGAAAAGGTAAAGTACCGGGTATCAAACCACTGACTTACCGAGTCTTCCAAAAGGAAAGCGACCGTGCTGAGAAAACAGACAAATCCGCTGGCAACTGCGCTGGGGAGAGTGACAACAACTCTGCTCGCGACTTCGATGGGGATATCAATAACTGCTCTACTCGTGACTGTGCCGAGGAGACAAATAAAGTCTGGGGATAGCGACCCACTGAAGAAAGTGACGAGGCACCAAGGTGGCAAACCATCAACTGCCGAATCTTCCACAAGGAAAGCATCCATGCTGGGGAAAACTGCTGTTGGAGAAAACTGAGTCTTCAACAACACTCTGCTTGGGGAATAACTCCACCAACAACTCGACTTGCAATCATGCTGGCAACTCACTTGGGGAGAAATACGGGATACGGGGATATCAACCCACTAACCACAGATATCCTGAACACCTGAGCAATCAAGCCGGGGAGAGACTACTGTTGGAGAACAGACTGAGCCTTCAATACACCACTCTGCTTCGGGGAGTCAAAATCCACAGAAGCTCTACTTAGGGAACAACCCCAACAACCAAATCTCTGTTTGGGGGACAACCCCAACAATCAAATCTGGAGAAGAAGGATACAAACCAAACCAGGAGTATGAACAAATGTCTTACCTGTTGGAAACCATGCCACCCTTGGGAGAGCGCTGAGAAATTCGTCGAGTATCCTTTCATCATTGTGCATGTTCACTTTGTTTAAAACAATAATCTTTGAAAAAATTTGTTTTTAAAACAATGATATTTTATCAATTAAAACATGCAAAACATTTGTTGAATTGAAACAAATAAGAGTGCAAATAATTGGATAAAAGCTCAATTTTATTTGATGGAATGGTAGTCTGCAAATGGCAAGGCTCCATAGATCTGTACAAATTTGAAATCAGTGATATATATTGGAAGAGGGCTACATTGAACATAATGATCCTTTCTCTACCAATTTGAATCTCGATGTATTCGAAGCTTCAGTTGACGACGACTCGAGAATTCTCTGACGGAAAGACGGCTGATGAAACAGAAAGTCTTGTCAGGATGCAGTTACTTGCCTGATCCCTAATTTTTGCCTAGATTGCCCCAGGGTGAGGTACTCAATCTAGCGGGATGCAAATATGCTTTTTTTTCAAGTCTCTAATTTTTGCCTGGATTACCCTTGCGGGTTCTCCACCGAGACGCTCATTTTTGCCTAAGCCGCCCTTTCGGGTTTTCAACTTAGCGAGCTATTCTGTTTTTCATTTGCATATACCTTTTTTTTTCTAGGCGAAGTATTTCTTAACTGCATCTGAATTCACAGGACGAGTGAAATCCTCCCCATCCATTGTTGTAAGCATCAAAGCTCCGCCTGAAAAGGCTCTCTTAACAACATATGGACCCTCGTAGTTTGGAGTCCACTTGCCCCTGGAATCGGGCACGAAAGACAAGACTTTCTTGAGCACAAGGTCACCTTCTCGGAACACACGAGGCTTGACCTTCTTGTCAAATGCTTTCTTCATTCTCTGCTGATACAACTGACCATGACACATGGCAGTTAATCTCTTCTCTTCAATCAGGTTCAGCTGGTCATAACGACTCTGAACCCATTCAGCATCAGTCAACTAGGGACTCGAGGGTATCAGGCTTCTTTTATTCCTTTTTTTTTCTATTTGAAAATTTTTTCCTGATTTTTGCCTTTACTTTGATTTTTCACCCTCTTTTTTTTTCTTTTACATTACATTTGTAATGCCCCAGTTTGACTGGTTTGCTGATTCTCATGATACAGCTGAATGAGCTTCTTTTCGTGCTCAAGAAGGATAGGAAATCTCATCAGGAATCCCCTTCAACATCATCTTCCTCTGCCTCGAATACAAGGAATTCAAATTTGGGAGATGGCGTCGGATCATTATGTTCAATGGGTTTAGAAATCCCTGCATAATGATTCTGGATAATGAAAAGCTTTGAATTTAAACAAGCGAATCATTTATGCAGATGAAAAAGTTGTTTTCTTGTTTTTCAGGTTTTTTGTGATCACTGATTTCATGCAAAGGCAAAAAGTGAAAACAAATGGAAAAACAAATGTTTAACAATGCAATAATTGAATAAAAACATCATTGTTTTAAATGCTGCCAACAATGTCATCACTTCTCCTTTTGGCATGGGAGAAGGGTTTTAAACAAAGTGAGCATATTTACTCCGATCTATGGATAACTGTTGGAACATCCACAGCGACCCAATTGTGGCAGACACCACCAGGAATAACAAAATTGCTCATATCCTCTGCATCTTCTTCAATGATAGCAGCAACTTCCTCTTCAATAGGCTGATCGTCATGTGCCCCAGAACAATAGCCTATACCAGCCCGGGATGGGTTAACCAGGAATGAATCCATCAACAGCACTTAGTCTGGCAAATACCTCTCTGAGTTCACAATTCCCTTGTTCAACATGATCCATCAATCCGGCAGAGACTGGCTCTGTGTAATACCGGGAAGTGCGTCTCCAAAATAAATGAAGATCGCAGGGTCAGACCACAGGACAGGAGCCCGGAACAAAACACCCGCTTATACAAATGATGCATGAAGTGTTTATGCATATGCTTGTTTTTCATTTCAAAGGAACTCGAGGGTTTTACTTGCAAACTTTGAAATATTTAAGCATTTTGATTGTATATGAGAATATCTCATCAGATATACCAGGTGAAAAAATTTTCCCGGTTTTTTCATGTTTTGAAAATTTTTGCAACTAAACTCCTTTGAGTTCCTTGAAAATTTTCTTTTTATCTGATGATATGGATGTAGATGAATGCATGAATGTATGAATGCAACAATCACACTCAAGGATCAAGCAAAGCACACCAAACAAAGGTCGTGGGAAAGCTCATTGTATCCCTAATATCAATCATCCATTTTGGTGGATTTAGGTTTTCACCTTATCGACACCCAAGTTCCATTGATATTAACGGTACATGAACCGGCTCAAACATCCTTAATATCAACCAGCCGCTTTGGTGGATTTTAGGTTTTACACCTGATCCGGGATCCATTGATATTAACGATGTTTGAACGACTCAACCACGAATCACGGGTTTGCTGAGAGTCACGAGCATGGAGTCTTGGTTAAGAACCACCCAAGGGGAATGTACTAGGGTTTAAACCTGCCAGACATGTTCTACCAGAGGTTCCCATAATCATCGTCCCATCTTTCGAATATTATCGGAGGAACGAGTACTCGTATTCCAAAATATTCTCAAGAGAAACTCTTATGAGTGTAGTATCGCGTAACAATCGCATCAGATCTTACATCTGAACGACCTCCGCACTACGTCCTAAAAATAGGCCAAGATGGGTTTGGTAAACTAAGGTCCTTGGCTTCTAAGGCACATGATTGAAAGAATAATGCCTAACCACAAATAACTTGTGTGACATTATCAATCCAACATGACCTCCACCAAGTGAATGGACTCGCAAGTCAACTGGCTAAGGACTACTCCACACCAGTCAACAAGACTATGCCATTCTCCTATCCTAGAGTGCACTCGAGTTCGGGTATAGAACTCATCTCACAGAGATCACCAAAGCAAATAGCAATTGTATATCAAGCAATTCAAACATTACAATCAATACAGTTATCCCAAATTGTACAAAAATATGTCAAATAACAAATAATAATATATCACACAACAATGGTGAAAAGTAGGCAATACCACCAAGGAATGCATCCCCAGCAGAGTCGCCACTTTTCTGTAGCGGTGTATTCGTTACTATATGATCTATCAATTAAATCATAAGCAATGTATACAATGAATATAGAGTCGCCACCGCACTTTTATTTATCCTAAGGACTGGTTAAAAAGCGAACAAAAACCTAAGAAGTTTTACACGTAGAAAACTAATGGAAAAGATCAGAGAGTCTGAGTAAGGGGTAAATTACGCAATGGGAAGGTGTTAGGCACCCACTACGTCCTAGGTACTCCTAGGGAGCCCTTTTCACACTTGTTGTACAAAGTTATTATTTGTTATGACATAAGTAATGTGCAAACATGATTGGGATGATGAGAAAAGAATGTACATGTTAATTATTTTTGTGTTCGAACGGATGAACCCGTTGCCTACGTACCTTCCATCAAAGGTAAGGATCAAAACCTCGTAGTTCGGCTAAAAAACTTCCAAAAGTTAGTGGATTCAATTTTAAAACACAAGCTTAAAGGTTTTACGTTACCCACGGGAGAAAACTCAACCTTATGAAACAACACGTCCACCATGTGAGAAAAGCTTCCACTTGCCAGGGAGGGGTTAACCCTATAATAGGCAAGGAAGACTTACAATTCATCTACTAAGGACAAATAGGTGAGATTAATATCAACCAACTAAGGTAAATCAAACCTATAGCTAATGTATGAAAACTTAACAAACATGGACAAAGCCACAAAATCACTTGAATGGGTGAAGTTATTTGGATTATTTACAAAAAGGTCAAAGTATGATTAAAGTCAATTCAAAATGAAGTATTTACAAAAATGAAGTTTGGAAAATCATGGACTTAAGGTCCAAGTTTCTAACTTGGAAAGGGGTGAGAATGTTTGCACAACACTTATTTCAAAGTTTTAAACACGTGTGAAAAGGTAGGACACAATGGGATGAATGGATAATGGTGGAATGTAAAACTTCTTAGAAGGGTCCACCTCTTGAAATCATATAGAAGATGATTCAAGTGGGTCCTTAGGAATAGGCTACAAGTGAGCAATAATATGAACATGGTAACAGATGAAAGTAAATAAAAGCGGATACTGGATGCCACTCAATGGTCTTATACCTGTCTCCTAAAACAAGTAAGGATATCAGAAGCCACTCTATGGACTTACACTAATCTCCATCAGAATAAAACAAAAACGAAACAGGGAAGTCAACTGCCAATCTATCTGGACTTAGGTTAACCTCCACAGTATGATCCTAGGAATACAAATGCCACATCACAGGGACTTACAATGAATCCTCACATACAACAACAATGCTCAAACAAAGGGCAAAGAAGATATGAGTGACCAATGAGGTCTTACACTCTATCTCTTCCATGTCATGGGAACAGATGCCAACTCACAGGGACTTATAACTGGTTCCTCAATGGGTAAACATCAATGTCACAAGGACAAAAGAAATGATCATGCACTAATGGCAAACAAAGATGATAAATGCACAACGGCAATCAATGATAGTAAATGCACAATGGCAAATCAAGTAATCATGTATAAATGAATCAAGTAATCAATCACATAAATTCAAGTAGCACACGCTATAACCATTCATGAGGCTCAAGCAAAAGGGTAAGGCATTAAAGCCAACTGTAAGAGGTATGTGTCGCTCTTAACCTTGCCATTGAGGGGGCTAAGGTGAAGCAGATGAAAGGATATGAGGGGTGTGCCTCATTGCTTCTATCTCAAGTCCGAGAGAGCATGTAAATATAAGAATGTGGGGGGAGTTCAGAAAGAGGGAACTCTTTCCCCAATTAGACTCGATAGATCTTGGGTTTGGATCTCAATGCTACAACCATGTAATGGGAGCAAGGAGAAGACTCACTGAATAGTGGGAGATATGCTACTTATCTCTTTGATCCACCAATTGCCTTATTTAAAGGACTTTTCCTGCTTGGGACAAATATAAACATACACAAGCATTGCCTCTTAAGGAGGACTTCAGACAATTTGCCCGGCCAAATAACGGGCCGGGTCTCCAGACTACATGAAGAAGAAGGTGCAATACCTCAATGCTAATTGCTTATAAGCAAAGCAATGCAAGTTCTTAAGAGAACTGAGCAACTAAAGGTACCTGAAAAAGTCAAATAGAATCAGCATCCCAACATAATCAAACAACAATACAAGAACCAACAATGTACAATCATAATCAAACAATAATGTGCATAGCACAAAGCTCAATGTGAACCAACATCCTACAAAACAGCCACATTAGTTTACAAGTCAAGTAAGATAATCCCAAATGTGAAACAATTCCTTTAATCATTAACTTCTTAACCTGAAAAGCCAAAGACAAGTTCAAATGTAAGTGACAAGACCACTAGGGCTAGCCTAGGGTCCAAAAGAAGGAAAAATCCTAAAACAGCAACCAATTCATGATCAAAGTCAAGCTATTTCAGTAACAAAGGGATCCCAATTGGTCCCATATCCAAACTATGCCCCTATTTTAATTTATGCATCATGTAAGGCAAAGGAAGCAAATGTAAACCACATATGAGCAACCAGCAAGATCACATCACAAAAAATACCAAAACAGCATGGAAAATTCCACAAAAATTATATCCTAAACAGAGGACATTCAACAAGCTACATGTCAATTTTCAAGCAATTTGGACTAGTAGAACTATGGGAATTAATTCAACATGTCTAAGCATGCAAAAACACAATCAAATGAAGTCACAAATATGCACCAACTTCAATTAAATGGTAAACAGTGATATTAAATGGGAAATTAGTAGGACCAAAGCCAAATGAAAGCTACACATGTCAGGAACTACTCTACCAAATTTCATGGTCATAGGGTAAGGTATGAGGATATGGCAACATATATACAAATGGTTACACAAGTAAAGCCCTAAAATGCTAGGCAGTAGACAAAAATCCTAATCAATTAGGAAATGGATTATAAAAATCCACGAAAAATCATAGTGAATGCTAACATGTCAATTGTGCTGCATGCAAAAAATTAAGGCCATTGGCCAAGGGGAAGCATGGCAAAAAATTCAGGGAATATGGCATATCATATTGTGTCACATTTTGTCACACTCAAGTTCAATAAATCATATATCAAAAACCAGAAGGCCAAAAATTACAAAACCTATGCCAAAAATTCCAGGAGAGAGTTAAGAACCTACACCTAAAATTTCAATTAATTTGGATTATATATGGTGATTATATAATTAAAATGGTGACATATATGAAATTTGTATACATTAGAAAGATCTCTATGACAATTTATTTTTTACCAAGCAACATTTTATTTTTTGATTCTATAAAAAAGTAGAGAAAAAAAGAAGATTAACAAAAAAAATCTTGATTTATTTGGATTAATAATGATCATTATATGATTTTTAGAAGTTTCTAAATAATTATTGAAATTTATTTAATTTGTATGTGGATTAATTAATTAGTGGTACAGTGAATTAATTATGGAATTACTCTACTGTTACAGCAAATGACAATACCATGAACTCTATAGCCAGTGCCAAGACGCATGGCTTAACTAAACGACGTGGCGGCTTGCGATTAGCTGGATCCGGCGCCAAAACACAATTCGAAACTGGAACGTGAGAAGCATGGATCAAACAGAAACAAAATTCCAGAAAAAACTTCTTCTTCTTCGCGTAAACGTTCTTCATCACTCGCAAACCCGGTTATGAGCAAACGTCCACCAAATTTCATGAGCCTTACGCCGTTGGAATCGTCTCACCGAGTACAATAACAATATGCCAACGAAAATTCCTAGTTCCTATCGTACCGCACAGATCGAGCGAAAGAAGATTTCGCATCAAAGTGTAAATTCAAGATTGCTCTCTCTAAACTTAACGGTTTTCGATTCCATAAAGTGCTGCATGATCTACAAGGTGTACTCTACAAGAACCACATAACGATTTTGAGAATGGTGATAGTCGAATCCGAACCTTTTCGAGGAGCAGTACCGGAATCCGCGAGTGTTTTGCTTCAATGAGTGAAAACAGACGATCTACAGCAGCTAGGAAGGTGTGAGGAAGCTTCGGAATGGCTTAACAATGCCTCAAATCGCAGCAAATCTTGACTGCCATGGATGAATGGTGATTTGGACAGTTGTGATCGTGATCTTTCTTGATCCAAAACCTGCAAACAAAAACTCACAAACAAGTATAGATGATGAATTCACTGAGGATTCGCACAAAGCTTGAAGAATTGTTGATGAATTGGTGAAGAAAAGATGAAAGCTCAAAGTGAAAAAGTGAGAGAATGATGAAAAATTTTCTTGAGATTTTCTGTTGAAGTGATGAATTGTGATTAGTGTTTGCAATTCTGTTAGAGATTAAACTTATATACTTGCTCCTAATCCAACTTTAATTATAATTAGCAAAAATGGATTAGTGAAAAATGAGCTTATGTGCATTTTTGGATTTTTTGCCTTTTTCCTTAGAAGCATTTTCAGCAGCAATTTATCACTTGGAACCAATTGCAAATACCATTTGGAAGCTGATAGAATTGGTCCCATGTCCAAATTCCTCATACTTTGCATTTTGGACCATTTTGCCCCTCACTTTAATTAGTTCACTCCAAAAATGAGCTTTTGCATTGAGCCTTTTCAAAGAAATCCAATTATGCACCATTGAATTACACAATAAATGGAGTTTGTGCATATAAAGAACTTGCAATTTGGACAATCCATGTGGAAGTTATGCCCTCCTGATTACGGGTCTTTTTTGAAATTCACTGAGCCATATCTTGCAAACCATAAATGGGATTTTCAAGTTCTTGGACTTTTTGGAATTGTGAGGACAAGATTTTCAACTTTCATGTTGGACAAATTTTGATTTGAAGCTTGTATCATGAAGTTATCTTGAGGGGAAAAACTTTCCATTTTGGGCAGCTGAAATTACAGGTCCACTTGCCATTTTGGGAAACCTTCTGTCTGACTTCAATTCCTTCAACCTTGATCTTTGAAATGCCAAATGAGGCTTGTATGGACATGAATGAGGTCTTTCTAACCATCTCACACCCTCCAATTCCTGATTAAATGCACAGTTGACCACAGTTGACTTTTGTTGACTTTTCTTGACTGGGCCATGTTCTGATGAATTTCAAGCCTCCTTCACATGAGATCTTGATTCCAAATGATATCACAAGTTATATGAACTCTTTATGAATGATCATGGTGTCCAAATTCTTCAAGAATGGCCACCATCCAATGCTCAATGGCTGATTTGACTGTTTGACTGATGATTGCTTCAGCTGCAAGCAACGTGGTTAAATGACAATATTTTTGTACATTTGGTTAGTAAACATATGAAAAGCAATGATATACGAATGCAATACATGCTTGGTGATCAAGAACCACACTCACAAGGTATCTCACCCACTAGGAGGACAGCTAGGGTATGCAATGATCCTTGAGGCCATGATATGATATGATATGGGCCATGAGGGATCTTAGGGCCAAAATTGGGGTCTTACAATCACATTGCCATTAGGATAGATTTTCCTTTTGTGCGCAATTACCTCTTTTCAGGAATTGCTTCCTGTGTATTGCTCAGTTTTGAGCCACTTTTTTTTTCAATCAATAAAATGCATATTCAGTCAAATGATTTTGTTTTTGTTTTCATTACCGCTTTGATTGCAAAAACATCCGCTTATTTTGATAAAGAATCTTTGCATTTTGAGACATAGGGGTCCCTTCCAATGCATGTTTACAGGATTGAAAACCTAAAATCCTATTCGGAAGGTGGAGTGACCCAGGTGTTGAAATTTTGGCACGCCTGGGGCACGTTTTTATCTAACGATCTCTTTTGCAGGTGCTGTTAGATATTTTCACTCACTTGCAGGTTGTGATGTGAAGCTTTTTGATAAAAGATCCCCGTGGAGTCCAATCAGGGATAAGGGATTGAAGAATGGTGAAAGGACGGCGAAAGAATTGCGACGATCCTTGAGTGTTAATCAAGAAGACTCTTCAAAGTCTGAAGAAGTGGAATTGACATGGTGGTTAGATGGTGAATGCCAGTGTTCGATGAGTCGACCGGTGTTCCGTATCAAAATATTCCGTATTTTCCCTGGCAGGGTCGGGATTGTTATCTCCCCAGCGGGTTCGAGATCGGTGTTTCCTCGGTAGCCAGGCCTGAAGGTTGTTGTTTTCCCTGGCAGGGTCGGGATTTTTATCTCCCCAGCGGGTTCGAGATCGATATTTCTTCGGCAGCCAGGTCTGAAGTGTGCTGTTTCCCCTAGCAGGGTAGAGATTGTTATTTCCCCAGCAAATCGGAAGATTGCTGTTTCCCCAGCGGAGGTGGGCGTCGGTAGCTGTTTCCCCAGCGAAGTCCCCAAGCGGATTGGGTTCAGTGGAGGTCATCCCCAGTGAGTGTTATCCTTTCCCCAGCAGCAGTGCTATTCCCCAGCAGGGTTGGATATTGGAGCGATAGCGAGTTCCTCAGCAGAGTGCCTCGAGCTCCCCAGTAGAGTCCCTTGAGGGGGATACTTGTTTATGCATTCATCATTTAGAGAAGCATAGCATATTGCATAATAAATTGCGTAGCATTTCCATGTTTATGGAGCATTACGCTAAAAAAAACTCATGCATAAGCATTGCAAGCATAAACTAGTCTCAAGCCATGGTTACCGTTTGAGGATTGGTTTAGTTGGTTGGAAGATCAGCATCAGCATTGCAAGCATAAGCTAGTCTCAAGCCGTGGTTACCGTTTGAGAATTGGTTTCACCGGATGGTGAAGATGTTATTCCGAGGAGTTTAACATCATGACGCGATCAGCACGACTCAAGCCGTGGTTACCGTTTGAGGATTGGTTTCGCCGGATGGTGAAGATGTTACTCCGAGGAGTTTAGCATCATGACGTGACGCGATCAGCGCGACTCAAGTCGTGGTTACCGTTTGAGAACTGTTTTAGCTGGTTGGAAGATCAGCCTCAGCATTGCAAGCATCAGCTAGCCTCAAGCCGTGGTTACCATTTGATAGTTGGTTTCACCGGATGGTGAAGATGTTACTCTGAGGAGTTTAGCATTGTGATTTTGGATCAACAGTATTCCCCAGTAGTGCGATATTGGAGGAAGTTTTTCCGTCGGGCGGAGATGGAAGTGAAGACCGGAGAACGTTACGCAATCAGCGCGAAAATTGAGGTTCAAATGGAGAAAGGGAAGTGCTGGGCATTTTCTGGAGAGCGAGGTTCAAATGGAGAAAGGGAAGTGCTGTGCATTTTTTAGAGAGCGAGGTTCAAATGGAGAAAGGGAAGTGCGGGGCATTTTCTGGAGAGCGAGGTTCAAAATGGAGAAAGGGAAGTGTTGCGGCATTTTCTGGAGAACGGGGTTCAACTGGAGATTGGAGTTGAAGATTGTATCCGGGATGAGGTCCTCAGGATTGTCTTCTGATCATGTGTCACCTTAGACTTTGGCGAGGCCAAGAGAAGTCGTTATGGGTGTCTTTGAGGGAAGAAATGCACATGGTTACCTTCCTGTTGTGAAGGTGTACCCTCTGATATGTCGCCATCAGAGTGGTGTTTGGTGTTATTTCCGACCTTGCCAACGGAATTAGCACAAGCAAATGGAGAACGAGGTTCATTGTTTGGCAGTAAGAGTGACATGAGGTTGTCGGGGTCCAAATGCGGTGATCAGGGATTATCCGTGCAAAATCAATAGAAAAGTTGTGGGGTTCAAGAAAAGCAAAAAAAATCAGAAATTTTTGGGGTTCAAGAAAAGAAAAAAGAAAAGAATAATCCCCAGCAGAGCGCGAAGTGTTCGATTGTTCTTGGTATCCAGCCACTCTTCACCCTGATCATCTGAAAGCCGAGGTTGTTCATATTGACAGGTTCACAGTGGGTTGAATGAAAGACCAACCTGTTTATGACTTATTATCCCCAGCATGGGTCGTTGGCCCGCGTGCCGCCTTAATGATCATTTTCCCTATTTTCTGCGGATGCTGACAGGCATGAAAAGATTTTCCGATGTTCAGATCGAAGAAGCTTCCGAAGTTCAGATCGACGCAGCTTGCGGCATTCAGGCCAAGTTTCCGGTGTTCAGGCCGAAGTGGGTATTCAGACCAGATTTTCCGATGTTCAGATCGAAGAAGGTTCCGAAGTTCAGATCGACGTAGCTTGCGGCATTCAGGCCAAGTTTCCGGTGTTTAGGCCGAAGTGGGTATTCAGACCAGATTTTCCGATGTTCAGATCGAAGAAGCTTCCGAAGTTCAGATCGACGCAGCTTGCGGCATTCAGGCCAGGTTTCCGGTGTTCAGGCCGAAGTGGGCATTCAGACTAGATTTTCCGATGTTCAGATCGAAGAAGCTTCCGAAGTTCAGATCGGCACAGCTTGCGGCATTCAGGCCAGGTTTCAGGTATTCAGACTGAAGTGGTATTCAGGCCAGGTTTCAGGTATTCAGACTGATGAGCGGAATTCAGGCCATGGATATTCCTGTGTTACCATTTATTTTGGTATCCAGGTCAACATTCTTTTCGGTATTCAGGCCGACTTTCTCCGTACCAGACAGATTCTTCTTTTGAGATCGCTTCTTTGCCGATTCTGACACGCATTGTTAATTATTTCCCAGTGGAGCGCAAATTGTTCGTCTGTTCTTGGTATTCAATCACTCTTCACCCTGATCATCTGAAAGCCGAGGCTGTTCATATCGACAGGTTCATAGTGGATTGAATAGGGGCAGCTGTAACACCTCAAAATTTGCCCTCCTCTTCTTAGGACTAGTTTAGCATATTGCATTTCATTTTAGGACATTAGGCATTTGCATTTTGCATATCATATGGAAAAAAAAGAGATCATCCTCCAAAGTCTTTTTCAGAAGATGGAGAAGTTACATGATTCAAGCCTGAGGGTTTTAATGAATTGATGATCAACCATCTGAGGGTGTGCACTTCAGTTAGGGTTTCCTGATCCTTCAATGGTCTTGAGAATTATCTTGTTTGCAAGGATATATTACCATCATCATGGTTATGTCATCCTCAAGGGCTTCATTGTTCATGCTCAGGTTCCTCTGGATTAGGGTTTTGACCTCTGGTCAACCCTAATCAATGACATTCTTCCAATCAGGGCTTTTCAAGGAGTTGAGGCATTATATTGATATGGAGATCACATGGTTATATTGAAGAGATTATATGAGCAAGGGTTTCATTTCTGAGCCAATTCCTCAAGTGGTAGAGGCTCAAGCTGATCAGAGCATGTCAAGGTCATCTGAGGACCTATGCAGTCAACTGTGCAAGAGCTGAGGGCTTTGAGGTGGGGAAATGAGTTTCAACACCTCATTCATGTTCAAAAGAGGTTCATTTGTCATTTCAAACATCTATCTTGAAGATTTTGAAGTCAGGGCAAAAGTTTCCAAAAATGGAAAGTGACCTGTAATTGAAAGTTTCCAAAAATGGCAAGTTTTTGGTCCACATTCAACTTGACTTTGCAACATCAAAGGAGCTTCAAATGAATTTTTGGTGAACATGAAAGTTGAAGATCTTTCTCGCCTCTTTTCAAAAAGTCCAACATCATAATCATGTGATGAATGGTTGAGGAGTTATGCTCAAATGATCACAAAGTGTACATGGAGGTTCAACATGGCATAACTTTTGATTCAAAACTCCAAATTGGTCCACTCTTTTTGCAAATTGCTTCTTGTGACAAATATTTTCCAAATCAAACATTGCATTGCATGAAATTAACTGACATGATCATTTGTCCATGCATATATATTTTGGAGGGAAAATGGAGAATTTAAATTCTATTGATCATACATGAAAAATACCAATGCCATTGTGATCTTTGGATGACTTTAAGTGACTTTGAACCATGCATGTGCACTGTTCACGTGTAAAATCTCCATGCACCACACACTTGCCAAATTAGTCATTCACCTTATTTCTTTTTAATCTCAATTAACCATTGCCTAATGACAATTTCAGGGTGATTAGCACATGGTATATAAGCCTAATCATAACAGAATTTCAAGGGGGGAACCATTCTAGATCTGAAAATTTTCTTTCCCTCCACTTTTTCTCTCACTTGGATTTCAAAATTTCTTCACACAAGGCATCAATTTCTTTGCATATTCTTGTTAATCATGGAATTCTGAGCAAGGATCATCAATTGGTTGGAAGAATTGAGCAAAGATTCGTGCACATCCAAAGCTTGAACATGAAGATGGAATTTGAATTTTGAGCTAGATCTAAGAGGTTTCCACTGCCAATTCGTGCACAAAGCTTCATAACAAGGTTGGAGGAGAAGATCTGGACATTTTTGAAGCTTGAATCCACGAAATCAACTCACTGCAGTTCAAGAAGGTTGGAATTTGAATCTCATTATTCTTCATTTTATTGCCATGATCTTGTAGAGTTTTTAATGCTGATGATTCTGATATCAATAGATTTTAAAATGGATGAGACTTGAGTGAGATACGTGGATTTAAAGTTTGGTTGTTCATATTGTTTTCCTTCGATCTGTGCGTATCAGTGAGAATTAGGCTTAATGATTGTTAGATTCATGTTCCTCATAACAAGACGGTTCGATCCATATATAATATGCTGATTTTTGGAAAAAATTTTCATGCATCGCCGCCGGACTCATCGGGGAAGACGGTGGAAACCACCGTCCTCCGCCGTCTGCAACTATTCCATTTGCCTAGGGTTTGCATGCACCAAACACAGCGTTTATGCTAGCCGCGCCATAGACCTTCGCTACGCCAGTTCGATTCCTTGTGCTTGCTGTTTTAATTTTCCATCTATTTTCCATTGCCATGCCAAACGCAGCGTTTAGCTTGTTAAACGCGCCTTGAACCTCATAGTCCCCGGTTCGATCCTTGCTTGTGGCATTTTGGATTTTTCAATTGCATTTTCATGTTAGCGCGCTTGAACCTTCATGTACCTGGTTCGATCCTTGGCATTGTGCATGTGTGATTTTATTTCCCAGCGCCTTGTACCTTGCATAACCTGTGTTCAACTCCTGGCTTTTACATATTTCCAATTTTCATTTCATTTTCATTTCCACATGATTTTCAATATTATTTCATTTTGTTCATTAATTTCAAAAAATCATAAAAAATAGCATATGTATCCAAATTAATTCAATCTTTTTTTCACATGTTTGTTTGGATGTCTATTATTTTGTGATGTTTATTTCATGATTTTTGCACTTCTGGATTTTTAATGATGATTGTTTGTTTGCACATTATGTTATATTGACATGTTGAATTCAATTGCTTGTGAAATGCTCATAGTTTGTCCAATTGGCTTGAAATTTGACGTGCTTGTTCCTAACATGTGACTGGAGTTTTGAGAATTGGTTTGGCATTTTTATCTTGTTCTACCACTGTTTTGGATACATGGACATTTGGTGTGACAATTTGTGTCACAATTTGTATGTTGCATTTGTACATTTTCATTCATATGCCATTTGATCTCTTCTGGAGTTGAATTTTTGTATGATGTTCATTATTAACATGACAAGCTTGTATGAAAATTTTCATGATCATTGGATTCATTTCTGTTTTAATGTGATTTTTCTATTCTTGAGGTCCAATTTGGATCGCATTGTTTGCCTTTGCCTTATCTTGATTAATTGATGGCTTTGCTTAATGATTTGGATTTGTCCTTTTGAGGCCTTCTTCTTGCCTTTGACCCTAGTCTTGGTACTAGTGGTTTGTACTCACCGAGTGTGTTTGTGTTTCAGGTAGCTAGCACTAATGGTTGGTTTGCTCATTATTTGAGATGCAAGTTGTTTTGTTTACTAACTATTGTTGTGTTGTAGGTCCATTGATGTGATGAACTCACTTGAGTGCTTACATTTGAGACTTGCATTGTGTATTATTATTGGTTGATTCCACTGTTGTCTGTTTGGTTTTCTGAGTACGATACTGATTGTTTGGCTTTTGTACAGGTACATTAGTCGCTATTAGCTTGCTTTGCTTTGCTTTGGAGTGTGGTTGGTACACCACTGAGGTAGTTTAGCCTTCTAACTCCATGTAGTCTGGAAGCCTTGTCGTTTTTTTTGGCAGGCGTTTGGCTGAAGTCCTCCTTAAGAGGCAATGACTGTGTTTGTTTATATTTGTGCCAAAGACCTCCTTGTCAAGGCATGTTACTTCTTATGTCCTCCTAAGTGAAGAGGCAATTGACAGATAGAAGGGACTAGTAGCCAGTCCCCTGTTAGTCGTTGAGTCGTTCATTATGCTCGCACTACGTGCTGACGCTCTTGAACCTAACCCAAGATCCTTGTATAGAGTCAGTCAAGTGGAATAGGGTCCCTCATTCTAGACCCCCACGCTTTCATTGATTCAAGCTCACCCAGGCCAGGGTTAAGAGCTATGAGGTCTAACCCTCATTACCTTTCATCTGCTCACCCTGACGGTCAATGTCAGTGGTTAAGAGCTTCAACATACCCCTACAGTTTTGGCTTGTTTGTCGAGGTTGATATGACCCCTTGACTAAATCCCAACCGTTTTGTCTGAGCCTCTTGTTTGTATATAGAGTGTGATGATTGCTTGTGTGTTTGCTTTTCATACATGTTGATTTGCTGTTCGTTTTGACTTGCTGCCTGTGCGAGTTAGGTTCTGTTTAGATACCTCAACCTAGGGCTATTATGGATTGCATGACAACTATTAGGCTCGAGTCAGTCTCCCTTTTAGTTTGTTATTCCCCGGTCTCTGGTTAGGAGAGTTTCTCCCCTGTTAAGGGGAACTACGTCGCCCTGATTCTCATACCAGATGAGATACGTAGGCAGGAGATCATGCGAGATCTCTCCGGGCACCCTTCTTCTTTTTTCGAGTGTGTTTTGCTTGACAGCTATTAGGTCCGAGTTCCCGACTCCCTTTTAGTCTGTGTGTTCAATCTCTTTGTTTCTTTTGACGTTTCAGCGTCTTCTTGGTGTTTGTGTGACAGCTATTAGGCCCGAGTTCCAGACTCCCTTTTAGTTTGTCAGTTGGAGAACCTTTGGCGTTCGCTGGTTAGCGATTGTTTTTTTGTTTGGAGTCGGATGTAAGCCCATCTATTGGCCTTCTGTTTCCTTGTTTGCCTTTGTTTGGAGTCGGATGTAAGCCCAGCGATTCGCATTCCGTTTCCTTGTTGAGTTTCTTTTGACGTCTCAGCGTCTCTGTGTTGTGTTTTGTTTCGGCGTGCCTTAGCCGAACTACGGTAGCTCTAATTCTCATTCCAGATGAGATACGTAGGCATAGGATGCGATATCCTAGCGAGCCCGTTCCCCATTTCCCCGAACTACGTCAACTCTAATGTTTGTTTTTGACAAACTACGTAGGCCCAGGATGAGACATCCTGCCGAGTCCCCTTCCTCCGTCTTCTTTCGCCTGTTTATTATTCCAGTGTGTGCATTCTTTGAGTAGTTTATCGGCAACCTTTTCCTATTCTTTTGAGCGTGGATCCCGTCGAGTACGGCGGATGTGAGGGGTGCTAATACCTTCCCCTTGCGTAACGGACTCCCGTACCTTGCAATCTCTGGTCGTAAGACCGTTCCTTTCCCTGTTCTTAGGTTAGTCCAGCGCTTCCTTTCCGTCATAGGATGAATAGTGTCGGTGGCGGCTCTGTAAACATGGTTTTTCCGCCGGTTGTTTTTCGCGTTGCGACATCCGTCATCGGTTAGGATGAACATATCAAGGATAAACTCAGGCAGGGGAGAGAAAGATATCCGTCACCGGTTAAGATGAACATATCAAGGATATACTTTTTAGGGAATAGATCCACTAGGGACTCAAATGAGGAGAAAAAAAACAGGGGTACTTTTGCCGGGTATTGGGCAAGAAGTAACAAACTGCAAACTAAGAAGAATACTACCAGTTACTGGGCAATAAACTCTCAGAAGACTCGAAGCATCTATCTAGGTAAGAGCTAGAAAGAAGCAATCGATCAAGACTCAACCCAATGAGGATATAACTCAAGAGGAGTGATTCCATTCAGATAAACAACTGGGGAGGAAAATGAAATAATAATCATCCACGAGGAAACAAACTCAGTGGGGAAGAGGAGAAATGTTAAAGTCTTTCTACCTAAGGGGATGATGCTCTACAATTGAGGAAGGACAAACACCGAAATTTGTATGGGGATAAAGTACCGCCATATAGAGAATGAGAATCTCAAACCAACAAGTTAATCAAATATGACGATGCAAATATGCAAATTATGAAATTATATGAATGTATATGTATATGTATATATGATGATTATGCTGAAAAAACGATCACAAAGGATACAAAGGTGTCGCAAATAATTTGAATCATCAGTACAACCCCCTGGTCAATCCACAAAAAGAGGGAGACAACTGTTGGAGAATAGAGAAATCACAAACCAGAGGCCCAAATCTAGCCGAGGGAGGAGATCTGCTGAGGGGAGGCGGAGTTATCGAGCTTGCAGGGAATTTTAGGTTAGCACCATATTAAATGGGAGACAACCATGTAGAAGATAATCACAAAATAGCTACTCAGAAACCAGGAGGGAACTTTGACTGGGAGCGATGCGGATGGCGACTGGTGGGGAAACCAATGCGATCTACTGGGGAAAGATCTTACTCTGCTGAAGATCAACCCTGTTGGGGAATACAAAAATACTGCCGGGAAATAACACGCCGTAAGGTACTGAATCAACCAACTTAGCTGGGAAAAAGAATCGGAACTCCATTAGGGAACAAACACTCCACAGGGGAACCTGATCAACACAAACAACTAGGAATACCAGAAGAGTTAACTGTTTGGGGGACCTCTGGTGCCTAGCACTTAAGGACTTGCTGCTCTTGAAGTGCTATTGATACTTCTTTTTAATTTCTTTGAAAAATTCTTGCTTTTATATGTTTTAAGAAAAAGATTTTGATTAAATTTTTTTAATTTCCAAGATGATCATAATAAAATTTAAACTATTGGCTGAAGTAAATAAGAGTAGAAACAATTGGACAAAAGCTCAACTTTACTTAATGGGATGGTAGTCTGTAAATGACGAGACTCCATAGATTTTTACAAAGTTGAAAATGGTAATTTACATGGAAAAGGGTTTCATTGAATACAAATGATCCTTAATCCTTCTACCAATCCATTGATATCCATTGTGCTCTTGACCACTGGATATAGTGAACCAACGTCTGACAATGTGCTCAAGATAAGTCTTCAAAACCGAAGATCAGCAGGATGCAGTTACTTTCCATAATCCCTAGTTTTTGCATACGTTGCCCCAAGGTGGGGTACTCAACTTATTGGGAAATTATTTCTGTCTCTAATTTTTGCCTGGATTGCCCTTTCGGGTTTTCAGTCCACCGAGACACTTTTTTTTTGCCTAAGCCGCCCTTTCGAGTTTTCAACTTAGCGAGCTGTTCTTTTCTTTTTAGGTGAAGTATTTCTTGATTGCATCTGCGTTCACAGGACGAGTGGACTCTTCACCATCCATAGTTATAAGAATCAAAACACCGCCTAAAAAGGCAATCTTAACAACATATGGGCCTTCATAATTAGGAGTCCATTTTCCCCTAGAATCTAGTTTGAACGACAAGATCTTCTTGAGCACAAGGTCACCTTCTATGAATACCCGAGGTCTGACATTCTTATCAAAAGCTTTCTTCATCCTCTGCTGATATAACTGACCATGGCACATGGTAGTTAATCTCTTCTCTTCAATCAAATTCAGCTGATCAAACCGAGTCTGACACCATTCAGCCTCAGTCAACTTGGCTTCCATGAGCACATGCAATGATGGATTCTTAACCTCTATGGGGAGCACTGCTTCCATACCATACACAAGTGAGAAAGGGGTTCCCCATGTTGGAGTGCAGACGAATGTACGATACCCATGCAAAGCAAATGGGAGCATCTCATGCCAATCCTTATACGTGACAACCATCTTTTGAATAATCTTCTTAATGTTTTTGTTCGCAGCTTCAACAACCCCATTCATCTTGGGTCTGTAGGGAGAAGAATTATGATGTGCAATCGTGAAGTCTTTGCAAAGAGCTTCCACCATATTGTTATTCAAGTTTGATCCATTATCAGTAATGATCTTACTTGCACACCATAACGGCATATGATCTGATTCTTGATAAACCTCAAAATAACTTGCTTGGTTACATTTACATACGATTCCGCTTCAACCCATTTTTTGAAGTAGTCAATTGCCACCAAAATGAAACGATATCCATTCAAAGCTTTGGGTTCAATCATCCCAATCATATCAATTCCCCACATGGAGAATGGCCATGGGGAAGAAATAACATTCAATAGCGTCAGATGAACATGAATCTTATCAGCATAAATTTGACACTTGTGGCATTTCTTCACAAATTTGCAACAGTCAGATTCCATTGTCAGCCAATAGTAACCTGCTCACAACATCCTCTTTGCCATTGCATGTCCATTGGAACTAGTACCAAAGGAACCTTCATGGACTTCAGTCATCAACAAGTATGCTTCGTGTCTATCCACACATCTGAGCAGAACCATGTCAAAGTTTCTCTTGTATAATATATCACCATTCAAGTAAAAATTACCAGCTAATCTTCTCAAAGTCTTCTTATCTTCCAAAGATGCCCCAAACGGGTAAATCTGACTTTGGAGGAAACATTTGATATCATAATACCACGGCTTCTCGTCTTTGACCTCTTCAACAACAAACACATGAGATGGCCTATCAAGATGCATCACAGACAAATTGGGAACTTCATTCCAATAATTTACCACAATCATTGACGCCAACATCGCAAGAGCCTCTGCCATCCGGTTTTCATCACGAGGGATATGATGAAACTCAACCTTTGTAAAGAAAGTTGAAATCCTCCTCGCATAATATCTATATGGTATTAAACTAGGTTGATTTGTCTCCCAATCACCTTTGATTTGATTCACAACCAAAGCTTAATCTCCAAAGACATTCAAATACTTGATTCTGAGATTCATGGCCTCTTCGAGCCCCATAATGCAAGCTTCATATTCTGCCATGTTGTTTGTACACTTGAAAGTTAATCTAGCTGTAAATGGTATATGCGTGCCTTGAGGAGTAATGATCACTGCCCCAATGTCATTTCCATATTGATTAACAACTCCATCAAATACCATGCCCCAACGGGAACCAGGTTTTGGCCCTTCTTTAAGCAATGGTTCATCACAATCTTTCATTTTCAAGTACAAAATCTCTTCATCAGGAAATTCATACTGCACTGACTGGTAATCTTCAATTGGTTGGTGAGCCAAATGGTCAGCCAAGATACTACCTTTGATCGCTTTCTGAGATCGGTATTCAATATCATACTCTGATAACAACATCTGCCAATGGGCAATCCTCCCAGTTAAAGCAGGCTTCTCAAATATATACTTGATTGGATCCATTTTGGATATCAACCAAGTGGTATGATTCAACATATACTGAAGCAGACGCTTAGCAGCCCAAGCCAATGTACAATAAGTGTTTTCAAGCATAGAATACCGAGTCTCACAGTCAGTGAACTTCTTACTGAGGTAGTAGATTGTAAATTCTTTCTTTCCAGTCTCATCTTGCTGACCAAGGAAGCAACCCATACTATCTTCGAGCACAGTCAGATACATGATCAACGGTCTTCCTTCAACAGGCGGAGATAAAATTGGAGGCTCAAGCAAATATTCTTTGATACTGTCAAAAACTTTTTGGCAGTCTTCGGTCCAATCACAAGACTGATCTTTTCGAAGAAGCTTGAATATAGGCGCACATGTGGCAGTCATGTGGGAAATGAATCTGGAAATATAATTCAAGCGGTCGAGAAAACCTCTGACTTGCTTCTCTATTTTGGGCGCAGGCATCTCTTGTATTGCTTTGACCTTGGCATGATCAACTTCAATACCCTTCTCGCTGACAATAAAGCCCAACAACTTACCAGAGCGAACACCAAAAGTACACTTATTGGGATTCAAGCGGAGTTTGAATTTCTTCAAATGCTGGAATAACTTCAACAAATGCTCAACATGTTCCTCTTCATCAATCGGTTTAGCAATCATGTCATCGACATAAACTTCAATCTCTTTATGCATCATATCATGAAAAAGAGTAGTCATTCCTATTTGGTAAGTTGCACCAGCATTCTTTAAACCGAAAGGCATCACTCAATAACAAAATGTTCCCCAAGGTGTAATGAATGTGGTCTTCTCCATATCTTCAGGTGCCACCTTGATCTGATTATATCCGGAAAATCCATCCATAAACGAAAAGACTTTGAATTTAGCAGTATTGTCTACCAACATATCAATGTGTGACAGAGGGAAATCATCTTTCAGACTAGCTTTATTCAAATCTCTATAGTCGACACACATGCAAACTTTTCCATCTTTCTTTGGCACATGCATAATATTGGCCACCCATTGCAGATACTCAGCGGTTACAAGGAAACCAGCGTCAATCTGCTTCTGTACTTCCTCTTTGATCTTCACTGCCATATCAGGATGCGTTCTTCTCAACTTCTACTTGACTGGCGGGCATTCTAGCTTCAACAGAAATCTATGCTCCACAATCTCAGAATCCAAACCAGGAATGTCTTGATAGGACCAAGCAAACACATCTGAATACTCTCGAAGAAGATCAATCAACCCCTTCTTGACATCTGAACACAGGCGAGACCCGATCTTGACTTCCTTCACATCATCCTCGGAACCCAAGTTGACAAGCTCAATCTGCTCTTCGAATGGCTGAATGGTCTTTTCATCTTGCTCAAGAAGACGGGATAATTTATCAGTCACTTCTACATCACTTTCCTCCTCGACCTCAAACACAGGGAATTCAAAATTTGGAGTAGGAGAAGGATCATTGTATTCAATGGGGTTAGGAACCAACCTGCATAATGATTTGATATTTTGATTTTAGAGAAGTGAATTCATGACCAAATATTATGCAGATGGACAATTATATTGTTTATTTATGTTTTTTGTGATTACCATTTTCAGAATAAAACAAAAAGTAAAAACAAGACATCATAGATGTGGATGAATAAAATTAATTTTATTAATGATCAAATTGAAAAATGCCCAAACAATGTTCACTTCTCCCTTAGGCATAGGAGAAGGATTTTAAAACATATAAAAGCAATTACTTAGATTTATGCAAAATAACAGGAATATCAAAAACAGTCCAATTGTTGCAAGCCTTTCCATGCGTCACAAAATTGGTGCAGTCTTCCTCTTCGTCATCCTCTAGCACAACAACTAAGTGTTGTTCATTGCCATGAATGAACCCTCCGCTACGGAAGCTAAGTTGCATATCTTCAGACCTTGCAGTTGATGAACCTTTCTGGAACCCCAAACCGGTTCTGCCTTTGTTGTCGGAGACCTCTACCATGCGCCCCCATTGATCAACATTGCCTTCTTCCACAATCTTCTTAGCATCTTTCAATGAGGATATAGGTGCCCCCAACTCTCTTTTCAGCAGCAATAGATAAGGCTTGGGACGGAGTTCCAACCTCATCTTCAGCTTTAACGTAAGAGAAAGATGAAAATTGGCTAACCAATAGCGCTTTCTCTCCACCAACAATCACTAGCTTGCCATTCTTCACGAATTTGAGTTTCTGGTACAATGTGGAGGTAACAGCTCCTGCCTCATGGATCCATGGCCTTCCCAATAAGCAACTGTAGGCCGAGTGGATATCCATTACTTGAAAAGTAATTTGAAAATCACTCGGACCTATCTTAACTTGAAGGTCCACTTCATCAATAACTATTTTGCGCGAACCGTCAAAAGCTTTGACGATTACACCGCTATACCTCATAGGCGCTCCTTGATAAGATAACTTTGACAAAGTTGACTTCGGAAGCACATTCAGCGATGAGCCGGTGTCAACAAGCACATTTGACAAAGCATCTTCTTTGCAATTCATAGAATGTGCAAAGCCAGATTATGATTTCTACCCTCTTCAGGGAGTTCTTCATTACATAAGCTAAGATTATTGCAAGAAGTGATGTTAGCCACGATATGATCGAATTGGTCCACTGTAACATCATGTTCCATAAACGCTTGCTCCCGAACTTTCTGCAGTGCTTCTCTGTGTGCTTCAGAATTCATGAGCAGAGACAACACTGAGATCTTTGAAGGGGGTTTGGAGCAACTGCTCCACTACATTGAACTCACTCCTTTTAATCAATCGAAGTACCTCATCATCATCGCTAGCTTTCAAATTACTGGATTCACCAGACTTGACCTTTGAAACACCAATTGGATCTTCAACAGGAACTTCCACCTTCTTACTCACAACTGGTTCTTCCTTATCCTTCGGGAACACCGACCCAAACATACGACCACTGTGGGTCACCTTGGTAACATCAACAATGCTCACCACTGAGCTAGTCATAGGAAATGGAACCTCTTGACCACCTTCTATCATTGTAGCATTATACTGATACGGTACAACTTTATCAGATGAATACGGGATTGGGCCCGCTAACCATATTACCAACGACGATACTAATCTATTGCTGACACTGTTACTGCTGCTGCTGTCATACTGAATTACCAATCTCTCTGGCTGCTTAAAAATGGGCGCTATGAGATTTACATTATCATCTACATGACGAGATTGAGCAATTTGAATCATGCCTTCATCCATCAGTCACTGGATGTCCCTTTTCACAACTTCACAACCCCTTGGGTTAACACTACAAATAGCATAACCATCATGGTCATGATCGCAATCACTCACCATACAAATGTCCTTATGTATCTGCACCAAGGATCCTCGGATAAAACGCACATCAAAAACTTTAAACTCTCTAGGACAACCATCCATCATATTCACAGAAGAGTTCCCATGAGCGGGCAAAGGATTTGCTTTCACATTCGGCGCACAGTCCTCGAAGGACACCATTCCACTCTTCATCAGCTTCTGAACCTCATACTTGAGTGGGTAGCAGTTCTCTATATCATGTCCGGGTTCTCCTTGATGAAAAGCACAACGGAGTTCAGGTTTATACCACCAAGGAAGTGGCTCTGGAATCTGTGGCAGGTTTCTTGGTTGGATTAGGTTCTTGAGAACCAAAGACGGGTAAAGTTCTGCATATGACATAGGAATTGGGTCAAAAGAGACATTCTTCCTCTCGAAGTTTTGTTGATGATGATTGTTGGTATTGTTGTTGTTGTTGTTGTAGGTGTTCGTTCGTTGTTGCGGTTGTTGTTGTTGACGTTGTTGTTGTTGTTGAATTGGTGTTGATTGTTGATTAGAAAATACCAGAATAACGGAAGATACTTGATGGTGAGGTTGACGGGATGTTGGATTCCTTCTGATCTGAGGCCTCCTCTTCCTCCCATTGCTTATTGTATTTGCTTCACTGTCCTTCTTCTTGCTAAAACTACTGCCATACCTCTTGCTTGTTGATGCCTCATCCTTTGAAAAATGTCCCTCTCAGACTCCTTATTCAAGCCTAATCCCCATGTTTACCATTTCAGTAAATTCACTAGGGGCACTAGCAATCATTCGTTCATAATAAAATGAACTCAGGGTCTTTAGAAAGATATTTGTCATCTCTTTTTCCTCCAAAGGAGAAGTGATATGGGCAGGCAATTCCCTCCATCTCTATGCATACTCCTTAAATGTCTCCTTATCTTTCTAAGACATAGACCTCAGCTGGTCTCTATCAGGATCCATGTCCATGTTATACTTATACTGCTTGACAAAAGCCTATCCCAGGTCATTGAAAGTGAGAATGCTTGCACTATCCAGCCCTATATACCAACGGAGCGCAACACCGGTCAGTATGTCCTGGAAATAATGAATCAACAATTGATCATTATCGGTCTGAATGGACATCTGGCGAGCATACATCACTAGATGATTGAGCGAACAAGTATTCCCCTAACTTTGGGTCAATTTCCCAAGGACCTAACTCCTTCAGTTTTTATGATTTTGAGGTGAGACCAAGTGCGTTGGAAAGTTTAAGATATCTACTTCAATTGTTATGTTGGACAAAATTTCATAATCCTAAAATAAACACATGTGATAATACAAAACATTATAGGTCACTTTGGACCAAAGCCATTGAAATGTGAAAAAGTCTAACTTCAAGTGCCCATAACTTTCTCATCAAAAATCCAAATGATGCAAAAGTTAAGTCCAAATTGATTGTCTTGAAAAGATATACAACTTTGATGTTGGAGGGTTTTTCATTTGAGGCTTGCATCACTGAAACAGAATGGCTTGAAGTTGGTCCATTTTGGCAAAATTTTCAAATACATGTTTTGTACCTTGAACTTCATGGTTAGTTTTCAATATTTTCAAAACTCCAAATGGATTTTTGTTCAACATAGCTTTTGTTCCTTATGTCAAGAACTTTCCAACCATTACCCACATGCCTATGTTTCAATTTTCCAATTGGCATTTTCGAAGAGGTGAATATTTATGGTCATTTATGGAAACCAAGTAAAATCATCATGCACAAGCTAATGCCTTTCAATCTGCACGTCCAATTCCATTTGGCTGTTGTTTAGCACTCATTTGCAATGGATTTTGGGCCTCACATACGCCTGTACAGGCCCATGCATGGAGGACCCAAGTTAATGCACACGAGTTTGATCAACCTTGCCTTGCATTTCCATCTATAAATAGAAGCACCATTTCATTCAATTGGCAACCTGAAGGCGCCTGAACCTCTGTTGAATTGCTTCCCTAACCTCTCACCCAAGGAATTTGCATTTTCACTTTTCATTTTCAATTGTGATTTTCAACAACATCAGTTGATTATCATCACTAATTCATAAGCCTAACTCTCATACCAAGCATCCAGATCAAGCTGAAAGCAAAGGATTGGTTGAATTGTGCTCTTGAAAGCTGCTCTACAAAGGTTTATACCTCAACTTTTTTCCTTCAAATCTCACTGATTATTGAACATTGCTTGTGTTAGTTTGCATTTCTGAAGTCCTCATTTGAGAGGCAAGCCCGTGGGGGTTTTAATTTTGTGAATTGGTTAACATCAGATTGAGCACCTTGTTTTTCAACCTCAGATTTCTTCTTCCATAAGAGTCTTGAGCAAAAACTAAGGTCACAGGGGTGATGTACATCACCCCAACTTTCTTTTGGTATATGGATCATGTGTTATGGTTGAGGTTGTAAAACCTGCAACTGGTGGCTGGAAGAGGCCTTCTCACCGGAGAAGATGGTGGTTTCCACCACCGTCCCCACGCGTCTAAACCCTGGTCATTGGATGATGAGTCTAAGATCTAATCTTGGTTGTTGAATGTTATGACTTAATTTAATACATGGTGCCACGCTGTTGACTAATATGTACAATGCGCGCGCTTGATAGCCATGTGATCAGCCACGCCAATTAATGAAGTGGAATCTGACGCTTGTGGTTTTTTCCTATTTTCTGAATTTCCATTTTAATTTCTTTTATTCCATTTATTTTCAAAAATTCATAACTTCTTTATTTGGAATCACAAAAATATGGGACCAATTGCAAAATCTTTCTCTTAAATTCTATTTTCATAAAATGATTTTTAATTATTTTTGTGATTCCATTTAATATTTTTTGTGAATTATTTCTTTTCTGGTTGTTTTTAATTCATTTAAAATACTTTTTGATATTCAAAAATGCAACAAATATTTTCTTAACATCTTTGGTTGATGGTGAATATATGAAAAATATTCTCATCAATTTCTTAATTGATTTGAGATTTACTTGAGATTTTAGTCCAATTGTGTTATTTTTAGGGGTGGCAAACGGGCATGCGCGCCCCGTTAAGGCCCGCCCGCAAAAGCCCGTAAAAATCCTTGGCCCGCCCCGCACAAAAGGGCGGGCAAAACGGGCATGCCCCGTGGGCTGAGCCTTTTTTGCCACCCCTAGTTATTTTTCTTCATTTTTAATTATTTAAAATTAGTTTCTGTTTTCAAAAAATGTTGAGAAAATTTGTCAAACCTTGTTTGACCATGTTAAACTTATGATGAACCAATTGGACTTATCCAAGTTGATTTGAATTGGATTTGAAGTTTGACCTTTATTTGTTTATTTTATTTCATGTATTATTTTAATTCCAAAAAATACCAAAAATATGTTTGACATTTCTTGACTTCTAAGTTTCATTTCACTTCTGTTTACCATTGATTGATGTTGATTCCATTCATGTTTGATCAATGTGTTTTGGTTATGTCATTTGACTTTTCATTTTGTACATTCCATTTCCATCTTCATCTTCTTCTTTTTCTTTTGGCCAATGAGTTAATGATTTGTGGTTAGTCTTGACATATGAGAGGCTTAACCTTGTTTGATCCAAATCAAATTCATCTTGATCAAAGATCAAGTGAATTGGTTTGTGTCCAAGATAGGTTGCTTCTTGGTCAAGCAAAAAACCTAAAATCCATACAAGGTGATTTTTCTTTTCTTTTGGCATGGCAAGTTATAGGAGCTTGGCTTACTAGTCATTATCTCTAACTTGTGTTTATTTGCCTATAGTTTTATTGACCGGCCTCAGATTGGTGTGACTACTATATTAGTCCACTTACGATTGCTTAACATAGCGCTAAATTGCCTTATGGCACACTAACACTAACTACTAATTACTAACTTTTAATTCAAGCATTTAAATTCTTGCAATTTTCTTTAATGCAATTTATTTCTTGCTCATTAATTCATTTGTCTTTGCCTTTTGCTCACTTGAGCTCATGTTTATGTTTATGCCATTTGCCTTTGTAGCACCTCAAATTTGCACCTATCATTGTACATACATTTTCATATTAGGTCATAGCATTAACATAGTCCACTGCATAACATTGCATTGTCCCTTGGCCCAAGTGCAAATTCAACTGACAGATTAGGTCAAACTGGTCAGGAGATCAGTCAGTCAAGCAAGCCAGTGCATTTTCCAATGAGACAAGGCCCTAGGGTTGGTCCAACATGTTCACATGACCTAGAGGTCCTTTTGAAGTGTTTTGGCCAAGGTTTGATTGCTCAGAAGTCATCAGTCAGTGTGCAGTTCACCAGAAACCCTAGAAGGTCGACTATGGTCAATTGTGGTCAACTGTGCATTTAATCAGTGATTGGATGGTGGGAATTGGTTTGAGAGGTCTCATTCATGGCATATAAGCCTCATATAACATGTCAAGCATCATCATTGAAGAATTTGAAGTCAAACAAGAAATTTCCAAAAATAGAAAGTTGACCTGTAATTGGAATTTGCCAAAAATGGAAAGTCTTGATCCTCAAAATTACATCATGATACAAGCTTCAAATGAATTTTTGCCCAACATGAAAGTTGAAGATCTTGTTCTCCCATTTCCAAAAAGTCCAAGAACACGCATTTATCATTTATGGTTGGCAAGTTATGATCAAATCATTCTCAAAAATTTTTGAACTTCAAAGTGGCATATCTTCCAAACCATTTGGCCAAATTGGGTGGGGTTTTTTGCTACAAATCATATTTGATGCCCTCTTTCTAAATTTGTCATCACAATTTATCAAAAGCTTACCAATCAAAATGGCATTTTTGAAGTGGTTTGAATTAATTCAAGTGAGGTGAAAAAGTGAGTTTCCAAATTAAGCCTTTGCTACACATTTTGCCAATTGAAAATGATCAGAAAGCATGTTTTGGATATGTTTGAGGCCCAAATTCGCAGCTGTACACACACACCTTGCCACTTAAGTGAATTTCATCAAATTAGCAAAAACACCTCTTTTACCAAATTCCAATTACCACATAACTTAATCATGCTTAACTTCACTAAACAGAGTATATGTTCAACATTTGGACTCTGAAAACCCTAGCCACAATATTCTAAACAGACCAAAACTCTCTTGCTCTCAAAAAGATCCATTGCCTTCATTTGAACTTTTCTTGGTAAAATCTCAAAGAGCTCGAGCTGGACTTGCTTGTTTCATCACATACCAACCATTTGGAAGCTATTGCAAGTGTTATTCCATCACTGTAGCATCATTTCCAACACTGTCACTTCCAAGCTCCATCCATGGCAACTTTCGATTTAAGCTTTTCCAAACATTGCTGAGCCAAAACCCTTCACTCATCCATCATTTGGAAGCTTGTAGAACAACTGTTTTAACTGTTTGAAGCCAAAGAACCACTGCATCACAACTGTACTTCAATCTTGGTAAGAATTCGACTCTCTTATTTCACTAAATCATGCTATGCTTTGTGAAGATCCTGTCATGCTGATTCTATTGAACTTTAAATCGTTGAAAATGGTTGAGTATGCTGAAAGTTATGTTGAATTGAAACTTGACATGTGAATATGTTCTTGCTCATTTCTTTTTGCTTAGCTCGAATTTGTAGAAATTAGGGTTGGATTTGGTTTGTGTGTAGTTAGACGAGTCGATTGCCATGCTCAATTCAAGTTTCTGGAAATTTTGCTCATCACCATTGATGAACATGAGCACTGTAGCGAAAACCCTAAGTCCATGCCCAGAATTCTTGTCTTAAACGCGTTTGGTTGCTGTTTGCATGAGGAAGTCACTGTTTGATTGCCATGCACGAATGGCTGAGTGACACGCCTCTGTTCGATACGCTGCGTTTCATTAACATGAACGCATAATTTCCAAAATGCCATTCCGTGCCTAATTAATCAATTAAATCATTTTGTTTTGCAATAATTATTTCATTTTGATCCCAATCTTTGAAAAAAATCATATCACATTCAATTTTAATCCAAAATTCATGGGATTTTTTGCTACATGCTCCTCTTGATCTCTAGTTATTTGTCATGATTTTTCCAGATTTTTGGCATGAGTGGATTTTTAATTGTGCTAGGGTTTTGTTCATGTGTCCATTTTTTGTATACTTTGCCAAATCAATTGTGAAATGATGATGCATTATCCAATGACCCCCAAATTTTTTGTGCTTAAACTAGACACATTCATGGTGATATTGGTGTAGAGTTTGTGAATTTATCATTGCTGGTTTGTGAGTTATGATTTTTTGAATTAGGGTGTGACAATTTGTGTCACACCATTGATGTCCAACTTCATGATTTTCATTACCATAGTTCTTGAACTCAAATTGGCTTGAATTTTTGCATGAATGCACTTATGGATGTCTAGTTTACATGTGAATTTTCTTGGAATTATTGATGGCATTTCCTAATTGTTTGGGATTTTCTACCCTGTTTGGTCATATGTTGACTTTTTTGTGACACATTATCTCATTTGATTTGTGAAATTCTCATATTTAATTGGATGGACTTGAAATTTGACATGTGATTAGTAGACATCTTAAGCTTTGTCATGGTTTTAGTCCCATTCATTTCTCATATGTTGTCACTGATTTATAATTTATTGAAGTTGGTGTATGTTGGGTTGACTTCTTTGAGCATGTTTGAACTTGCCTTGCCTTTCTGATTTTCATTGACCAACTTCCCTTTATCCAAATGAGCTGAAATTTGATATGCATATCATTCCATGGATTATGGTTGATCATGAATTATTTGATGATTTATTGAATTGTTTATGATTGGTTTTGAGTTGAGTCTTGCTGTTGACTTCTATGAGCTTCCATATGCCATGCTTTGACCTAATTTGCTTATGAAATCATGATGATGAATGATATGAACATGGGACCACTTGAGTTTGCTTCTTGATTGTTTGAATATGATTTTGATTGAATTTCACTTGCTGTTTTGACTTTCTCATCCCCTTTTGACCCTAGGCTTGTCCTAGTGGTCTTGTTGCTCATGTTTGAGTTCCTTTTTTCAGGTTGAAAAGCAATTGCCTTAAAGAAACTTATACAAGTTGAATGAGTTTGATTGATTATCATGACTAACTTGTTTGTTTTGTAGGTTGCTTGGCTCACATGCTTTGAGCCTTATACATTGCACATTTAACTGACTGTGGACTGTTGATTTCTATCTCATTTTGATTTAACTTTGAATTGTATACTGATGTTGTCTGACTGGTTTCAGGTACCTTTAGTTGCTTATAGTTCCTTGTGAACTTTGCTTTGCTTTGCTTGAATAGCAATTTGCATTGAGGTATAATTTCTCATCTTCATGTAGTCTGGAAGACCTGGCCTGTTACTTGGCCAGGCAACTGTCTGAAGTCCTCCTTAAGAGGCAATGTTTGTGACTGTTTACATTTGTCCTTGTATAGAGTCAAAGACCTCCTAAGTGAAGAGGCAATTGGCAGAACCCAAGGGATATGCAATCTATCCCCTGCTATTCTGTGTGTCATCTGCTTTGCTCACACCACTGTGTTGATGCATTGCAGATACAAACCCAAGATCTTGTACAATTGTACAGTTGAGTCAGTATCAAATGTGTAGAAGGGTTCCCACTTTCTGAACCCACACATTCTTGTCTTAAGCTCTCCCAGGCCAGGGATAAGAGCTGTGAAGTCTTATCTTCACTCACCTTTCATCTGCTTCGCCTTAGCCCCTCAATGGCAAGGTTAAGAGCTAACGCTACCCAGTTACAGTGGTTTGTTTGTTGAGGTTGATATGACCCCTCGACTAAAACCTAACCTTGATTGAGCCCATTACTTGCATATAGTGTGTGCTACTTGTGTTTGTGTGTTTGTTTGACTTGCTTCCTGTGCGAGTTAGGTTTAGTTCGACTTGCTTCCTGTGCAAGATAGGTTGGCTTTAGCTTGCTTCCTGTGCAAGTTAGGTTAGGTGTGGCTTGCTTCCTGTGCAAGTCATGTTTAGGATAGGCTTGCTTCCTGTGCAAGTTAGCTAGAAACCTTAACTTAGGGATGATTTTGCATGATAACATCTAGGCTCGAGTCGTAGTCTCCCTAGTTGTGTCTCCCTCTGTTATCTGGTTAGGCTAGTCCTGTGTCCCTCTGTAGGGGAACTACGTCGCCCTGATCCTCATACCAGATGAGGTACGTAGGCAGGAGATGAGATGATCTCTCCGGGCGCCCTTTTTGTTTTGTTTGTGTGAGTTTGTTTCTCCTTTTCTGGTTGGAGTCCGACGTAAATCCAGCGATTGGCAGTTGGTTTCCTGTGTGCGTCTGTTGGTTCGGATGCTGATGTAAGTCCAGTGATTGGCATTCAGGCTCCATGTTTGCCTTTGCCTGTGTTTGTTTGAGTGCGTGTCAGCCGAGCTACGAATGCTCTGATTCTCCTTCGTCCAAGAAGATACGTATGCATAGGATGCGACATCCTAGCGAGCATGTGTCGTTTCCCCAGTCCGAACTACTTTGACTCTGATGTCTATGCCTGATAGACTAAGTAGGCCCAGGATGCGGTATCCTGCCGAGTCAGTTTCAGTCTTGTCTGTTTTCTTGTGTCTCTTTCAGCCAGTGTGTGTGTGCGTTTTGAGCAGTGTTTTAGCAACCATTTTCCTTCCTATTGTGCGTGGATCCCGTCGAGTACGACGGATGCGTAGGGGTGCTAATACCTTCCCTTCGCATAACCGACTCCCGATCCCATTCTCTTTGGTTGCGAGACCATGTCTCTTTCCAGGTTTACTCTGAGCGTTTCCTTTCCCTCTTTTGGGATAAATAACGCACGGTGGCGGCTCTGTTGTTCTTGTTTCCCGCCGGTTTTTCGCGTAATGCGACAGCCTTTTGCTCACTTGAGCACATTATTGTGTATATACTATTGCCTTGTGCTTGTTTTGTTTTTGTTTGTGTGAACCCAATGCAAAAGGAGAAAGGAATTAGAATTAGGACCTTACCTATGCTTAATGGAGTTTCAAGAGCAACTAGGCCTCATGCCTTTAGAATGCTAAAATTGTTGAAGAGCAACTAGGCCTCATGCCTTTAGAATGCTTAATCTTGAAAGATGAATTGAAAGGACCCCTAATCTAAACCCTCTCTTTGTCCATTCTTTCTATTGCATTGTGGAACTTTTTGATTTTGTTTGTTCTTGTGATAGGGATCCCAAACTTGAGCTAATTAGAAGGACCATTCTCATGAACATCCAAGATAAGAGAGACAAATCCAAATTGGGAGGATCCTAGGAGCTTTGATTGAATATTTGCATGATTGCTTGAGTTAATTGCTTATTGCTTGCTAAGTCCAAAGGAAAGGAGCAACTTGGATCATCTTTATGATCTCAAGAAAGGAACTCCAAGGGTCTTATTTCTCTTCCCTCATCTTTGCATGTTTAGGACCTAGCCTTTCTCTTCTTCTCTCCACTCTAACCCAAGCCAAACTTATTTTGTTCAAACATTGGCATTGTTTTCAAAATTAGAAACCTAGGCACTATGCCTTTGATTTTTAAAACTCTTTTCATAACACTTATTTTAAATTGAACCTTAAGTCAACTTTGACTTCCTTTTGTGAATACTTTTGATTGGTAAATCCAACTCACTCAAATTGTTTAGTGGTTCCAATGGCCATATTTGCCAAAGCTTTTCATAAACATTAGCTATTAGGTTTGAGTTATCATAGTGGTTGATATGATCCTCACTTGTAACCTTAGTGATTGGACTATAAGTCTTCCATACTTATTATAGGGTGGATCCCTCACTAGTATGTTGAAGCTCTCCTCACATGGTGGATTTGTGGTTTAGGTTGAGTTTTCTCCCTTTGATAACAAAAGACCTTAAGGCTTTTGAACCAATCGATTCACCAACTTATTTTGAGATTTTTACCCCGAACTACGAGGTTTTGATCCTACGTTTGTGATGGTACGTAGGCAATGGGTTTATCCATTCAAACACAAAATTGTAAATAATTTGTATATTCTTTTCTCATCTCCCCAATCATGTTTGCACAAATATTTTCACAAATACCAACCTACCATACAACATTTGCAAAAAGGGCCCCTTAGAGTACTAAGGATGTTTTGGGTGCTTAAAACCTTCCCATTGCATAACCAACCCCCTTACCCAGATCTCTGACATATTTATTAGTTTTTGATTTGATAAAAATTCTTGGTTTTTGTTCACTTTCTAACCTTTCCTTTGGATAAATAGAAGTGCGGTGGTGACTCGAATTGTATGATTTACTTTTGATTTAGTCAATAAATCTAAAGGTAACGAATACCCCGCTACAGAAAAGTGGCGACTCTGCTGGGGATATGTGTCTTGCACTTCCTAGTGGGTTTAGCCTACTTTTTGCCTTTGTTGTATTATATGTTTATATTTACTTGTGACATATTTTTGTGCAAATTTGGGATGACTGTATTGTTTGTAATGTATGAATTGCTTGATATATATCAATTACTTGTGTGCTTGGTGGTCTCTTGTGAGATGAGTTCTATACCCAAACTCGAGTGCACTTATGATAGGAGAATGGAATAGTCTTGTTGACTTGTGTGGATTTATTCCTTAGCAAGTTGACTTGCAAGCCCATTCACTTGGTGGAGGTTATGTTGGGGTCAATAATGTCACACGAGTAGTCGTGGTTAGGCATTACTCTTTCCAATATAAACCTTAGAAGCCAAGGACCGTAGATTACCTAGCCCATCTTGGCCTATTTTAGGATGTAGTGCGAAGGTCGTTCAAGTGTAAGAGTTGATACGATTGTTATGCGATACTACACTCATAGGAGTCTCTCTTGAGAATATTTTTGGAATACCAGTAGTCATTTATCCGATAATATCCGAAAGATGGGATGATATCTATGGGAACCTCATGTAGAACATGATTGTCAGGTTTTACCATAGTACATTCCCTTTGGGCGGTTCTTAACCGAGACTCCATGCTCGTGACTTAAAACAAACCCTTGATTCGCGGTTGATCCGTTCTCGTACACCCTTAATATCAATGAAACTTGGGTGTTGATAAGGTGTAAACCATAATACACCAAAATGGATGATTGATATTAAGGAGGACTTGATCCATCCCGTGACCTTTGTTTGGTGTGCTTTGCTTGATCCTTGAGTGTGATTGTTGCATCCATGCATTTATACATTCATACACATCCATATCATCAAATGAGAAAATTTTCAAGGAACTTAAGAGGTCTATTTGCAAATTTTCAGACATGGTTAAGCAAAGAAGGAATATGAAGAAGTACAGTTTCAGACAACCCGACTTGAAAGAGTTAAGGAGTTTGACATCCTATGTATTAGATCCCTTGGAGTTCAAGGCTCGCCATGGGAAGCTTCTGTCTATTCTTGCTTCTCAGGTGGATGAAGGTCTGATGAGTGTGTTGGTGCAGTTCTATGATCCCTTGTACCGTTGCTTCACTTTTCCAGATTTCCAGCTTTTGCCTACGCTTGAGGAGTATGCACATCTTGTGGGTATACCTATCTTAGATCAGTTGCCGTTCAGTGGCTTGGAGAGAGTTCCTTCTTCCCAAGAGATTGCTGATCTGTTGCATATAGATGAATCTGATATTGGTGATCATATGACTACCAAAGGTGGAATTCAAGGTCTCCCATCTGATTTCCTCATTGCTCAAGCTACTTATTTTGGGAAGGCCATGAGTGAGGATGCCTTTGAGGCCATATTTGTACTTCTCATCTATGGGCTAGTGTTATTCCCCAACATCGACAATTTTGCGGATGTGAACGCTATTAGGATTTTCTCTACTCTTAATCCCGTTCCGACTCTGTTGGGTGACACTTATTTCTCTTTGCATATGAGGAATGCAAAGGGTGGTGGTACCATTGCGTGCTGTTTTCCTCTGTTGTACAAGTGGTTTATTTTGCACTTGCCACAAACGCTCGCCTTCAAGGAGAACAAAGGATGTCTACGGTAGTCCACGAGACTTATGTCTCTCACTAATGATGATATCTTTTGGTACAACCGTGTATATGATGGTGTCCAGATGATTGATTCTTGTGGAGAATTCTCCAATGTGCCTCTTCTTGGTACATGTGGTGGGATTAACTACAATCCTGTTTTGGCACGTCGTCAGCTTGGGTTCCCCTTAAAGGATAAACCTAATAACATTTTGTTAGAGGGTGTGTTCTTTCAAGAGGGTAAAGATCCCCAAAACTTGAACGGCAGGATGGTCCACGCTCTGCGGAAAATTCATAGGAAGGGAAGGAAAGAGCTTGGTCCAAAGAATTGTATTGCTTTGGAACCCTACACATCGTCGGTGAGGAAGAGAGGTTATGAGTATTGCATGTCCTATGAATACCCGATACCTACACCTATGGTTATGGTTGGGCCTTCAACCCTCCCTAACCAAGGAGTAGAGGAGTTGAGAGATGAAGACCGTTCGCGCGCTTAGGTCCGTGAGCGAGAGGAGCTACTTCAGCAACTCAGAGATAAGGATACGTTGATAGAATTTCTGGAGCATTAGGTTATCGACGAGCCTGATGATGTGGTTACTTCTCTTCTTCCTCAGTCATCTAGGTTTTGGAAGAGGAAGTATGATCGACTTGCCAAGGAGAAGGCGGATATGGAGGCAGCCTATGAGAGAGAGGTGAAGAGGCTTCGTGCAACTTATCTTCCGGTCTCAAGAGCTTTGGACGATTGTTTTTAGGGTTCCATAGGATGTCCATTTTCCTTTTCTCTTGTATTGTATTTGGTTACCAAGACTGTACTTCTTTGGTGTAAATTTTTTTCCAGATATTATTGATATGAATATTCCATTATATGTCTAAATGATTAATATTTCCAAATATTTGCAAATCGATCTCTAAAAGTTCCTCTAATAAAAACAAATCATGTGCACAAGCATTTCATGCATCATATGCATAAGAAGGTTTTGTTCAGGGCTTCTTGATCAGTGGTCTAACTTTGTGTTCTTCATTTATTTTGAAGACAAGCTGACGCACTGGTATTACACCAGAGCCAACTCTTCAAAGCTAATGGATCACCTCGAGAAAGAGAACAGGGAACTTAAGGAGGAAGTGGCTAGGTTGATTGCCCTGATGGAGTCATTCCTGGACGCCCAAAGTCAGTCTTCTCCAACGCCTTCAACTCCTCCCCAGAGGATGGTCATTTCAGAGGTAGCTTCCTCTACCGTGCCTACTGCCAGTGCTCATTTTGCTCCTTCTGCTATGCCAGCCGGGTTTCCCTGGGGGATGCCCGTGAATTTTTTACCAGCAGGTCCCGCCCCTACCTTTGCTTCTCTGCCGGCATCTAGCCTGGTCCTTGCTGTGCCACCTCCAGTTGTGCATACTTTGCCGAGAGTTGACGACACCATTTATCACTCTGAGCCATCTGAGGGCCCAAATGTATACAAGAAAATGGATGCTATGAATGGTCAATCCCTTGAATTGCGCAAGGAACTTAAAACTCTAAGAGGGAAAGACCTCTTCGGTAAATCTGCTGCTGAGTTGTGCCTCGTGCCAAATGTCAAGATTCCCATCAAATTAAAAGTGCCTGACTTTGAAAAATACAAAGGAAACACTTGCCCGCTCAGCCATCTTGTGATATACGTACGTAAGATGTCATCTCAAACCGACAATGATCAACTCCTCATCCACTATTTCCAAGATAATCTATCCGGTGCCGCATTGAGATGGTATATGGGCTTGGATAGTGCGAACATTCGCTCCTTCAACGACCTTGGCGAAGCTTTCATCAAGCAGTACAAGTACAACGTTGATATGGCTCCCGATAGGGACCAACTGAGGGCTATGTCCCAGAAGGAGAAGGAAACATTCAAGGAGTACGCTCAGAGGTGGTGTGAATTGGCTGCACAGATTGTGCCTCCGCTCGAAGAGAAAGAAATGACCAAGATCTTTCTGAAGATCTTGAGTTCATTTTACTATGAGAGGATGATAACTAGTGCTCCCTCTGACTTCACAGAGATGGTGAACATGGGGATGCGACTAGAGAAAGGAGTCAGGGAAGGACGCCTGACCAGAGAAGAAGGCTCTTCTGCCAAACGTTATGGGGCGTTTTCCAAGAAGAAAGATGGAGAAGCACATGTCGTGTCTTCCCATATTAAACAAAGAAGACCCTTTGTGAAGAGGAAGACTATGCATCCCGCCAGTAACCAGCACCAGGTGGCTCATATAGAACCTGCCTTAAGGGAAAATCAACATTATCAACATCAGAACCAGCAACAACAACATTAACAATATCAACAACAACAACATCGTCCGCAACAGCAGGCCTACCAGCCTCGAAACGACAACAATACCAGCACTAGCTATGATAGGAAGAGGGTCACTTTTGATCCTATTCCAATGACCTATGCAGAGTTATATCCTTCACTGATTGAAAGGAAGCTCATCACTCCACGTGACCCACCCGCTGTACCGACCAACCCTCAGTGGTGGTATAAGCCCGAGCTTCACTGTGTTTATCATTCTGGTGCTCCCAGACATGATGTGGAGAACTGTTATCCTCTCAAGACCAAGGTGCAAGACCTTGTGAGAAGCGGTATTTTGTTTTTTGAGGACGTAGGTCCAGATGTTAAGAAGAACCCATTGCCCGAGCATGGGAAGGCTGCAGTTAACATGGTTCAGGGTTTCCCTGGCAAGTACAAGGTCCGATATGTAAGCCATATCAGACAATCATTGGTTGAGATGCACAGACTGTTATGTGGATACAGTCACTACGAGCATGACCATGATAGCTGCCGAGTTTGCACTGTCAACGAGAAAGGATGTCGCAAAGTCAGGAAAGATATCCAAGAGATGCTGGATCAGGGTGTGATCGAGATACTTCAGAATCGTGATGAGGATGAAGTTAATGTTATATCACTTGTATTCATAATACCCGAACCTGTTGTTGTCAAATATGATGGCAGCAAGAAGAAGGTTTCCCCTACTCTTGTAATCAAGCCAGCTGGCCCGATTCCATATTCTTCAGACAGAGCTGTTCCCTACAGATATAATGCGGTTGCATTAGAAGATGGGAAGGAGGTCCCATTGCCCTCTACTTCTGTTACGAGTATTTCTGATGTCAATGGTGTTACCCGCAATGGTCGTGTTTTCTCGGCGCCGCCGAAACCCCAGGTTGACATAAGAAGTTATGATGCTGTTGATAATTCTACCAGGACTTCTTCTTCTTCTCCGAATCCGGCACTTATTGTTGATAGACCCTCTGTCACTGTTTGAGCTCTTGTCCCTGTTGGCCAGAATGGCATGTTGAAAGAGGATTGTGATGAGATGCTGAGGCTCATCAAGAGGAGCGAATATAATGTTGTAGATGAGCTGCTTCAAACTCCGTCAAAGATATCTGTGCTGTCTTTGTTGATGAACTCTGAGCCACACCGCGAAGCTTTGCAAAGGGTGTTGGACGTGGCATACGTGGATCACGATGTCACAATAGAACAATTTGATAGCATTGTTGCAAACATTACGACTTGTAACAACTTGAGCTTTTGCGATGCTGATCTTCCCGAGGAGGGAAAAGACCACAATTTGGCTCTACACATTTCCTTGAATTGCAAGGATGATGCCTTGTCTGATGTGCTGGTAGACACAGGATCATTGCTAAATGTGTTGCCAAAATCCACTCTGGCAAAACTTTCATATCAGGGGCCTCCCATGAGGCAGAGTGGAGTGGTTGTCAAAGCTTTTGATGCATCCAGGAAAATTGTGATTGGTGAGGTTGAGCTCCCAATCAAGATCGGACCTAGTGATATTCAGATCACTTTGCAGGTCATGGATATCCACCCATCATACAGTTTCTTGCTAGGCAGACCATGGATTCACGAGGCAGGCGCCGTGACATCTACCCTACACCAGAAGTTAAACTTCGTCAAGAATAAGAAGTTGGTGGTGGTAGGGGGAGAGAAGGATCTCTTGGTAAGCCATTTGTCTTCCTTTTCTTATATTGACGCTGAGGATGAGGTTGGGACGCCGTTCCAAGCCTTATCTATTGCTAAGCCTTTAAGGAAAGGATCTTCTTCATTTGCGTCCTACAATGATGTGAAGTTGGCCATTGAGCATGGCACAACTACTGGTTTAGGACAAATGATTAAACTGGAAGACAATAAACCCCGGGTTGGCATAAGGTATTCTTCAGGCACTTTCAACGAGCATGAGCTGTTTCAGAGTGGGGGTTTCATCCACGCGGTCGAAGACCAAGAGGCTGATGCTATTGTGGAAAATGATGTAGAGGAAGATTCTGGCAACTTTGTCATCCCTAGAGGAGTCTGCAATAATTGGGTCGCTGTTGATGTTCCAACAGTTGTCCATAAGTCCACGTAATGTGTTCGCTTTTGTTTGAAAACCCTTCCCCCATTCCAAAAGGAGAAGTGATGACATTGTTGGCACATTAATACAATGATATTCATTCAATAATTACATGTTAAATGTTTGTTTTTCCAAATTATTTTCCCTTTTTGCTTTTTGCATGAAATTGGTGATCACTAAAAAACCCTAAAAAGAGAATAAAATTAATCTTTTCATCTGCATAATGATTTGCCTTGTTTGAATTCTGAAAACACTTTTATATCCAAAATCATATTCAGGTTGACCAAACCCATTGAACATAATGATCCAACACCATCTCCCAACTTTGAGTTCCCTGTATTTGAGGCCGAAGAAGATGATGTTAAAGAGATTCCTGATGAGATCACGCATCTGCTTGAGCATGAAGAGAAGATCATTCAGCCGCATCTTGAGAATCTGGAAACAATCAACTTGGGGTCTGAAGATTATGTTCGCGAAGTGAAGATTGGGGCACTCCTGGAAGAGTCTGTCAAGAAGGGGTTAATTGAGTTGCTACGAGAATATGTAGACGTCTTTGCCTGGTCATATAAAAACATGCCTGGTCTGGATACTGATATCATGCAACATTTCCTGCCTTTGAAGCCTGAGTGTGTGCCTGTGAAGCAGAAGCTCAGAAGAACTCATCCTGACATGGCAGTGAAGATCAAAGAAGAGGTTCAGAAGCAAATTGATGCGGGGTTTCTGGTGACTTCTACATATCCTCAATGGGTGGCCAATATTGTGCCCGTGCCTAAGAAAGATGGAAAAGTCCAAATGTGTGTGGACTATAGAGACTTGAATAAAGCTAGTCCGAAAGATGATTTTCCTCTACCACACATTGATATGTTGGTAGATAATACAGCTAAATTCAATGTCTTCTCATTTATGGACGGATTTTCGGGATATAACCAAATCAAAATGGCACCCGAGGATATGGAGAAGACAATATTCATCACACCTTAGGGAACATTCTGTTATCGAGTGATGGCCTTCAGTTTGAAGAACGCCGGAGCCACGTATCAATGAGCTATGACTACCTTGTTTCATGATATGATGCACAAGGAGATCGAGGTGTATGTTGAAGATATGATTTCCAAGTCGAGAACGGAAGTTGAACATGTGGAGCACTTGTTGAAGCTTTTCCAGCGTTTAAGGAAGTACAAACTCCATCTGAATCCGAACAAGTGTACATTTGGAGTCCGTTCAGGCAAGTTGTTGGGCTTTATTGTCAGCGAAAGAGGTATTGAAGTTGATCCTGCCAAGGTCAAAGCAATACAAGAAATGCCTGCGCCCAAAACTGAGAAGCAAGTCCGAGGTTTTCTTGGCTGCTTGAATTATATTTCTAGATTTATATCCCACATGACTGCCACATGTGCGCCTATATTCAAGCTCCTCTGGAAAGATCAGCGTCATGATTGGACCGAAGATTGCCATAACGCCTTTGACAGTATCAAAGAGTATCTATCCGAGCCTCCGATTCTGTCTCCACCTGTGGAAGGGAGACCCTTGATTATGTACTTGACTGTTCTTGAAGACTCTATGGGTTGCGTATTAGGCCAGCAAGATGAATAAGGGAAGGAAGAGTATGCTATATAGTATCTGAGTAAGAAGTTCACTGATTTTGAGTCTCGATACTCAATGCTTGAGAAGACATGCTGGGCTTTGGCTTGGGCTGCTAAGCGCTTACGCCAGTATATGTTGAATCATACGACTTAGTTGATATCCAAAATTGATCCAATCAAGTATATCTTCGAGAAGCCTGCTTTAATTGGGAGGATTGCCCGTTGGCAGATGCTGTTGTCTGAGTATGACATTGAGTATCGAGCTCAGAAGGCTATTAAAGGTAGTATCTTGGCTGACCACTTGGCACATCAACCAATTGAGGATTATCATTCTGTTCAGTACGACTTCCCGGATGAGGAGATTCTGTATTTGAAGATGAAAGATTGCGATGAGCCTACGCTCGATGAAGGGCCAGAGCCTGGTTCTTGACGGGGTATGGCGTTTGATGGCGCTATAAATCAATATGGGAATGGTATTGGGGCAATGATTATTACTCCTCAGGGCACACATTTTCCTTTTACAGCAAGGCTAACTTTCAAATGCACGAATAATATGGCGGAGTATGAGGCCTGTATTATGGGTTTGGAAGAGTGTATTGATCTTAGAATCAAATATCTTGATGTTTACGGTGATTCGGCCCTTGTTGTTAATCAAATTAAGGGTGAATGGGAGACGAATCATCTTGGCCCCATCCCATACAGAGATTATGCGAGGAGGATTTCAACTTTCTTTACCGAGGTTGACTTCCATCATATTCCTCGAGATGAGAATCGGATGGCAGATGCTCTTGCTACACTTGCTTCGATGATTGTGGTGAAATTCTGGAATGAAGTCCCCAATATTATTGTGATGCACTTGGATAAACCAGCTCATGTATTTGCAGTTGAAGAAGTGAGAGATGATAAACCATGGTATTATGACATCAAATGTTTTCTTCAGAGTCAGAATTACCCGCCTAGGGCATCTGCTAAAGACAAGAAGACTTTGAGGATATTATCTGGCAGTTTCTACCTCAATGGCGATGTGCTTTATAAGAGGAATTTTGACATGGTTCTTCTCAGATGCGTGGATAGACACGAAGCAGACCTGTTAATGACTGAAGTCCATGAGGGTTCATTTGGTACTCATTCCAATGGACACGCCATGCCAAAGAAGATGTTGAGAGCATGCTAGTATTGGCTGATAATGGAGTCTGATTGCTGCAAATATATGAAGAAATGCCACAAGTGTCAGATTTATGCGGATAAGATTCATATTCCCCCGACACTTCTGAATGTTATTTCATCACCATGGCCTTTCTCTATGTGGGGAATTGACATGATTGGCATGATAGATCCAAAGGCGTCAAACGGTCACCATTTTATTCTCGTAGCAATTGATTACTTCACCAAGTGGGTTGAAGAGACATCATATGCGAATGTGACCAGGCAGGTGGTTGTGAAGTTTATCAAGAATCAACTCATATGCCGTTATGGGGTGCCAGATAAGATCATTACTGATAATGGATCTAACTTGAACAACAAGATGATGAAAGAACTGTGTAGCGAGTTCAAGATTGCACATCATAATTCTTTTCCTTATCGACCTAAGATGAACGGGGCTGTTGAAGCTGCTAACAAGAACATCAAGAAGATTATTCATAAGATGGTTGTTACGTACAAAGATTGGCATTAGACGTTGCCATTTGCTTTGCATGGCTATCGTACATCTGTCCGCACTTCAACAGGGGCAACCCCTTTCCCTCTTGTATATGGTATGGAGGCCGTGCTCCCCGTGGAGGTTGAGATCCCATCAATGAGAATCTTGATGGAAGCCAAGTTGACTGAGGCTGAATGGGTTCAGAGTCGTTATGACCAACTGAATTTGATCGAAGAGAAGAGATTAATTGCCATGTGCCATGGTCAGTTGTATCAACAAAGGATGAAGAAAGCCTTTGATAAGAAGGTTAAGCCTCGTGTGTTCCGAGAAGCTGACCTCGTGCTCTAGAGAGTTTTGTCTTTCGCGCCCGATTCCAGGGGCAAGTGGACTCCAAACTATGAAGGTCCATATGTTGTTAAGAAAGCCTTTTCAGGAAGTGCTTTGATACTTACAACTATGGATGGGGAGGATTTCACTCGTTATGTGAATTCAGATGCAGTCAAGAAATACTTCGCCTAAAATAAAAACAGAATAGCTCGCTAAGTTGAAAACCCGAAAGAGCGACTTAAGCAAAAATGAGCGTCTCGGTGGATTGAAAACTCGAAAGGGCGGTCCAGGAAAAAGTTAGAGACATAAAAAATGAATATATATATATATATATATATATATATATATATATATATATATATATATATATATATATATATATATATATATATATATATATATATATATATCTCACTAGATTGAGTACCTCACCCTGGGGCAATCTAGGCAAAAATTAGGGATTTGGCTAGTAACTGCATCCTGAGAAGACTTTGTTCTACAATTGTCGTCTGTCAAAGATTCTCGCTCAGTCATCGTCAACTGAAGCTTCAAATACATTGGATTCTGAGTTGGTGGAGAAATGGTCATTATGTTGAATGTAGCCCTTTTTCCAATATATATCACCAATTTCAAATTTGTAAAGATCCATGGAGTCTTGCCATTTGCAGACTACCGTTCTATCAAATAAATTTGAGCCTTTATCCAATTCTTTGCACTCTTATTTGTTTCTGTTTAATAAATGTTTGCATGTTTTAATTGATAAATATCATTATTTTAAATAATTAAAGTTTTTATAAACTATTTTAAACAAAAGTGAACATTCACAATGACTGAAAAGGATATATGGAATATCTTCAGTGCTCTCCCAAGGATAGTATGATCTCCAAAAGGGTAAGACATTTGTTCATATTTCTGGCATATTTGTATCCTCTTTTATCATCTTTCAGGTTGTCTCCTCCGTGAGCGAAGAGAAAGGTAATACACCGCCTAATTCCCCAGGGAGTCTGGAGTTTTGGTCTCGGTCTTCTAACTCCCCAGTGAGTCTGGGTCTAGCATCTGTGTTTTATCAAATATATGGTTGTCATCCCTTGTGTGGATTGACCTAAAATACCTTATAGATTGATAAAAGTTGACATGCTATCTTTTCGAGGAAGTTGGTCTTCCCTTTTTTTGTGAAGGTAAATCTCCCGCATATTGAGCAGGAAGTCCCAGCATGAGTGGAACTTCTCAGCAGGTTGGCTTGCAGATTTTTCCCAGCAAGTTTGCTCACCACTCATCCTCAGCAGGGTTGTTCACGTTAGCCTTCTCCCAGTTGGTTCGCCTACAGATTATCTCCAGCTGATTGCCTTTAGTCTTCCCCAGTGGAGTTGCCTGATCAGAGCTTGATATTTGTTTTCCCCTCCTTATCGGAAGGTTTCCTCCTAGCAGAGCTGGTGTTGAAGATGTTTATTTCCTCCCCAGCGGAGTAGTGGTTCTCTCTCCTTGGTAGATTTATTTCTCCAACAAATATGAGGAAATATGTTGATTTTTGAAACTTCTGTTTGGTGGTTGTTCCCCACAGAGTTTCATATCTCTCCTTGATAAGTTCCCCAATAGAGTTTCTTCTACGATGGATCTTATCCGTGTGGTGCTCCCCGGTAGAGTTTCCTCTGCTTCATATCTTTTTCCTGTTCAATAGCAAATCCTGGGCGATGGCTCTGTAGCTTCCCCAACTGAGACTCTGCTTGATCTTAGTCTGGAATTGGGACTTCGAAGAGGATGTGTTGTTTCCTTCCTCAGTAGAGTGACTTGTTCTCCTTCTCCGCAGCAGAGATGTTCCTTCAGTGGTTAGAAGTGAATGTTTGATGTGTTTCTGTTTGGTGATTATTCCCCACAGAATTTCATATTATCCCCTGATAAGATCCCCAAGAGTTTCTTCTTTGACCGATCTTATCCACCTCTCTGCGAACTGTTAGAAGATCCCTAGCTTTTGGTAGTTGTGCCTTTGGCTGATCCCCACCAGCGGTCTCTAATCCTCGGGGATCCTGCTTGTTCCCCCAACAATGGTCTTTGCCTCCGGCAGTGACTCTGCTTAACCCTCAACGGTGATTGTTGTTTCCTGGTATATGTTGCTCCCCACCATATTGAATTTACTCTTGTGGGCCTGGCCTTCTCTTTTGAGATGTTGTATCGGATGTCTGTCCATTGATTCTTGGACCTGTTTGTGTCAGATATGTCTATTTGTCAGCATTTATCATACATAAACCACACATATACATGCATAATTATAGCATTCAGATATTCACGTTGCACTCTTTGCCATATATCTTTGTTTGTTATCTCCTGCTAGTGGTGAAATATTCTTCCCCGAGCAGATGGTCGTGTCTGATCTCTCCATATAGAGTCTACCCTTTAGGCAAAAAATGTCTATCTTTTCTTCCATATTCCCCCACTGAGTTATGCCATCGTGGATGATTATTGTTTCAGCTTCCTCCCAAAATATGTATTGGGATGAAATTAATCCCCTGAGTTATGTCCTCATTGGGTTGAGTCTTGTTTCATTGTGTCCCTCTAGTTTGTTCCTAGATTGACCCCTTTCTTGTTATTTCCCCTGCAGTTCCCTGTGGTTCAGGTGATCAACTACTCAATAACCAGTAATTGTTCATTCTCTTCCCAGCGGATGTTGTGGCCTTCTACCCAGTAACCGGTAGTTGTAAGTCCTACTTCTGTGGTTTTCTACCCAGTAACCGGTAGATGTAAACCCCATTTGTCCCCTTGCAGAGTTAATCCTTGATTTTTGTTCATCCTAACTGATGACGGTTACTCTCATCTTTGGTTTCTACCCAGTAACCGGTAGATGTAATCCCCTCTTTGTTGGTTATCTTTATCCAATATTCGGTATTGATATTCCTTCATTTTTGAGTATACCACCCAATAGTCGGTGATATATCTCTTGGATAATTACTCTGATCAAGCAATTTATCCCCCAACGAGTCATCTTTCATTTACCCCTGTTTGGTAATGATTATTTCTCCCCTTGATTGGTCATCATTTTATACCCAGTAGCCGGTATCCCGATGTCCTTTCTTTTCGGTTGATTTATCCTTCATTAACCCAGTAACCGGTTGTGGATAATCTTCCATGCGAGTATGTTATCTATGTTCTGACGGTAATAGATAATATATCTCATGCGCTCTTCATTCGAAGTTTTTTTCTTCCCCAGTCGAGTAAGATTCGTATTTCCTTATGGAATCGAATGTCCATCCTGTAATTGAGTTCGCTTTTTCAACCCACCTTTCGGATGATGAGTGTCTTGGAAATATTCCCCAATTCACGCTTGGTTGGTCACCTATTATATGCCTAGTAACCGGTATCCCTGGTGTTCCTTCCTTCTGCTCCCTATTATGACTTTTTGTCCCATGTGGAGTCAGATTTTCCTGAGTTGAAATATACCTTTTAGGTCTTCCTCAGATGTTTGGACGATTGATATCTCTCACCCTATACCGGTCTTAGATATTCTCCCTGAGCATGTCATTCCTTCACCCTTATACCGGTGTTTGGAATCACGTGTCTCTTTTTGAGTTTATTACCCAGTAACCGATAATACCTCATTTGTTGTTTCCTCAGCTGAGTCCTTTATGGACTTCCCCGCCTGAGTCCGGATTTTTATCTGAAGTATCCTTCGTGGATAGTTTTGCTGTATCGGCACATTCCCCAATGCATGCATCTTTGCGTCAGCGCGAGTCTTTCCTTTGATTTATTTTCAGGGAATCCCTTCGTGTCTCCCAGCAAGTCTTTAAGTTGTGACCTGCTCACGCATTTTATTCCCTTTATTCCCCCCAGAGTCTCTGTCCCATTTATGAGTGTATTACTCCTATGGATTTTCAGTTTCTCCCGATTTCTTTTTCCTTTATGGACACATATCCCCACAGAGTATTAATTTCTGCATACATACATTTGCATCATGAGGTCTCTTAGGGACCAAAATTTGTCTCTTTGTTATTATTTAAGCTCATTATGCCACGTCGAGACGAAGATTTTAACCTTCATATCTCCGGATAGAATGACCTTAAATAGGGGCATTTGTAAGACCCTAATTTTGACCCTAAGATCCCTCATGGCATCATATCATTGTCCATTACATTTGCCTCAAGGATCATAGCATCTTGGTTCCTTTACCCTAGGGTTGGGACTTGTGTGAGTTGGTTTGAGACCACCAAGCATGCTTGAATTGTATATTATTGATTTCCTTATTTTTTTTTACTAACCAAAAGCACAAAAATATGTCAATAACATCTTTTGTTTTGAAGCTTAGGCAGTCATGTGATCTAAGGCTCCTAGGAGGCCCCTATACCCAATGAAATGGCCAGATGAAGATGAAAGCAAGCATGACAATGGTTCCCAAATCTCTCAATCATCATATATTCCTCCCAAGTATCTCAATGTATCAATTTGATCAATATAAACCAAAGGGCTTGAGGATTGTTTCCCAAGGAAACCCTAATTCAACCGTGCCTTGACTGTGCCTTGCTCATGAAGAAACCTCAACTTATGATCAAATACAATCAAGGGAAGTTCTTCAATTCATCATTTTATGCATATATGAGCCCATGTGAGTATCCTCAATCATTCATTCATCAAGATTTGAAGTTTGGACTTAAGAAGTTGATCAGTCAATTCATCTGACTATTTTGAAATCCACTGAGACCTAACTTTTTATGTGTTTGTCAAATGAAGATGACCCCAAGAGAAAATATGTTATTAAGAACCATATGAACAACTTTCATGTTCATAAATAATCCATTTGAAACTTTTAAAGTCATCATTAATTTCAAAACATTATAGGTCATTTTGATTAAAACCCTAATTTTGGGTCAACTTCCCAAGGACCTAACTCTTTCATTTTTTATGATTTTGAGGTGATACCAAATTCATTGGAAAGTGTAATATGTCTACTTAAATTTTAATGTTGGACAAAATTTCATAATACTAAAAGAAACACATGTGATAATACAAAACATTATATGTCATTTTGGACCAAAGCCATTGAAATGTGAAAAAGTCTAACTTCAAGTGCCCATAACTTTCTCATAAAAAATCCAAATGATTAAATATTTAAGTCCAAATTGATTGTATTGAAAATATCTACAACTTTTATGTTGGAGGTGTTCTAATTTGAGGCTTTCATCATTGAATCAAAAGTGCTTGAAGTTGGTCCATTTTGGCAAAATTTTTGAATACATGTTTTGTACCTTGAACTTCATGGCTAGTTTTCAGTATTTTTCAAACTCCAAATGGATTTTTGTTCAACATAGATTTTGTTCCTTATGTCAAGACCTTTCCAACCATTACCCATATGCCTATGTTTCAATTTTCAAATTGGCATTTTCAAAGAGGTGAATATTTATGGTCATTTATGGAAACCAAGTAAAATCATCATGCACAAGCTAATGCCTTGCAATCTGCACGTCCAATTCCATTTGTCTGTTGTTTAGCACTCATTTGCAATGGATTTTAGGCCTCACATGCCCCTGTACAAGCCCATGCATGGAGGACCCAAGTTCTTGCACACGAGTTTGATCTCCATTGCCTTGCATTTCCATCTATAAATAGAAGCACCATTTCATTCAATTGGCAACCTGAAGGTGCCTGAACCTCTGCTGAATTGCTTCCCTAACCTCTCACCCAAGGAATTTGCATTTTCACTTTTCATTTTCAAGTGTGATTTTCAACAACATCAGTTAATTATCATCAATAATTCCTAAGCCTAGCTCTCATACCAAACATCCAGATCAAGCTGCAAGCAAAGGATTGGTTGAATTGTGCTCTTGAAAGCTGCTCTACAAAGGTTTATACCTCAACTTTTTTCCTTCAAATCTCACTGATTATTGAACATTGCTTGTGTTGGTTTGCATTTCTGAAGTCCTCATTTGAGAGGTAAGCCCGTGGGGGTTTTAATTTTGTGAATTGGTTAACTTCAGATTGAACACCTTGTTTTTCAACCTCAGATTTCTTCTTCCATAAGAGTCTTGAGCAAAAACTAAGGTCACAGGGGTGATGTACATCACCCCAACTTTATTTTGGTATATGGATCGCGTGTTATGGTTGAGGTTGTAAAACCAGCAACTGGTGGTCGGAAGAGGCCTTCTCACCGGAGAAGACGGTGGTTTCCACCACCGTCTCGACGCGTCCAAACCCTGGCCATTGGATGATGAGTCTCAGATCTAATCTTGGCTGTTGAATGTTATGACTTAATTTAATACATGGTGCCACGCTGTTGACTAATGTGTACAATGCGCGCGCTTGATAGCCATGTGATCAACCACGTCAATTAATGAAGTGGGATCTGACGCTTGTGGTTTTTTCCTATTTTCTGAATTTCCATTTTAATTTCTTTTATTCCATTTATTTTCAAAAATTCATAACTTCTTTATTTGGAATCACAAAAATATGGGACCAATTGCAAAATCTTTCTCTTAAATCCTAGTTTCATAAAATGATTTTTAATTATTTTTGTGATTCCATTTAATATTTTTTGTGAATTATTTCTTTTTTGGTTGTTTTTAATTCATTTAAAATACTTTTTGATATTCAAAAATGCCAAAAATATTTTCTTAACATCTTTGGATGATGGCGAATCTATGAAAAATATTCTCATCAATTTCTTAATTGATTTGAGATTTATTTGAGATTTTAGTCCAATTGTGTTATTTTTCTTCATTTTTAATTGTTTAAAATTAGTTTCTGTTATAGAAAATGTTGAGAAAATTTGTCAAACCTTGTCTGACCATGTTAGACTTATAATGAACCAACTGGACTTATCCAAGTTGATTTGAATTGGATTTGAAGTTTGACATTTATTTGTTTATTTTAAGTCCAAAAAATACCAAAAATATGTTTGACATTTCTTGACTTCTAAGTTTCATTTCAATTCTGCTTACCATTGATTGATGTTGATTCCATTCATGTTTAATCAATGTGTTTTGGTTATGTCATTTGACTTTTCATTTTGTACATTCCATTTCCATCGTCATCTTCTTCTTTTTCTTTTGACCAATGAGTTAATGATTTGTGGCTAGCCTTGACATATGAGAGGCTTAACCTTCTTTGATCCAAATCAAATTCATCTTGATCAAAGATCAAGTGAATTGCTTTGTGTCCAAGATAGGTTGCTTCTTGGTCAAGCAAAAAACCAAAAATCCATACAAGGTGATTCTTCTTTTCTTTTGGCATGGCAAGTTGTAGGAGCTTGGCTTACTAGTCATGATCTCTAACTTGTGTTTATTTGCCTATAGTTTTATTGACCGACCTCAGATAGGTGTGACTACTACATTAGTCCACTTAAGATTGCTTAACATAACGCTAAATTGCTTTATGGCACACTAACACTAACTACTAATTACTAACTTTTAATTCAAGTATTTAAATTCTTGCAATTTTCTTTAATGCAATTTATTTCTTGCTCATTAATTCATTTGTCTTTGCCTTTTGCTCACTTGAGCTCATGTTTATGTTTATGCCATTTGCCTTTTGCTCACTTGAGCACATTATTGTGTATATACTATTGCCTTGTGCTTGTTTTGTTTTTGTTTGTGTGAACCCAATGCAAACGGAGAAAGGAATTAGAATTAGGACCTTACCTATGCTTAATGGAGTTTCAAGAGAAACTAGGCCTCATGCCTTTAGAATGCTAAAATTGTTGAAGAGCAACTAGGCCTCATGCCTTTAGAATGCTTAATCTTGAAAGATGAATTGAAAGGACCCCTAATCTAAACCCTCTTTTTGTCCATTCTTTCTATTGCATTGTGGAGCTTTTTGATTTTGTTTGTTCTTGTGATAGGGATCCCAAACATGAGCTAATTAGAAGGACCATTGTCATTAACATCCAAGATAAGAGAGACAAATCCAAATTGGGAGGATCTTAGGAGCTTTGATTGAATATTTGCTTGATTGTTTGAGTTAATTGCTTATTGCTTGCTAAGTCCAAAGGAAAGGAGCAACTTGGATCATCTTTATGATCTCAAGAAAGGAACTCCAAGGGTCTTATTTCTCTTCCCTCATCTTTGCATATTTAGGACCTAGCCCTTCTCTTCTTCTCTCCACTCTAACCTAAGCCAAACTTATTTTGTGCAAACATTGACATTGTTTTCAAAATTAGAAACCTAGGCTCTATGCCTTTGATTTTTCAAACTCTTTTCATAACACTTATTTTGAATTGAACCTTAAGTCAACTTTGACTTCCTTTTGTGAATACTTTTGATTGGTAAATCCAACTCACTCAAATTGTTTAGTGGTTCCAATGGCCATATTTGCCAAAGCTTTTCATAAACATTAGCTATTAGGTTTGAGTTATCATAGTGGTTGATATAATCCTCACATGTATCCTTAGTGATTGGACTATAAGTCTTCCATACTTATTATAGGATGGATCCCTCACTAGTATGTTGAAGCTCTCCTCACATGGTGGATTTATGGTTTAGGTTGAGTTTTCTCCCTTTGATAACAAAAGACCTTAAGGCTTTTGAACCAATCGATTCACCAACTTATTTTGAGATTTTTACCCCGAACTACGAGGTTTTGATCCTACCTTTGTGATGGTACGTAGGCAATGGGTTTATCCATTCAAACACAAAATTGTAAATAATTTGTATATTCTTTTCTCATCTCCCCAATCATGTTTGCACAAATATTTTCACAAATACCAACCTACCATACAACATTTGCAAAAAGGGCTCCCTTAGAGTACTAAGGATGTTTTGGGTGCTTAAAACCTTCCCATTGCATAACCAACCCCCTTACCCAAATCTCTGACATTTTTATTAGTTTGTGATTTGATAAAACTTTTTGGTTTTTGTTCGCTTTCTAACCTTTCCTTTGGATAAATAGAAGTATGGTGGCGACTCGAATTGTATGATTTACTTTTGATTTTAGTCAATAAATCTAAAGGTAACGAATACCCCGCTACATGTAAAGATCTGTTTGGTAAGAGTGCTACGGAACTTTGCTTGGTTTCAAATGTCAAAATTCCGGTGAAGTTCAAAGTGCCTAACTTTGAAAAGTACAAGGGGAATACCTGCCCACTCAATCATCTTGTGATGTATTCTAGAAAGATGTCTACTCAAAATGGTAATGATCAGTTATTGATCCACTATTTTCAAGACAGTCTGACCGGTGTCGTGTTGAGATGGTACATGGGCTTGGATAGTGCGAGCATCCGCACATTCATTGATTTGGGTGAAGCAGTACAAATATAATGTGGATATGGCGCCAGATAGGGACCAATTGAGGTCATTGTCTCAGAAGGATAAAGATACGTTCAAGGAGTATGCGCAAAGATGGAGAGAGCTTTCCGCTCAGATTACCCCTCCTTTGGAAGAGAAAGAGATCACCAAGATTTTTCTCAAGACCCTGAGCTCATTTTACTATGAGCGAATGATTGCCAGTTCCCCCGGTGATTTCACCGAGATGGTAAACATGGGGATGAGGCTAGAAGAAGGTGTCTGAGATGGACATTTATCTAAGGAGGAAGCGTTGTCCAACAAGAGGTATGCTAATAGTTTTGGTAAGAAGAAGGAAAGTGAAGCCAATGCAGTGTCTGTTGGGAGGCAGAAGAGGCCTCATGTCAGAAGAAGTCAACCACCCTGTCAATACCATCATCAAGTACCATCTGTAATCCCAGTATTTTCTAACAATCAGTCAACACCAATTCAACAACAACAACGTCAACAACCGCCACCGCAACGAACAAACACCTACAACAACAACAATACCAACAATCATCAACAACAACAAAAATTTGAGAGGAAGAGATCATCAAGTATCATCTGTAATCCCAATATTTTCTAACAAGCAATCAACACCAATTCAACAACAACAACGTCAACAACCGCCACCGCAACGAACAAACACCACCAACAACAACAATACCAACAATCATCAACAACAACAAAACTTTGAGAGAAAGAGAGTCTCTTTCGACCCAATTCCTATTACATACACAAAATTGTATCCATCATTGGTTCTCAAGAACCTTTTGCAACCGAGAAACCCACCTCAAATCCCTAAACGACTTCCATGGTGGTACAAACCAGAACTCCGCTATGCCTTTCACCAAGGAGCTCTTGGTCATGTTATTGAGAACTGCTACCCCCTGAAGTATGAAGTCCAAAAGCTGGTTAAGAATGGAATGATGTCCTTTGAGGACCGTGCGCCAAACGTCAAAGCTAACCCACTACCTGCCCATGGGAATTCATCTGTTAATATGGTGGACGGCTGTCCTGGGGAGTTCAAGGTATTTGATGTGTGCTTTATTAGAAGGTCCTTGGTGACGATGCACAAGGATATCTGTTTGGTAAGCGATTGTGAGCATGACCATGATGGTTGTGCTATTTGCAGTGTCAATCCTAGAGGTCGCATGGTTGTGAAGAGAGACATCCAGAGGTTGATGGATGAAGGTATGATTCAGACTATCCAGTCCCATCATGTAGATGACGATGTGAATGTTATTGTTCCCATTTTTAAGACTTCTAAAATAGTAGTGATCCAGTACGATAACAACAACAGTAACAATGTCAGCAACAGATCGGTATCGCCGTTGGTTATATGGTTAGCGGGCCCCGTCCCGTATGCATCCGATAAGGCTGTCCTATAGTAGTATAATGCTACCATGCTAGAGAATGGTCAAGAGACTCCTTTACCTACAACTAGTTCTGTTGTGAGCATAGCTGATGTTACGAAGGTGACCCGTAGTGGTCGTGTCTTTGGGCCGGTATTCCCGAAGAATGTGGAAGATATATCTGTTAGCAAGAAGATTGATGTGCCTGTGGTAGACCCTGTTAGTGCTCCAAGATGTCAGTCTGGTGAATCCAGCGGTTTGAATCCTAACGATGATGATGAGGTACTCCGATTAATTAAGAAGAGAGAGTTTAATATGGTGGAGCAGCTGCTCCAAACTCCCTCCAAGATTTCAGTGCTGTCTCTGCTTATGAACTCCGAGGAACACAGAGAAGCACTGCAGAAGGTATTAGAGCAAGCTTATGTGGAACACGATGTTATGGTGGATCAGTTTGATCATACTGTGGCTAACGTCACCTCCTGCAACAATCTCAGTTTCTGTGATGAATTGTAAAGAGGACGCTCTTTCGAATGTTTTGGTCGACACCGGTTCTTCATTGAACGTACTTCTGAAGTCAACTCTTTCTAGGTTTTCATACCAAGCAACTCCGATGAGATATAGTGGCGTGATCGTCAAAGCTTTTGATGGTTCTCACAAAACGGTGATCGGTGAAGTGGACCTTCCTATGAAGATAGGTCAGAGTGACTTCCAAATTACTTTTCAAGTAATGGATATCCACCCGGCCTATAGTTGTTTATTAGGAAGGCCATTGATTCATGAGGTAGGAGCCGTTACTTCAACGCTGCGCCAGAAGCTGAAATTTGTCAAGATGGTAAGCTGGTCATTGTTGGTGGGGAGAAGGCTTTGTTGGTAAGCCACCTATCATATTTCTCTTATGTAGAAGCTAAGGATGAGATTGGAACTCCGTTCTAAGCCTTATCTATTGCTGAGGGAAAGAGAGTCGGGGCACCCATGTCCTCATTCAAGGATGCACAGAAAATTATTGAAGATGGTCAGTCTGATCAATGGGGACGAATGGTAGAGGTCTCCGACAATAAGAGCAGAGCCGATTTGGGTTTCCAACAAGGGTCATCTGTGACTAGAGATGAAGATGTGCAACCCAGTTTCCGCAGCGGAGGGTTCATTCATGGTAATGAACAACACTTAGCTACTGTGATAGAGGGTGATGAAGATGAAGACTGAACCAATTGTGTGACACATGGAAAAGCTTGCGACAATTGGAGTGATGTTGATATTCCTGTTGTTGTGCATCGATCTAAGTAATTGCTTTTATTTGTTTTTGAAAATCCTTCTCCTATGCCTAAGGGAGAAGTGAACATTGTTTGGCATTTTTCAAATTTGATCATCAATAAAATATAATTCTATTCATCCACATCTATGATGTTTTATTTTGGCTTTTTGCTTTATTCTGAAAATAGTAATCACAAAAAACATAAATAAATAAATAAATTTGTCCATCTGCATAATATTTGGTCACAAATCACTTCTCTAAAATCAAAATATCAAATCATTATGCAGGTTGGTTTCTAAACCCATCATATATACATATACATATACATATACATATACATATACACTCATATAACTCATATTTATTGCATTATTATATTTCTTGTGATTCTGATCCTCTGCTATGGAGGTACTTTATCCCCATACGGGTTTGGTGACTGCCCTCTTTCAATTATAGAGTGTCGGCCCCCCTAAGCAGAAAGACTTTAACCTTTCTCCTTTTCCCACTGAGTTATTTCCTCGTGGATGATTATCATTTCAGCTTCCCCCCTAGTTGATTATCTGGATGGAACCACCCCCCTTTAGTTATATCCTTATTGGGTTGAGTCTTGATTGACCGTTTCTTTCTAGATCTTACCTAGATAGATGCTTTTAATCCCCTGAGAGTTTATTACCCAGTAACTGGTAATATTCTTCTTAGTTTGCAGTTTGTTACTTCTTGCCCAATACCCGACAAAAGTAACCCCTTTTCTCCCCAGCGGATTCGTTTTCACGTCTCCCAGGAAGTATATCCTTGATATGTTCATCCTAACCGATGACGAAGATTTTCTTCCCCAACTTTGAGTCTATCCTTGATATGTTCATCCTAACCGATGACAGATATTCTCATCTTGGGTATTCTACCCAGTAAAAAGGTAGTTGTAATCCCTATTTTCTTCCCCAGAGAGTTAATCCTTGATATGTTCATCCTAATCGATGATGGGTTTCCTCCTCTTTGTGGTCTTCTGCCCATTAACCGGTAGTTGTAAATCCTGCTTTTTCTCCCCTTTGCAGAGTTTATCCTTGATATGTTCACTTTAATTGGTGACGGATATCCTCTTTTTTTGGTTTTCTATCTAGTAACTGATAGATGTATTCCTATTCCTCCCCTTTAAGTCTATCCTTGATATGTTCATCCTAACCGGTGACTGATATTCTCTTTTTGGTATTCTATCTAGCATTCGATAGATGTAATTCCTACTTGTTGTTCAGGTGGTTTATCCTTGATATGTTCATCTTAACCGATGACGGGTATCCTCCTTAACATCCCCAGGCAAGTCTATCCTTGATATGTTCATCTTAACCGATGACATATTTTCTTTCCTCTGAGTCTATCCTTGATATGTTCACTTTAACCAGTGACGAATATTCTCTCTCTCTTTGGTCTTATGCCAAGTAACCAGTAGTTGTAAATCCTACTTTTTTCAGCAGGTCTATTCTTACCCAGTAAACAGTAATGAATATACCTCCTGGCGGCCCTCAGAGAGTCATCCTTGATATGTTTACCCTGACCGGTAACGGATGTCCTCCCTGTCAGGTTTTGGTATCCCCATACCCAGTAACTGGTAGTGGATAATATATTTCTACTCCTCCTGTGTTGAAGATCTTCTCTTCCCCAGTTGAGTTGAGTGCGTATTCCGTAGTGGAATTGCTGGACCTGCTTGGTTTGAGTATTTTAGTTTTATTCTGATCTACCCGTTTCCCATGCAGATGTTCCTTTTGTCCCCCGACCGAGTCTTTCCATTTTTCATGGAATCCCTCGTGTTCCCCAGCAGTTTTTAAGTCGTAGCCTAGCCTACGCGTAACCACTTACTCCCCTCAGAGTCTCTGTCTCCCCAGTGAGTTTTCCTTACGGAATGCATTACACTTCTACGGACTTCCAGTCTCTCCGAATTTCTTTTCCTTTATGGCAACATTTCCCCACAAAGATTTCTTTTAACATTCATATCATGTGCATCATGAGGTCTCTTAAGGACCAAAATTTGTTCCTATATGTTGTTATTTAAGCCCATTCTACTGAGTTGATACAAAGATTTTAACCTTCACCTCCTTATTTAGAATGTCCTTAAATAGAGGCAGCTGTAAGACCCAATTTTGACCCTAAGATCCCTCATGCTATCTCATCATATGCATTAGCATTGGGATCATACCTTAGCATCCTCCTTACCCCTCATTCATTGGTTTTATATTGGGAGAGATCACCAAGCACCATTTGATTGTATCATACTTTGTATTTTATCATTTACTAACCAAAATACCAAAGATATGTCTTTTGCATTTGTCTAACTATTTTGTAGGTAAGGCACATGATCACCTTTGATCTATCAAGCTTACATCTAGGGTTTAAGACCCTATTTGCCAAGAGCACAATCAAGGAATGGTCCACAATGGCTTTAGAAATCATATATGAGTCCCCATGATCTTTATATAATATTTTGGTCATCAAATCATCAAGAGTTTGGAATTGGTTTGCAGTGGAAACCTTAGTTCATCTGGGTGTCTTGTGTAACTTCTTCAACAAGCTTCTTCACCAATTGATCAAATATTTCAAGGTACACCTTAAATTTCATCATCTTATGCATATATGACCTTCAATGAGTCCCAAAAGTCAAGAGAATTGCAAGCTAGCAAGTTGGTTAATGGTGGTTGACCAGAAGAATTCATCTGATCAAAACTGGGATCCCCTAGACCCTATATCCTACACTTTTTATCATATGAAAATGATTCCAAGAGAAAAGTTACTCTAAATGACATTCCAAACAACTTTCATGTTGAGGTCTAGAGCTAGTTTTTCTTGGAAAGGCATTTTTTATGGTGAAAGATTATAGGTCATTTTGTCTAAACCCTAATTTGGAGGTCAACTTCCCAAGGCCATAAATTGCTCAATTTTTATGAGATGAAATATTTAAAAGTTGCAAAATCAAATTCAAGGTGTTTACTTAAACTTTTATGTTTGGAGGAAGATCTAATTCAAATTTTATGAGCATGTGATATGAGGGTACATTATAGGTCATTTTGGACCAATGCCATTGAACAAGTGATTTTCCTCAACTTCAAAAATGAATAACTACTTCATATAAAATACAAATGAAGTCAAATTTGTCACAATTTTGGAGGTCTTTTAAAGAGATACAACTTTTATGAAGACACTTTTCTCATTTGAAGCTCACACAAAAAGTTAGCTAAGGTGGAATAAGTGAACATATGGCTTGACACTTAGATTTTTTTTTTGATATGTTAAATTTTCCAAACTTCCACCTCAAAATTCACCACGATACAAGTTTCAAATGGAAAAGTGTTAAACATAAGAGTTGTTCCTCTTGATCTAACCTTTCCAAAAAATCCAATTTCATTCATTTTGGACAAGATTTGGATGGTCTGCGCATGGCTTGAACATGACATCATCATTTGGGAAAATCAAAACTTTAAACAACCATACACAATTTCCTTGCATTCCAAGTTGCTTTCAGACTCATTCAGACTTGATTATGGACCTAAGAGAGTAACTTCATGGGCCTGTACACGCCCATGCAAGCATGTATAATCCATTGCCAAATTTAGAGGTTTAATTTGAAGGTGCAAATAACATGTGCTACAACTATAAATAGAGGCCTTTGGCATCAGAAATGGGGATCCCCTCGCGCCAACTTTGCTCCAATACCCCAAACCCTTCCATTTGAAAGGAGAAACCTGAGAATTTTCTTTGAAAATTGAGTTTGAATCTCATTGTTTGGAGATTTAAAACTCCAGGGATCCAAAGCCTTTGGTTGATTCTAATCTACTTCTGCAAGCTTCCTGAGTGAGATCAAGCAAGAATCAAAACAAGAGCAATCGAATTCTGCACTGCATTGAAGGTATTTTCCAGAATTTTTCATCTCTTCGATTCTCAGGCAATTCTCCATAATTCTCTTGGTTCCTTGGTTGTCTGAAGTCCTACCAATATAGGCAAGAAGATTGAGTTGCTTTGAGGTTAAATCGAAGCAACTCAGATCATGTACCTCAAATTTCAACTCCATGTATCTCTCAATATACTTAGAGTTAGGATGAATTGAGGCCAAATTCGTGATCAGTGTGATTTTTAATTTAAAATCATGTCCTCCTTTTTTATTTTAGTGATGGTGATGAATGGACCAGTCCGGCGAGGCTCGCCTAAGAAGGTGATCGGAGTTTTGCTCCGATGGTGAGTTGGTATGGTCCAGAGCCACATGATCTTTTTGAATTAATCTAATCACGAGCGTTGGTTTTGAATACCTTGTTTGTGGTGCGCTGACTCAAGTCCATGGTGGAACGTGCGTTTGGATCCACTTGATCTGCCACCTTAATTATTGAGGGAGATCAAGTGGTCCACATTTTTTTTGATTTTCTAATTTTCATTTTATTTGTGTTATTTTTATTAATTCGTATTAATTTTGATATTGATCCAAAAAATATGAGAGTTTCACCAATTTTTTTAAAAATAAATTCCTCTTTCATTTTCTGAATTAAAATTATTTTTTGGATCATTATTAATATTTTTCATGATTTAATTGATTTTGTGAATATTTTTAATTGTTTAAAAATACTTTTAAGTTTCCAAAAATTATGAAATTTTTTCTCCAAGGTCCTTTGACCTTGTTTGACCTATGATAAATCTCATGGACATTTCTTTGGTGTTTTGATAAGGTTTTAGGAAATTGACCAACCATTATTTAATTTAATATATATTTTGATTATTTTTAATTGTTTAAATGCCAAATATATTGTGTAGAGCCATTTTAATTGACTTGTTGAGTTTGATTTGTGTTGTTGGGCCTTGGTCAAGGTTGATTTGACTTTGTTAGGTTGAGATCATTGGATTTAAGGGATTGATGGAATGTACATTCCATCTCCCAAAATGAATGAATGATCTTAATTTGGTAAAAGTTATTCTTTGACCAATTTGTGATTGATCCATTCCCCCTCCCTCTTCATCTCATTCCCTTTCTTTATTTATTCATGTCCTGGACCTATGATATCTCTATATCCTAAGGCTAGTTGATTGCAAAATTAACATGAGTATGGATGATATTAGGTCCACCACTTTGCATATCTTTTTTTGTGTCTGATATGTTTCATGAGCATAGTCCATTATACTATGTCTCTAACATGCATTAACACCAAAATTATATTGCCCGACCTCAAATAGTTGTGACTTCTACATAAGTCCAATTACGATTGCTTAACATAATGCTAAATTTATGATACAAAAGGCATACCATTCTTGGTTCAAATTTAGTAAGTGAGATTGTTAGTCTCCCCTCTTTCATGGTATTGTGTGGAAAATTGGCCTTTTTTCCTTCCTTTGTAAGATGTCTTGGTTCAAGGATCCATGCTTGTGACAAGTGGGTTGAGTGTTCTCCAAAAAATGACTTAAACAAAACAAAGCAAAAGAAATACTAACTCCTAATCAACTAACAACTAACATTTAATTTCAAGCCATTTACTTTTATTCACTTTAATTTTGAGCTTTTAATTCATTTTCCATTATTCATACCATTCAATTTGTTTACTTAATGTCATTTTCACTTTGCCCACTTGGGCCATAATTTGTGATATATTGTGTTTGTATATACTTGTTTGCTTGCATGGTCTTTTGACCTTAAAGTACATAATAAGAATAAAAACCATAAAAAACATATGGTGTGGACTGTTCGTTTGATCTGAGACATTGGACTTAGAATTAGGCAACACTCCCTATGCAAAGGACTTGGCCAATGCCAACTTTCATGAAACCAAGTGCTTGTGAAGTGAACATTCATCTGATACAATATTGAAGATATATTTGGGTTCATCTGCAACATGATCATAATGAAGCTGTTATTTTAAACCTGTGCTTAATGCCATCTTTGAAGTCATCTTGTGCATGGGAATTTTGAAGAAAGATCATGGAGTTGCTAAGCTTGGATGTGGCTATCTTTATTTGGTGCATTGCTTTTCACCTTGCTATTTGTGTATTTATGTTGCTTGATTCTAAAGTACAAGGGAAATTTGGGTTTCTATATGACATTCTTGTTTGTTGGATTGCAACCCATTGGTCAGATCTTTTCAACTCTTAACTTATAAATTTTTGCTTAGGATTAGTCTTTTCATCTCTCCCCCACTTCTTTAATTTCAAATCTCTCCCTCCTTTTAAAATCTTCTTTGCTTGTGTTTTTTTTCTAAACTGAGACCATTTTTACAAATTAGAAACTCTGGCCTTATGCCATTACTTTTTTTAAACTCTTTTCTTAATCAAACTTGTAAATAAACTTAACTATACTTGACTTAAAATTTCAAAAGCCAAAAATAACTAACACTCATTCAAACCATTTTAGTCCTTTTGTGCCTTTATTAAACTTAAACTTTTGTTAAAAGCAACTACTCACTTTGAAATTGATACCACGAACTACGAGGTTTTGATCCCTCATTTTATGTTGGTACGTAGGCACAAGTCCGAAGGTCTTGTCAAACACAAAAATATAATTAATGAATTCTTTTCTCATCCCCCCATTCTATTTATTGCAAACATCATTTGTACAAAAACACATATGCACACAAAAAAGGGCTCCCTAGGAGTACCTAGGATACTTTGGGTGCTAACACCTTCCCTCTCTGTAACCAACCCCCTTACCTGTAACTCTGGCATTTTATTAGTTTTGATTTGAAAACTTCTTATCTTTGGGTTTTGTTCGTACTTTTCCCTTTTCCTTTGGAAACAATAAAAGTGCGGTGGCGACTCTGGTTTTATTGATATTTAGCTTATCCATAGCTTGATGATCATGAATTTACTGCTATAGTGCTTAACTAGTTTTTGGGATTTGAGTGATAAGGATTACCGGGTAGGAACTGAGTTTAAAAGGGTTTTGCCAATGGGGATTGGACTTTGCAAGATGTTTGCCAAAGAAGATCTGGGCTTTGGCAGGCTTTGTCAATTGGGCACTTTACTGTAGGCACGAAAACCTCAGGGGTCCCATAGGCACAACATCGGGGATGCAGTTTTTGAAACATGGCTACCCTTCCCGGGACTCACCAAACCTACATTGGGTATTTCGAAACAAATCAAAAGCCAAAGTCTTGACAGAGATAACCCTTCTCGTGCGAAAGGCAACGAGGGGTGAAACATGATTTCACGCACCAAACAAAATAAACTCACGAAAGGAGAGTTATCTCAATGAAATCATCTCCATGAAGGAGGCAACAAGCTTACGACAGGTAAGCAAAAAAGGTGACTTGGAAAATCCTGTCGGGGTTGCCAACTAGGAGCTTTACAAGGGTTAAAAAGGTAATTTATTTTCTATTTTGTAATACCAACGGGGTGGATTATGGGAAGATGCCAACAAAAATGGGCTGCAGAATAGTGCCAGGCGAGTTTTGGGCTTGCTTCTTTCTTGTTAGAGAGCTTCATGCTATGCTGGATGATATGCCTGAAGTTTTTGCAATGGCATGAGGGTCTACGAATTCCTCAATCCTGGGTATCGTGTAATGAATGCGGAGAAGAAATAGCTTGGGTTGCAAGGCTTTTGATTTATTGAGTGTGGGTTGCGTCTTGCATGACTTCCCGACATTTGACTTATTGATATTGCTGGAGGAAGAATCTGACATGGACCTTATGATGCCCCAGGCTGGGTTGCAAAACTTTCACAGGAGAGGATAAAACCTTACTCTCTTTGGGATCGTCTTACCCTAGTCTGTTGGATATCTACACGGATTGCCCTAGTCATTAGTTATGAAGCGACCTTGTCGTGGATCATCTAAATCTAGCCTGCCCCAATGTATTGGAATTGTATTCCTTTAATTAACCGTCTCAGAGAGGTTGACTCCTTGTGCTCTTGAGGTGGCCTGCCCTAGTATGAGCCTTGAAATAACTTTTCCTCCGTTTGGCTGATCTTTGAGGGAGCACCCCTGTCTAACTGGTCTTCAGAGAGATTTGTCGAATCTCAACGTGACTGCCTCTAATCGAATGGATCTTGTGGAGATTTCTCGACATGACTGCCTCTGACCAATTGGATCTTGTAGAGATCTTCTCGACGTGACCGCTTTTGATCGACTGAATCTTGTAGCGATCTTATCGACGTGGCTACTTCTGATCGACTGGATCTTGTAGAGATTTCTTGACGTCACTACTTCTGATCGAATGGATCTTGAAGTGGGTTGTCTTTCTACTCAAAAGAGTCTTCAGAATTCTGCCTTGGTGTGATCAAAAGGAGTGGTTTTCTTTTGCTCGATGGAGGTCTCAAATATTCTACACTTTTGAATCATCAAGTTCTTCAATTCATGTTCATTGTGGAAGATTTCTAGATGTCAGATGCTTACTCACGAGTAAGACAAGTTCATTTTGGAAATGATAATGCAAATATCATGTTTATGCTAATTTTGAAATCCCATTATGTTCACTGGAATTATGACATATAGTGAATGAATCACTAATGAGAATGCCATATAGGTACCAACCCAAACGATAGGCAAATCATTAAGGAGACAATTTTAACACGATTGTATTAACTAAGGTACACTTTCAAACTAAACCCTGCTTCAATTAGGTCTTTTGAGGGTTGTAACATGGCCTGGTTCACGGTTTTCAGAAAAAAGGATTTATGGCTCGAAACCTATTCTAACCCACCCGCTCTTCGTGATGTTCTCCATTCCTAAATTCACCTAGTTTGATACAAGTGCTCATCTTCCAAAAGGATTTGGGAGTGAAAATGAACCCACGAGGTTTTTAGAGTGGCAGTCATGCACCTTCTGTTTGGTTTGTAGCCACACAATTTTGTTCTTACCGAGGATTTTCTTATGATTCCTCTTTGTTGATTTTTTTTTTCATTTCCCTATTTTTTCTAGATTGATTCTTATTTTCAATCCACAGGGATGCCCTAATTTTTTCCTAAGTCGTTTGTTCTCAACTTTTCGACTTAGCGGGCTTTCTTTCTTTTGATTTGATGATTTTTTTGATGGAATAGATTATGTGACACTTGTTTGATTGATTGGAAGGGTTGTGACTGCCTCATATCTCTGTGGGTGAGGGACAACCAATGTGGATTTATTGATTCCGACCTCTTGTGAGGGATAAGATATGGTTAATCCTCAGATAGGACACTCCTCTTTTGAAGTTTGAACGCCTGGTCAAACTAACTGGCGACTACCCTAGCCTAGGTTAAGATTATGGGTTTTATGTTTAGAAAGAAACTCCTACTCCTTGGATCGAAGGGGTTAACTAGGGATTCTCTTCCTTATACCTCTGGTGTTTGGGATTCAAAACAATGCCTTACATCAACAACAAGGTTCTACTCAAAAGCGTACGTGTAGTGATATCGTGTTTTCAATTTCGTCATTCTCCTTTTGATTTTGCTCAAACAAAAGTTAGGTATTGACAAAATAAAGTATGAGTGAACACAAATGGATTTATTCAAAACAATGCATATTTATTTCAATGTCATTATTATTAAAAAACAAACGAGTTTATTACAAGTGAATGTTGCAAATGACAAACAAGAAAAATTACAAATGAAAAATGATTGAACAAACTAATGATTACTGGAGTGATCAACCTTATTCCTCCCACTACTTGTGGTCTTGATGCTTGCAGAAGCTGACGAGACTGTCCCACAAATACAACTTCTTCAGATTTACCACTGCTATGACTACGGCATTGCAGATGTACTGGTCTGCGCAGGGTTGTTCATGACATTTGGAATAGTTGGCGCGAACGATATAGATTTTGAGTCTATCAAGTCTTGTAATTTATGTTTGAAGACATTATAATTCTCAATCGAGTGCCCTAGCGTCCCAGAGTGGTACTCACAGCTAATGTTCATGTCATACCCAGGTTGGAGAGGTACTGGAGGAGCCTTAGCTTCTCTTAATTGAAACAATTAATTCTTGAGCAATTAAGCTAGCAAATGATCATACGGCATGGGAATTAGTTCAAACTTCCTGGGAGGCCTCCTTGGTTCTTGTCTTCCCTGCTGATAGTAGTTTTGTTGCTAGTTCGGATATGGGTTCAACACTGCAGACATTCTTGTCTGTGAAGTCTTGGGGGTGCGTACTACATTCAGACCTTGCGGTGTGAACACAATAACCTTTGAATCAATCAAATCTTGCACTAAGTCCTTTAGAGCTCTGCAATCCTCGGTAGTGTGGCAGAGTGCTCCAGAATGGAATACACATATGACATTTACATCATAGCTACGAGGAAGAGGTGTTGGAGGAGGCCTTGGTTCTCGCAGTCGTGTCAATGAGTGCATAAGCAATAGAGGGATAAGTCTACTAAATGATATAGGAACATGATCCATGTGCCTCTCTAACTTATTTGTCTTTTTCTGACCTTGCCGAGCATAATTCTCTTGTTGATTAGGATGTTGATTATGCATTGGGTTGCTCTGCCTAGGTCGGGGAGCAAGAAGTGATTGCTGACATGGAGCCTCTGAAGATCCAGGATGAGGATGGTGTCCATGAGGTAAGTCCTGGTGGGGAATAGAGTCATGCACGTTCACAGAAGTGATCACTTTTGCTACAATGACTGACCTGTGATAGCTTAATAGTATATTCATGATATCCAAAGCACGAACGAACTGACTCTTCAGTTCATTGAGTTCCAAGCTCAAAGCTTCATGACTTTCTAGCAACTCGGCCATGGTAACTCGAGACATACTTCTGATTTGAACGGATATCGGGTAATCAGCTTGAATAGGTCTGATGAAATGCAATTTTGCGTGAATGCAATATGTTTTTTATGTTCTAGAAGGAATGCATATGCTGAATGATGTGATGAAATGACATGCAACATCATGGATCCAAGGGTTCACGACGTCTTGGATAATCTGATTGTGAAGCTCAAGGTAGGTTAAAGGTTTATTTCCCTACAAGAAATAACCATCTCCCCTCGCGAGGTGAGTACTAAGACTTATGAAGATTCTTAGATTCACGGATAACGAGGCAAAAGTATCGTTGTCGAAATAAGATGACTTGTGAATTAACAATACTTTCGTGATGATCTCCTCTAAGTGAGGTTTCCATCAACTTCGAAAGCCAGGGGTTGTCTAAGGTCCTTGGAGTCATGGACTCTCCTTTGAAGAATGGCTGTCGTCATGAACGTGACTCATGTTCCAGCAAAACTTCAAAAAGAATCTATTCCAAGGGGGATGTCCGTGTCTCTCTCTCAAGATAACTACATCTGCCAGGTCAACACGAAGTCCCTCCTATCTTATGTGAACTCTCTAAGCCTATGTATTGGGCTTTTCACTCAAATATTAAATCCAATCCCACAATATCACCACAAGATATGCATCATATCATTGCTCATTGCATTTGCCTCAAGGATCATAGCATCTTGGCTCATTAACCCTTGGGTTGGGACTTGTGTGAGTGGGTTTGAGACCACCAAGCATGCTTGAATTTTATATTATTGCTTTTCTTATTTTGTTTACTAACCAAAAGCACAAAAATATGTCACTAACTTGTTTTGTTTTGAAGCTTAAGCAATCATGAGATCCCTTGCTCCTAGGAGGCCCCTATGCTCAATGAAATGGCCAGATGAAGATGAAAGCAAGCATGACAATGGTTCCCAAAGCTCTCAATCATCATATATGTCTCCCAAGTATCTCAATTTTCCAATTTGATCAAGATAAACCAAAGGGCTTGAGGATTGTTTCCCAAGAAAACCCTAATTCAACTATGCATTGACTGTGCCTTGCTCATGAAGCAACCTCAACCTATGATCAAATTCAATTAAGGGAAGTTATTTCATTTATCATTTTATGAATATATGAGCTTATGTGAGTATCATCAATCATTCATTCATCAAGATTTGAAGTTTGGACTTGAGAAGTTGACCAGTCAAGTTATCTGACTATTTTGAGATCCACTAAGACCTAACTTTTGATGTGTTTGTCAAATGAAGATTACCCCAAGATAAAAAATGTTCTTAAAAACCATATGAACAACTTTAATGTTCAGAAAAAATTTATTTGAAACTTGGAAGGTCATCATCCATTTCAAAACATTATAGGTCATTTTGACTGAAACCCTAATTTTGGGTCAACTTCCCAAAGACCTAACTCCTTCATTTTTTATGATTTTGAGGTGAGACCAATTGAATTTGAAATATTATGATGTCTACTTAAAATGGTATGTTGGACAAAATTTCATAATCCTAAAATAAACACATGCGATAATACAAAACATTATAGGTCACTTTGGACCAAAGCCATTGAATCTTGAAAAAGTCTAACTTCACGTGCCCATAACATTCTCATAAAAAAACCAAATGATGCAAAATTTAATTCCAAATTGATCATCTTGAAAATATCTACAACTTTGGTGTTGGAGGTGTTTCAATTTTAGGATTTCATCATTGAAACAGAAGGGCTTGAAGTTGGTCACTTTTGACAAATTTTTCAAAGGCATGTTTTGTACCTCAAACTTCATGATCAGTTTTCACAATTTTCCAAACTCCAAATGGACTTTTTCCCAAAATAACTTTTTTTTCTTATGTCAATACCTTTTCAACCATTACTCACATGCATATGCTTGGACTTTTTATGTATTACTTTCGAAGAGGGGAACATTTGTGATCAATTATGCATTTTACATTAAATTTCCTGGCACAAGCAAACACCATTCAAATTGCACGTCCAAATCAATTTGGCATGAGCTCAACTTTCATTTCCATTAGCTTTTGGGCCTCACATGCGCCTATACATGCCCATTCATCGAGGACCCAATGATCATGCACACGAGTTTGGCACTTCATTGCTTGCAGCTGGAGCTATAAATACATGCCTTGCTTCATTCAAATATCATCCTTGAATCAACCTGAAGCTCTGCAGAATTGGAAACCCAACCCTGCCAAAGGAATTCTCATTTTTAATTTCTCATTTCAAGTTTGAATTTCAACAAAATCAGTTGATCTTCAATACTAAATCCATAGCCTTGCATTCACAACATACCTCAAGATCAAACTGCAAGCAAGAGTTAGAAGGAATCGGGCTGATCAAAGCTGCACTTCAAAGGTTCATTACTCAACTGTTTTGATCCATATCTCACCATATATTGTGATTTGCTTGTGTTTATTTGGTTCTCTGAAGTCCTCGTGTGAGAGGCAAGCCAATGGTGGCTTTGATTTTGTGAATTGATGCATTTCAGATTGAACACCTGGATTTTCCATCTCACATTTCTCTTTCCAAAGGGATCTTAAGAGAAATCTAAGGTTACAGGGGTGATGTACATCACCCCAACTTTAATTTGGTATAAGGCACGTGTAATTTGGTTGAGGTTGCAAAACCTGCAACTGGTGGCCGGTTTCTGTTGGCTCACCGGAGAAGACGGTGGTTTCCACCACCGTCCCCACGTGGAGGCCCTGTATCCATTAGATCTCACATACACGATCTAATCCTGACCTTTGTTCTTTATGACTTTTTTTAATTCATTCTATTTCGCGTTTGACTCATGTACATGATGTGCGTGCGCCTCTGATTCGTTGATGTTGTCCACGTCAATTAATGAAATGGATCGTGCGTTCCCTGATTTTCCATATTTTTCTAATTTCTGTTTTATTTTCTTTTATTCCATTTATTTTCAAAAATTCATAACTCTTTTATTTGGAATCACAAAAATATGAGACCAATTGCAAAAATTTTCTTTGGAAATCTAGTTTCATAATCTGATTTTTAATTATTTTTGTGATTCCGTTTAATATTTTTTGTGAATTATTTTGTTTTTAATAGTTTTTAATTCATTTTAATTACTTTTTGATATCCAAAAATTCCAAAAGTATTTTCTTAACACATATGGATGATGATAAGTCTATGAAAATATTATCATCAATTTCTTAATTGATTTGAGATTTATTTGAGATTTTAGTTCATTTGTGTTATTTTTCCTTGATTTTTAATTGTTTTAAAATAGTTCTTGTTTTCAAAAAATGTTGAAAAAATTTGTCAAATTTTGTTTGACCATGTTAGACTTATGATGATTCAATTGGACTTATCTAAGTTGATTTGAATTGAGTTTGAAGTTTGACCATACTTTGTTCATTTTATTTTATGTATTATTTTAATTCCAAAAAAATACAAAAAAATATGTTTGACCTTTCTTGACTTCTAACCTTCATTTCACTTCTGTTTACCATTGGTTGATGTTGATTCCATTCACATTTGACCATTGTGTTTTGGTTATGTCATTTGAATTCTCATTTCTTATTCATTTCATTTCATCTTCATCTCTTTTCTTCTTCTTTTTCTTTTGGCCAATGAGTTAATGATTTGTGGTTAGTCTTGACATATGAGAGGCTTAACCTTCTTTGATCCAAATCAAATTCAACTTGATCAAAGATCAAGTGAATTGCTTTGTGTCCAAGATAGGTTGCTTCTTGGTCAAGCAAAAAATCTAAAATCCATACAAGGCCTTTCCTTATTTTCTTTTGGCATGGCAAGTTGTAGGAGCTTGGCTTACTAGTCATGATCTCTAACTTGTGTTTATTTGCCTATGGTTTTATTGACCGGTCCCAGATAGGTGTGACTACTACATTAGCCCATTTACGATTACTTAACATAGCGCTAAATTGTCTTATAACACACTAACATTAACTACTAACACTAACTTTAATTCAAGCATTTAATTCTTGCAATTTACTTTAATGCAATTTAATTTCTTGCTCATTTATTCATATTGCCTTTTCCCTTTGCTCACTTGAGCTCATATTTTATGTTTATGCCATTTTCCTTTTGCTCATTTGAGCACATTATTGTGTAAATATATTGTTGCCTTGTGCTTGTTTTGTCTTTGTTTGTGTGAACCCAATGTAAAAAGGAGAAAGGACTTAGAATTAGGACCTTACCTATGCTTAATGAAGTTCAAGAGCAACTAGGTGCCTTTAGAATGCTAAACTTGTTGAAGAGCAACTAGGCCTCATGCCTTTAGATTGCTAAATCTTGAAAGTTGACTTGAAAGGACCCCTAATCTAAACTCACTCTTGTCCATTCCTCTTATTGCATTGTGAACTTTTTGATTGTTTGTTCTTGTGTGATAGGGAATCCAAACTTGAGATAGTAAGAAGGACCATTGTCATGAATAGCCAAGTTAAGAGAAAGACAAGCCAAATGGAGGTCCTAGGAGCTTGAATGTTTAATTGTTTTGATGGCTTGTTGCTTGCTAAGTCCAAAGGAAAGGAGCATCTTGAATCATATTTATGATCTCAAGAAAGGAACTCCAAGGGTTTTATATCTTCTCTCATCTTTGCATGTTTAGGACTAGCCCTTCTCTTCTTCTTTCCCCTCTAACCCAAGCCAAACTCATTTTGTGCAAACATTGACATTGTTTTCAAAACTAGAAACCTAGGACATATGCCTTTCATTTTTCAAACACTTTTCATTTAATACTTATTTTGAATTGAATCTTAAGTCAACTTTGACTTCATTTTGTGAATACTTCTAATTTGTAAATACAACTCACTTCAAGTGTTTTTTGTGGTTCCAATGGCCACCTTTGTTAAAACCTTTTTCATAAACATTAGTCATTAGGTTTGAGTTATCATAGTGGTTGATGTAAACCTCACCTTATACTTAGTGATTGGAGTATAAGTCTTCCATACTTATTATAGGGTGGATCCCTCACTAGTATGTTGAAGCTCTCCTCACATGGTGGATTGTTGGTTTAGGTTGAGTTTTCTACCTTTGATAACAAAAGACCTCAAGGCTTTTGATCAAATCAATTCACCCATATTTTGAGATTCTTACCCCGAACTACGAGGTTTTGATCCTACCTTTGTGATGGTACGTAGGCAGTGGGTTTATCCATTCAAATAACAAAATTGTAAATATGTATATTCTTTTCTCATCTCCCCAATCATGTTTGCACAAATATTTTCATAAATACCAACCTACAATACACACTTACAAAAAGGGCTCCCTTAGAGTACTAAGGATGTTTTGGGTGCTTAAAACCTTCCCATTGCATAACCAACCCCCTTACCCAGATCTCTGACATTTTTATTAGTTTTTGAGTTGATAAAACTTCTCGGTTTTTGTTCGCTTTCTAACATTTCCTTTGATAAATAGAAGTGCGGTGGCGACTCGAATTGTATGATTTACTTTTGATTTAGTCAATAAATCTAAAGGCAACGAATACCCCGCTACAAAAAAGTGGCGACTCTGCTGGGGAAGGATCTTCCTAGTAGGTTTAGCCTACTTTTTGCTTGTTGTATTGTATGTTTATATTTATTTTGGGACATATTTTTTTGTGTAAATTTGGGACGACTGTATTGTTTGTAATGTTTGATTTCCTTGATATATCAATTGCTTGTGTGCTTGGTGGTCTCTTGTGAGATGAGTTCTATACCCGAACTCGAGTGCACTTGTGATAGGAGAATGGCATAGTCTTGTTGACTTGTGTGGAGTTATTCCTTAGCAAGTTGACTTGCAAGCCCATTCACTTGGTGGAGGTCTTATTGGGATCAATAATGTCACACGAGTAGTCGTGGTTAGGCATTACTCTTTCCAATATATACCTTAGAAGCCAAGGACCTTAGATTACCTAGCCCATCTTGGCCTATTTTAGGACGTAGTGCGAAGATCGTTCAAGTGTAAGATTTGATACGATTATTACGCGATACTACACTCATAAGAGTCTCTCTTGAGAATATTTTTGGATTACGAGTAGTCGTTTTATCCGATAATATCCGAATAATGAGATGATGACTATGGGAACCTCTTTTAGAACATGATTGTCAGGTTTAACCATAGTACACTCCCTTTGGGTGGTTCTTAACCAAGACTCCATGCTCGTGACTTGTAACAAACCCTTGATTCGCGGTTGATCCGTTCTCGTATATCCTTAATATCAATGGAATTTGGGTGTTAATAAGGTGTAAACCATAATCCACCAAAATGGATGATTGATATTGATGATGACGTGAGCGATCCCGTGACCTTTGTGTGGCGTGACTTGCTTGATCTTTAAGTGTGATTGTTGCATCCATGCATTCATGCACCCATTTGCATCCATATCATCAACAATGAGAAAATTTTCAAGGAACTTAAGAGGTCTATTTGCAAATTTTCAGACATGGATAAGCAAAGAAGGAATACGAAGAAGTACAGTTTCAGACAACCCGACTTAAAAGAGTTAAGGAGTTTGACATCCTATGTATTAGATCCCTTGGAGTTCAAAGCTCGCCATGGGAAGCTTATGTCTATTCTTTCTACTCAGGTGGATGAAGGTCTGATGAGTGTGCTAGTACAGTACTATGATCCTCTGTACCGTTGCTTCACTTTTCCAGATTTCAAGCTTTTGCCTACACTTGAGGAGTATGCCTATCTTGTGGGTATACCTATCTTAGATCAGTTGTTGTTTAGTGGCTTGGAGAGAGTTCCTTCTTCTCAAGAGATTGTTGATCTGTTGCACATAGATGTATCTGATATTGGTGCTCATATGACTACCAAAGGTGGAATTCAAGGTCTCCCATCTGATTTCCTCATTGCCCAAGCTACTTTGTTTGGGAAGGCCATGAGCGAGGATGCCTTTGAGGCCATATTTGTACTTCTCATCTATGGGCTAGTGTTATTCCCCCAACATAGACAATTTTGTGGATGTGAACACCATTAGGATTTTCTCTACTCTTAATCCCGTTCCGACTCTGTTGGGTGACACTTATTTCTCTTTGCATATGAGGAATGCAAAGGGTGGGGGTACCATTGTGTGCTGTTTGCCTCTGTTGTACAAGTGGTTTATTTCGCACTTGCCTCAGACGCTCGCCTTCAAGGAGAACAAAGGATGTCTATGGTGGTCCACGAGACTTATGTCTCTCACTAATGATGATATCTTTTGGTATAACCGTGTATATGATGGTGTCCAGATTATTGACTCTTGTGGTGAATTATCCAATGTGCCTCTTCTTGGTACATGTGGTGGAATTACTTTTCAGGTCATGGATGTCCATCCGTCATATAGCTTCTTGCTTGGCAGACCATGGATTCACGAGGCAGGCACCGTGATATCCACCCTACACCAGAAGTTAAAATTCATCAAGAATAAAAAGTTGGTGGTGATAGGGGGAGAGAAGGCTCACTTGGTAAGCCATTTGTCTTCCTTTTCCTACATAGACGCTGAGGATGAGGTTAGGACTCCGTTCCAAGCCTTATCTCTTACTGAGCTTTCAAGGAAAGGACCTTCTTCATTTGCTTCCTACATTAATGCGAAGTTGGCCATTGAGCATGGCACTACTACTGGTTTAGGACAAATGATTAAGCTGGAAGATAATAAATCCCGGGCTGACATAGGGTATTCTTCAGGAATTTTCAACGAGCGTGGGCTGTACTAGAGTGGAGGTTTCATCCACACTGCTGAAGACCAAGAGGCTGCAACCATTGTGGAAGATGATGCAGAAGAAGATCTGGGCAACTTTGTCATCCCTGGAGGAGTCTGCCATAATTGGGTCGCTGTTGATGTTCCAACAGTTATCCATAAGTCCACGTAATGTGTTCACTTTTGTTTAAAAACCATTCTCCCACGCCAAAAGGAGAAGTGATGACATTGTTGGCACATTAATACAATGATATTCATTCAATAATTACATGTTATATGTTTATTTTTCCAAATAATTTTCCCTTTTTGCTTTTTGCATGAAATTGATGATCACTAAAAAACCCTAAAAAGAGAATAAAATCAATATTTTCATCAGCATAATGATTTGCCTTGTTTGAATTCTGAAAACTCTTTTATATCCAAAATCATATTCAGGTTGACCAAACCCATTGAACATAATGATCCAACACCATCTCCCAACTTTGAGTTCCCTGTATTTGAGGCCGAAGAAGATGATGTTGAAGAGATTCCTGATGAGATCTCCCGTCTGCTTGAGCATGAAGAGAAGATCATTCAGCCACATCTTGAGAATCTAGAAACAGTCAACTTGGGGTCTGAAGATTGTGTTCGCGAAGTGAAGATTGAGGCACTCCCGGAAGAGTCTGTCAAGAATGGGTTGATTGAGTTGCTACGAGAATATGTAGACGTCTTTGCCTGGTCATATAAAGACATGTCTGGTCTGGATACTGATCTCGTGCAACATTTCCTGCCTTTGAAGCCTGAGTGTGTGCCTGTGATGCAGAAGCTCAGAAGAACTCATCCTGACATGGCAGTGAAGATCAAAGAAGAGGTTCAGAAGCAAATTGATGCGGGGTTTCTGGTTGTAAAGGCAAAGAGTCAGACAACATACGATCGCAAGTTTCGATGATGACAAATGACCACCATGCACGTCTACAAACAAATGCAACACATTACCTATCATATCCTTTCCTATGCTTATCTAAATCTGTTATAATTCTTAAAAACATATGTGGACAACGTGTGATCATGACGAAATGCATGAAAATCACAAAACACAAATTTTTGCAGATTTGAAGACTTTGAGTCGACCATAAGGGTCGGCGCATAGCTCACGGGTCAGCGCATGAAACCTTTGGGTCGACCATAGGGGTCGGCGCATTTCCCACGGGTCAGCGCACGCCGACCTATGGTCGACCGCTCGTGCGTAAACTCAGTTTTCTGAGTACTTTCCACTGTTTGAAAAGCTGTTATTTTTGGTTGGTTTGTCAGTTACTATAAATAGAAGTCAAAACACTTTTATCAACTAACATTTGTCATTTTGAGTTCAAGTGTTCAAGGAAACAAGAAAGAGTGAAAAAGGTGTCCAAGATTCATCATCTTCATCTTCAACATTTCACAACACATCAACTACACACAATCATTTTTGATGTGGTTCGTGATCGGTTAAAGGTGATAAGGTTCAAAGCTGTGATTGGAGAATCCGGTTCGGGTTGAAGCTTGTGGCAGGTTCTTTCTTGAATAAAACCGTTAGGGTTTTGTCCTCCAAGACCGGTTTGTGTTTGGGGGTTTTTGGACGAATTTCTTCATCAATATTCAGCTGAGCGAAGGTGATTGAGAAGAGGAAGTCTTCTTCAGTCTAGTAGCGGATTCGGTGATATTGAAGTGAAGGATTCGGGTTCGATTCGTTGTGTTTTAGATCAGCCGGGCCGAGGGTTTGAAGAACGGAAGATTCTTCAACAAAGGGGCTGGAATCGGAGGTCTAGCAACAACGATCGAAGGTCTTGATTCATCTTGAATCAAGGAGCAAGGATAAGAAGCATCATACAACACATTGAGAGTTTGGTTGTTTACTTGCTTTGCAATCCTTGTATAAACGGTTAAATTTCACAGGTGATATCTAATTAAATCATCTCAATTCTAAGTTTAGAATTGAGGGCAGACGTACCCCGAAGCGAGGACGGCGGGGGAACTGCCTCATCAAATCTCTGTCTTCTTTAATTTTTTGCATAATCGTTTTTCAGCTTTATAAATTAAGTGATTTTATTTTAAGCTATTTTACCAAACGTTCATATAAGTTGACTAAGAAATTAAAAATGCTCTTTGAATCCAAAGTACAATAGTTTATTGTACTAGATAAATTTGAATTACTTACTCAACACAAATATCACTTGGAGTGTTTATGCACACCAAGTGTTTGAGAAATTGCCTAAACCAAAGTTGTCTTAAGTTTGTAACTAGTTTGATTTGGTATTTTTGGATCATTGGAACTAGGATTCCTAGTAAGTGAAACATATCATTGATTGTGCAATTAGTGTAGTGATTTGTATTTCACTTTATCTCTATTCCATTAGCTTAACGCATATCCGGTTTTCCAATAATGGTTCGTTTTAGACTAAAATTTTCCTCGGCCGCTTCCGCACTTAAAACAATTTTTCAAAACAATTTTTTAAATTGGTAGCGCCGACTCAAGTTTTTAATTGGGATCTATTCAACCCCCCCCCTTCTAGATCCGTGCCATAGTCTAACAAGTGGTATCAGGAGCTCCGATTCACTCTGTGCTTCAAAATATAACTTTGATAGAAAATGGCTAACGAACCTAAAGGGGCTTACAATAGAGCTCTCGTTTTCAATGGTGAAAATTATAGTTATTGGAAAGACTGTATGCGGGTGCACATAAATTCCATAGATAGAAAAATATGGAACGTTATTCTCAATGGTCCAATTCAAATAACCATGACCAATGAGAACAACGAATTGGTGCCTAAGCCCGAAGCACAATGGACCGATGATGATGAAAAGAAATACAATTATGATTGGAAAGCCAAAAATATCCTAATCTCCTCATTAGGTGTAGATGAATACTATCGTGTATCCCATTGTCCAACTGCTAAGGCCATGTGGGATTCACTACAAATTGCCCATGAGGGGACGAACGATGTTAAGTTGGCTAGAATCAATACACTAACACAAGAGTTTGATCTCTTTTTCATGGAGCAAGGGGAAACCATTGCTGACATGCAAAAGAGATTCACTCATCTCATCAATCGATTACATTCACTTGGTAGGCCTGTGTCCAATGATATTGCTACTAATAAGATCTTAAGATGTCTTAACAGGGAATGGCAGCCGAAAGTGACCGCCATCAAAGAGGCAAATGATCTTACCACATTGGACTTGACAACATTGTTTGGTAAACTACAAGAGCACAAACAAGTTCTCTTGAGCCTGGAACAACACGAAAAGAAAGATAAGAAGGACAAAGCAAAGGTGAGTGAAAAGAAATCAATAGCTCTAAAGACTTCCTCCTCAAAGTCTCAAGCAAAAGAGCAAAGTGATTATTCATTGAGCGACGAAGAAGAAGAGGACAAGAGTGAAGATACGGGGTTGTTCGTTAAACGCTACAATCGTTACGTGAGAAAGAACGGCATCCAACACTCCGAGAAGAACTTGGTAAACTTCCGGAAACAATCTAGGTACTCTAAAAATGATGACTCAAAAGGTAAAATGACTAGAGGGTCGTGCTATACGTGCGGAAAGCCGGGTCATTATAAACCGGACTGTCCCATGAACAAAAAGACAAAGGAAAAGGAATCATACAAATCACACAAGAAATCATCAAAGCCAAGGAGAGCATACATAGCTTGGGAAAGCGATAACGACTCCTCCGATGATGAAAGTTCTAGTGATGAAGATGAAAATGCAAACCTATGTCTCTCTGCTCATCAAAAGAACAAAAAGAAACAGGTACGACATGCTAAATACGAAAAATCCTCTAGTATGTCTCATCATGAATTGCAAACTGCTTTTGATACTTTACACTGTGAAGCGAAAGAGGCCTTTAAAAGGCTTGCCTCAAATAAGAATTTTTATTCTCATTTGGAACATAAAATTCAACAATCCGAAAGGAAACTTGAGGCACTTAAAGCTTCTATAGTGGAAAGCACAAAAACAAGTTATGAGGACCTTAGAAGTAGAATGATGAACTTTGGGTGTGATACTTGTTACATTTGGCAAGGTGAAGTGAGAAACCTAAAGGCCAAACTTGACAAGGCTCTTGAGCCCAAGATTACCTTTGCTATCGACAAATCAAACTTTTGAAAAAGTATGGTTAATCCATATCAAAAATATAAATATGTTATAAAGGATGAAGATAGCAAAGACAATCAAAATATAAATTTCTCTTGTCTCTATTGTTGCAAGAAAGGCCACTCCATTGCTAAATGTAGGTTTAGGAGATTTTTAGTTCCTAAAGGCATTTATCAATGGATGCCCAAATGCAACCATTTCGTTCCTCACCATTCAGGACCCAATAAGCCATTGGGTACCTTCTCTTGTTAATTATATTGCCACAGGTACAATGCCTCGAGACTACCGAGAGAAGATGGGTTCTCGACAGTGGATGCTCAAGGCACATGTCGGGAGACATATCACTCTTCTTTGACTTCATGGCTAAGAAGAAGGGATATGTAACTTATGGTGACAACAACCGTGGAGCAATACATGGTAAAGGTAGTGTAGGTAACCCTTCTTCCACTACTATTTCTGATGTATTGCTCGTCGAAGGTCTTAAACACAATCTACTTAGCATCAGTCAATTATGTGACAAAGGATACAATGTATCGTTTTCAAAAGATTGTTGCAAAATTGTACATAATGATGATAAGAAGAGTATGTTTAATGGCCTACGTGTGAACAATGTCTATATGCTTGACTTAAATGAAGTATCGTTAACGAGTGACAAATGCCTTGTAACAATGAGTGAAGATTCATGGTTATGGCATAGGCGTTTAGCACATGTTAACTTTGACTTACTAAACAAAGTAGTCTCAAAAGATCTAGTCCTAGGTCTCCCCAAAATTAAGTTCACCAAGGATCACCTTTGTGATGCTTGTCAAAAGAGGAAGCAAACGAGGATCTCATTTAAATCCAAAAATATCGTTTCAACAACGAGACCTCTCGAGCTTCTTCATATGGATCTATTTGGGCCATCTAGGATTAAAAGTTTAGGAGGAAACTATTACGGTTTCGTAATAGTGGACGACTTTTCTCGATTTTGTTGGACTATTTTCTTAGTAAGCAAGACCGATACGTTCGCCGCCTTTGAAAGATTTGCTAAGCTTTCCCAAAATAAACTAAATACAAACATTGTTGCAATTAGAAGCGATCATGGGGGTGAGTTCGAAAATTACTTATTTGAAGAATATTGCGGTAACCATGGTATTGATCATAACTTCTCCGCTCCACGTACTCCTCAACAAAATGGGGTTGTGGAGCGTAAAAATCGAATTTTGGAAGAATTGGGAAGAACAATGATCAACGAAAGTGGCTTACTGAAATATTTTTGGGCCGACGCCATTAGTACGGCTTGTTATGTTCTGAATAGGGTGCTCATTCACCCCATTCTAAATAAAACACCGTATGAGCTTTTAAAGGGGCGAAAGCCAAATGTTTCTCACTTACATGTTTTTGGTTGCAAATGCTTTGTATTGAACAATGGAAAGGAAAACTTGGGAAAATTCGATTCCAAGGCTGACGAAGGTATCTTCCTCGGATACTCTCAATCTAGCAAAGCATATAGAATATATAACAAACGATTACTTGCTGTAGAAGAGTCTGTACATGTCACGTTTGATGAATCCAATCCGAGAAACGTCGGAAAGGGTAATGTTTTTCATGGTGCAGGTACATCTACCGAAGACATACTCAAAGGTGGCGAGCCGGGGATTGATCAACCCGACATAGTCAAAATTGAGGAGGATAAAGATGTACACCATGAGGAAACCGAGGTAGCTCATCCGCCTTCAAACGATGATCTCCCTCAAGCTTGGAAGTCTTCCAAAGACCATCCAATAGACAATATTCTCGGAGATATCTCAAAGGGTGTAACAACTCGATCTAAGCTAAGTAATTTCTGTTATCACTTCGCTTTCGTGTCGCAAATGGAACCTAAAAACCCTAAAGAAGCCCTACTCGATGAACACTGGTTTTTGTCAATGCAGTAGGAACTTAATCAGTTAACCAGAAATGAGGTTTGGGACCTTGTCCCTCCTCCGCGAGATCATCGAGTAATCGGCACCCGATGGGTGTTTAGGAACAAGCTGGACGAAAACGGGGTAATAACCCGCAATAAGGCGCGTTTAGTCGCGCAAGGGTATAACCAAGAGGAAGGCATCGACTATGAGGAAACTTATGCACCGGTTGCCCGACTCGAGGCTATACGCCTTCTCCTTGCTTTCGCTTGTGCGAAAGACTTTAAGCTATTCCAAATGGATGTTAAAAGTGCGTTCCTTAACGGTCACATAAATGAAGAGGTTTATGTCGCACAACCTCCGGGTTTCGAATCCCATGAGTATCCTGATCATGTTTATAAACTGAAAAGGGCTCTGTATGGCCTCAAACAAGCTCCTAGAGCTTGGTATGAGAGACTAAGCAAATTCTTACTCGATCAAGGTTACTCAAGAGGAAAGGTTGACACAACCCTCTTCATTAAACGTCAAGGAAAGCATTTGATATTAGTGCAAATTTATGTAGATGATATCATATTTGGGTCTACTAACATGAATCTTGTGAGAGAGTTTTCAGACCTTATGCAGGGCGAATTCGAGATGAGTATGATGGGGGAGCTCACATACTTTCTCGGTTTGCAAATTAAACAGCTCAAAGAAGGAACTTTCGTGAGCCAGACAAAGTACTGTTTGGACCTTATCAAGAGATTTGACATGGCAAAAGCTAAGGCCATAGACACCCCCATGCCTACTTGTACAAACTTGAACAAAGATGAAGACGGTAAGGAAGTAGATGTAAAACGGTATAGAGGTATGATTGGCTCACTCCTTTATCTTACTACTTCTCGTCCCGATATTATGTTTAGCGTATGCATGTGCGCAAGATATCAATCATGTCCCAAGGAATCCCATTAAAAAGCCGTCAAACGAATACTTCGATACCTATCCGGTACTCCGAAGTATGGACTATGGTATTCCAAAGATAATGATTGTTCATTGGTAGGTTTCTCCGATTCTGATTTTGCCGGTTGCAAATCGGATAGGAAAAGCACCAGTGGCACTTGTCACTTATTTTCAAACTCTTTGGTCAGTTGGCATAGCAAGAAACAGGTTTCAGTCGCTCTGTCAACCGTCGAAGCGGAATACGTTGCCGCCGGTAGTTATTGTGCTCAAATCCTATGGATTAAGCAACAACTATTGGACTTTAACCTCAAACTTGAACGTATTCCCATTTTTTGTGACAATACAAGTGCCATTAACCTGACCAAGAATCCTGTGCTGCATTCTCGCACCAAACATATCGAAATTCGACACCACTTTCTTCGGGATCATGTAGAGAAAGGTGACATTGTATTTAAACATGTTAATACTGAAAATCAACTAGCGGACATTTTCACAAAGCCGCTAGCCACTGAACCTTTCTTTCATATTCGCTGAGAACTTGGTATTCTCGATATTTCGGAACGGGCACCATAATCTTCTGTTTTACCTATTCCATATAAGACTATAATCTTGTACTTCTAACAAGTCAATGTTGTTGCAAGCACAAGCTTACTGTTCACCAAGTCACTCCGGCATCGAGGTGATACTGTTCCTCTCTCTCTCTCTCTCTCTGTGCAAAGTCTCATGGTTAAAATAGTTATACCTCATAATGATAGTGTATATATATGCATGATGTATCTCTTTGGATGTTTATTGTTGCATGGCATGTTATTTATGCATCAAACCTGTCAACGCATGTGCAAAACTGTGAAAAATTGAAATTCTGACTGTATGAGTCGACCGCAGCAGGGCTATGGTCGATGCACGATTAATATTTTCTGTATTTTCTCAAAAATCAAACAGTATGCATCGACGCATGTAGGGCTATGGTCGACGCATCGCTCGAAATTTTTGTTTTTCTGCAGAAAAATTTGAACCGTTTCATGCATCTACATTCAAAAACCATCATTAAGTGTGCATTTACATTCCATCACCTTTCAAACTACCCACTACCTTGTAACCTGCATCTACCTAGTGTCTATTGTCCCTTGATCCTTCATCTTCCCAAAACCCTAACTTCTCATCTACAAATAGGGAAAAACCTCTGTCTAGCAAAATCACTCTCAAAAACCCTCACAAACCTTCTCTCTCTACCCACACACACTTAGCTTCAAACCTGCTCAAATGGCTTCCACTTCACGCAGACCTACCGGCAAGAGATCCCGAGAATCATCCGCCGCATCTCTACCCATCTCCGCCGTGTCGTTAGTTCCACTAGCTCGTGTCGAATCCTTCAACAAAGATATCGGCAAAAGAGGAGTTGTACAACAACATGCTTTCTACAAACTTACCGCCGAACGCATGCACCTCGCAGAAATCATGGCTCTGCTCCAGCATCAAGGCATTGTCAAATTCTTGGAGTGCAATGCTAAATACAGCGAAGACTTAGTCCGGGTGTTCTACGCCGACATTCATGATAAGTTTCGCGGGCACAAGTTTCATTCCAGAATCGGCACGACAAAGGTATCTCTTAAGTCAAATGTCTGGAACCAGTATTTTGATATGTCATTGGATGATGCTGAAAATCCTCTAGCTGAGGTAACTGACTCCCACCAAATAGAAGGTTACGAGTTTAAAAGTGCATTGAATGACATGCTGAAACGACCATATCCTGATCAGTTTGTGAACAGTGATGCGTTCCCACGAGCTGTCACTGCCGACAAGCATAAAACCGGAGAAAGGATTCTTCAGTGGATTGTCTCCCGCATTCTGCGACCAAAGAAGGGCGGTCTCTCCAGAGTTGAATAGGCTGAGGTTCATCTCATTTACATTCTGAAGAATAAGAAGAAAATCAACTGGCCTTACTACATTGCCAGTAGGATGTTCAGTCTACGTGATTTCGGACGAGGAACAGCTCTCGCTTACGGATCCTTCATTCAAGAGGTCCTTACTGCAGCCAACGTTAATCATCCGTCTTTCCCGTACACTTCCATCTCATCTGACAAAGAGTTCAGCCCAAAAACTCTGTCCTTGATGGGATATTTTTGGTGTGATGAGCGGAGAATGTATAAGTTTGTTCGAAGAGGAAATGTTCCTGCGCCTGGTGCAACAGATGATGACAGTGATGAAAGCGAAGAAGAAGAAGATGAAGAGGAAAATGAAGAAGAGGAATCCAGGCACGCTTTTGATCACAATGGTGGAGATGATAGTCCTCCACCCGTTGACACTCACGACTACTCCGACTCCGCTTGGGCTCAGCAGTCGCATTCAACTGAAGAAGATGTTCCACGCTGGGGTGACTGGCAACATACGGGCTGGTCAACTCAACGTCAATTCTACCGGCCGTATCACCAGGATGGTGAAGAATCTCCTCCGTCCCCTCCACAGCAAGCAGACTCTTCAGAACTGTTGGATATGATGCGCAATATGCAGATCGCTCAACAGTCCTTCATGCAAACTCAAGATGAGCGTTATGCTCATATTAACGAGCAACTTCAAGCCCAAAATGAGCGTCTCGACACCTTCTCTACAAGCATGAATAACCGGTATGCAGACTTTTCGGCATCATTTGAACGTCAGGAACGGTCGATCGACGAGAGTCTCAAGCATCTGAACGGTGTTACCGAATACCTATCATCTCTGGCTGACCCCTACAAAAACCCGGGCATTTGTTACCATCCAGGACACCGCCATTAGGACATAGACATTCACATGCACTTTGTAGTTTGATTGCTATTTTGGATGTATTCAGTTCTCTGTTTTACTTGTTTATCTTCATGTGTTGTTCTTAATTAATGACTATTGCTCAGAAATGATATTGGTGTGATATTATTATCTGTTTGTGTTATTTCCTGTGAAATTTCCTTGTTATGTTGTATAATCATTCTGTGTCTCTTTTTGATGTTGTCAAAGGGGGTGAAAAGTGTACAAAGCAGGCAGCCAAAAATTGTTCACAACTAACAGTCGCTTTCTGCAGATAGCCTTAGATTACAAAAGAAAGGGGGAGTGTGCAAAATGTGTCAATACCGCATGCTGTTTGTCTCGTTGATTCATACAGGTTGTCATCATCAAAAAGGGGGAGTATGTAAAGGCAAAGAGTCAGACAACATACGATCGTAAGTTTCGATGATGACAAATGACCACCATGCCCGTCTACAAACAAATGCAACACATTACCTATCATATCCTTTCCTATGCTTATCTAAATCTGTTATAATTCTTAAAAACATATGTGGACAACGTGTGATCATGACGAAATGCATGAAAATCACAAAACACAAATTTTTGCAGATTTGAAGACTTTGAGTCGACCATAAGGGTCGGCGCATAGCTCACGGGTCAGCGCATAACTCAGACAAATTGGAGAATGGTCAGCGCATACGTGCTTGAGTCGACCATAAGGGTCGGCGCATACCTCACGGGTCAGTGCACAAAACCCTTGGGTCGACCACAGGTCGGCACATGGCATAGTGATGCAATCCACGGCTCAGCGCATGAAACCTTTGGGTCGACCATAGGGGTCGGCGCATTTCCCACGGGTCAGCGCACGCCGACCTATGGTCGACCGCTCGTGCGTAAACTCAGTTTTCTGAGTACTTTCCACTGTTTGAAAAGCTGTTATTTTTGGTTGGTTTATCAGTTACAATAAATAGAAGTCAAAACACTTTTATCAACTAACATTTGTCATTTTGAGTTCAGGTGTTCAAGGAAACAAGAAAGAGTGAAAAAGGTGTCCAAGATTCATCATCTTCATCTTCAACATTTCACAACACATCAACTACACACAATCATTTTTGATGTGGTTCGTGATCGGTTAAAGGTGATAAGGTTCAAAGCTGTGATTGGAGAATCCGGTTCGGGTTGAAGCTTGTGGCAGGTTCTTTCTTGAATAAAACCGTTAGGGTTTTGTCCTCCAAGACCGGTTTGTGTTTGGGGTTTTTTGGACGAATTGCTTCATCAATATTCAGCTGAGCGAAGGTGATTGAGAAGAGGAAGTCTTCTTCAGTCTAGTAGCGGATTCGGTGATATTGAAGTGAAGGATTCGGGTTCGATTCGTTGTGTTTGAGATCAGCCGGCCCGAGGGTTTGAAGAACGGAAGATTCTTCAACAAAGGGGCTGGAATCGGAGGTCTAGCAACAACAATCGAAGGTCTTGATTCATCTTGAATCAAGGAGCAAGGATAGGAAGCATCATACAACACATTGAGAGTTTGGTTGTTTACTTGCTTTGCAATCCTTGTATAAACGGTTAAATTTCACAGGTGATATCTAATTAAATCATCTCAATTCTAAGTTTAGAATTGAGGGCAGACGTACCCCGAAGCGAGGACGGCGGGGGAACTGCCTCATCAAATCTCTGTCTTCTTTAATTTTTTGCATAATCGTTTTTCAGCTTAAAAATTAAGTGATTTTAGTTTAAGCTATTTTACCAAACGTTGATATAAGTTGAGTAAGAAATTAAAACTGCTCTTTGAATCCAAAGTACAATAGTTTATTGTACTAGATAAATTTGAATTACTTACTCAACACAAATATCACTTGGAGTGTTTATGCACACCAAGTGTTTGAGAAATTGCCTAAACCAAAGTTGTCTTAAGTTTGTAACTAGTTTGATTTGGTATTTTTGGATCATTGGAACTAGGATTCCTAGTAAGTGAAACATATCATTGATTGTGCAATTAGTGTAGTGATTTGTATTTCACTTTATCTCTATTCCATTAGCTTAACGCATATCCGGTTTTCCAATAACAGTTCGTTTTAGACTAAAATTTTCCTCGGCCGCTTCCGCACTTAAAACAATTTTTCAAAACCATTTTTTAAATTGGTAGCGCCGACTCAAGTTTTTAATTGGGATCTATTCAACCCCCCCCCCCCCCCCTTCTAGATCCATGCCATAGTCTAACACTGGTGACTTCTACATATCCTCAATGGGTGGCCAATATTGTGCCCGTGCCTAAGAAAGATGGAAAAGTCCGAATGTGTGTGGACTATAGAGACTTGAATAAAGCTAGTCCGAAAGATGATTTTCCTCTACCACACATTGATATGTTGGTAGATAATACAGCTAAATTCAATGTCTTCTCATTTATGGACGGATTTTCGGGATATAACCAAATTAAAATGGCACCCGAGGATATGGAGAAGACAACATTCATCACACCTTGGGGAACATTCTGTTATCGAGTGATGGCCTTCGGTTTGAAGAACGCCGGAGCCACGTATCAATGAGCTATGACTACCTTGTTTCATGATACGATGCACAAAGAGATCGAGGTGTATGGTGACGATATGATTTCCAAGTCGAGAACGGAAGTTGAACATGTGAAGCACTTGTTGAAGCTTTTCCAACGTTTGAGGAAATACAAACTCCGTCTGAATCCGAACAAGTGTACATTTGGAGTCCGTTCTGGCAAGTTATTGGGCTTTATTGTCAGTGAGAGAGGTATGGAAGTTGATCCTGCCAAGGTCAAAGAAATACAAGAGATGCTTGCGCCCAAAACTGAGAGGAAAGTCCGAGGTTTTCTTGGCCGCTTGAATTACATTTCCAGATTTATATCCCACATGATTGCCACATGTGCGCCTATATTCAAGCTTCTCCGGAAAGATCAGTGTCATGATTGGAACGAGGATTTCCAGAAGGCCTTTGACAATATCAAAGAGTATCTGTTTGAGCCTCCGATTCTGTCTCCGCCTGTTGAAGGGAGACCATTGATTATGTACTTGACGGTTCTTGAGGACTCTATGGGTTGTGTATTGGGTCAACAAGATGAATCAGGAAAGAAAGAGTATGTTATATACTACTTGAGTAAGAAGTTCACTGATTGTGGGTCTCGATACTCAATGCTTAAGAAGACATGTTGGCCTTGGCTTGGGCCGCTAAGCGTTTACGCCAGTATATGTTGAATCCTACAACTTGGTTGATATCCAAAATGGATCCAATCAAGTATATCTTTGAGAAGCCTACTTTAACTGGGAGGATAGCCCGTTGGCAGATGTTGTTATCTGAGTATGACATTGAGTATCGAGCTCAGAGAGCTATTAAAGGTAGTATCTTGGCTGACTATTTGGCACATCAACCAATTGAAGATTATCAGTCTGTTCAGTATGACTTCCCTGACGAGGAGATTCTATATTTGAAGATGAAAGATAGCGATGAGCCTACGCTCGATGAAGGGCCAGAGCCTGGTTCCCGATGGGGTATGGTGTTCGATGGTGCTGCTAATCAGTATGGAAATGGTATTGGGGCAGTAACTATTACTCCTCAGGGAACACATTTTCCTTTTACAACAAGGCTAAGTTTGAAATGCACGAATAATATGGCGGAGTATAAGGTCTGTATTATGGGTTTGGAAGTATGTATTGATCTTAGGTTCAAGCATCTTGATGTTTATGGTGATTCGGCCCTTGTCGTTAATCAGATTAAGGGTGAATGGGAGACGAATCAGCCTGGCCTCATCCCATACAGAGATTATGTGAGGAGGATTTCAATTTTCTTTACTGAAGTCGACTTCCATCATATTCCTCGAGATGAGAATCAGATGGCAGATGCTCTTGCTACGCTTGCTTCGATGATTGTGGTGAAATTCTGGAATAAAGTCCCCAATATTACCGTGATGCGCTTGGATAGACCAGCTCACATATTTGCGGTTGAAGAAGTGAAAGATGATAAGCCTTGGTATTATGACATCAAATGCTTTCTCTAAAGTCAGATTTACCCTCCTGGGGCATCTATTAAAGATAAGAAGACTTTAAGGAGATTATCTGGCAGTTTCTACCTCAATGGTGACATGATTTATAAGAGGAATTTTGACATGGTTCTGCTTAGATGCGTGGATAGACACGAAGCAGACCTGTTGATGACTGAAGTCCATGAGGGTTCATTTGGTACTCATTCCAATGGACATGCCATGGCAAAGAAGATGTTGAGAGCAGGCTACTATTGGCTGACAATGGAGTTTGACTGCTGTAAATATGTGAAGAAATGCCACAAGTGTTAAATTTATGCGGATAAGATTCATATTCCCTCGACACTTCTGAATGTTATTTCCTCACAATGGCCTTTCTCTATGTGGGGAATTGACATGATTGGCATGTGATCGGAAAAATAGCAAGTGTACTATTTTTACCGATGTAGTAATAAGGAGTTTTACTTCCAAGTATCGATCTCAAGGATTGCGTAGGAATTACTTATTTTAATTTGATTCTATTAGAACAAAAAGATAATGGTTTGGTTGTTTTGGAATTTATAATCGTCAACACAGAAATAGTAAAAACAATTGAATTAGATAAAAGATGCTAGGGTGAGTGGTTGAAGTAACCGGTTATGAATTCCGTTCCGATTTCTTTAATACATATGAAACATTCAATCACCTAACCTCTGGTATGTTCTTACTTAAGTCCTTAAGGAAGAAACTATTAAACTACCAATTCTCACTCAAATGTCCATTCAATTAAGCATTGGTTTTAATCATACAAATTATCAAGGTTTACGGTGATTTACGAAAGTTACTAGTCCTAGATGATGCATTCATAAACCCAATTGTGTGAAAACCCTACCAATCACAATCCTGTTATTGGAAGTCATAGATCAATTTGTATTTGTCCGAAACAAAAGCATAATAACATCACACAATTGAATTGAAATACGTAACATAGTAATTAAGAAATCATAGGTTCAAATTCATAACATGTGATAACATCAGGACCACCCCCCTAGCATCAGGGGGTTTAGCCTCTCATAGTACTTAAAGAACTCATAAAGTGAAGATTAGACATTACAAAGAATTAGGAGAGTTTGATCTTCAATGGTGGATACCCTTGAATCTCGCCGTCTTCAAATCCGTCGTATTCGCTATCTTCTCCAATGCAATGCTTTCGTTCGTCTGTCAAAAGGTCTCTTCTTCTTTCTCTTCCAAGCCTTCTTATAGCTTCAAATGACTCTCTTCCAAGCTAAAGGTCCAAACTACCCTTAATGATCAGAATCGGTTCACACAGCAAAAATTAGGTTTTCCAAGTTGCGTTCAATCAACACGGCCGTGTTGTGGCACACGGGCGGCCGTGTTGTTCTTCAACATTAATTATTTTCAGCATAAGTTACGGTGGCAACAACACGGGCCGTGTCCCTACACACGGGTGCCCGTGTTAATGCACTGTTTTAATCAACACGACCGTGTGGTGGCACACGGGTGGCCGTGTTGATTTCTGTTTTCTGCTTCATCTCTGCTCTGCTTGATCAACAACACGGCCGTGTGGTGGCACACGGGTGGCCATGTTGTTCTGCTGTTCTTTCATATTTTCGTCCTTCAGAGTGTCCAGAACTTCGCCATTCTTGCTTTTAAACCTGGAACACTGACACTACCAAACGAAGCATAAACGAGATCTTTTTTTGACATAAACTCTTAATCGAATGCAATGCAATACCAAACCAACAAAACATGATAATTGACTCAAATGCAACTAAAAAAAAACATAAATCTTACCAAGGTGATGAAAATATGTCGGATCAGCGGCGGGAATTCAATGGAAATGGTGACCGATCAGCATGATAGAGCCTAAGGCGTCGAACGGTCACCGTTTTATTCTCGTAGCAATTGATTGCTTCACCAAATGGGTTGAAGCGACATCATATGCAAATGTGACCAGGCAGGTGGTTGTGAAGTTTATCAAGAATCAACTTATATGTCGTTATGGTGTGCCAGACAAGATCATTACCGATAATGGATCTAACTTGAACAACAAGATGATGAAAGAGCTGTGTAGCGAGTTCAAGATTGTGCATCATAATTCTTCTCCATATAGACCCAAGATGAATGGGGTTGTTGAAGCTGCTAACAAGAACATCAAGAAGATCATCCAGAAGATGGTTGTTACGTACAAAGATTGGCATGAGATGTTGCCATTTTCCTTGCATGGTTATCGTACATCTGTCTGCACTTCAACAAGGGCAACCCCTTTCTCTCTTGTATATGGCATGTGTAAGACCCCAATTTTGACCCTAAGATCCCTCATGGCATCATAACATTGCATTTGCATTGCCTCAAGGATCATAAGCATCTTGGTTCCCTTTACCTTTGGGTGGGACCTCTAGTGGTTGGTTTGAGATCACCAAACATGCTTGGATTGTATATTATTGCTTCTCTTATTTTGTTTATTAACCAAAAGCACAAAAATATGTCACTAACATTTCTTGTTTGTAGCTTGAGCAAACATAGGGTCAAGAGCTTCAAGGAGATCCTTTGTGCAGAGATATGGCCAGGTGAAGATGATAGCAAGCATGGTAATGGTTCCCAAAGCCCTCATCTATCAAGTATTCCTCCCTAGCATCTTAATTCATCATTTTGATCAAAGCAAGTCAAAGGGTTTTGGGGTTTGTTTCCCAAGGAAACCTTAGTTCATCTGATCATCCATAATGCCTTGCTCTTGAAGCAACCTCAGCCCATGGTCAAATACAATCAAGGGAAGTTCTTTAATTCATCATTTCATGCATATTTTAACTTATTTGAGTGCCCTCAATCATCAATTCAGCAAGACATGAGTTGTAGACTTGAGAAGTTGATCAATCAATTCATCTGATTATTTTGAAGTGCATTGAGACCTAACTTTTTATGTGTTGATCAAATGGAGATGATCCCAAAAGAAAAAATGTTCTTAAGGACAATATGAACAACTTTCATGTTCATCAAAAATTAATTTGAAGCTTGGAAGGTCATCATCCATTCCAAGACATTATAGGTCATTTTGATTGAAACCCTAATTTTGGGTCAACTTCCCAAGAACATAACTCATTAATTTTTTATGATTTTGAGGTGGGATCAAATGCATTAGAAATCTTAAGATGTCTACTTCAAATGTTATGTTGAACAAAATTTCAAAATCTCAAAGGAAATACATGTGATAATGCAAAACATTATAGGTCACTTTGGACCAAATGCATTGAAAGTCAAAAAAGTCCAACTTCAAGTGCCTAAAACACTTTCATAAAAAATCCAAATGATGCCAAATTTAAGTCCATTTTGATTATCTTGAAGAGATCTACAACTTAGATGTTGGAGGTTTTTTAATTTGAGGCTTTTATCGTTAAAACATAGGGGCTTGAACATTGTCCAAATTTGGAAACTTTGCCTTTGCATGTTTTGCACCTTACACTTTAAACTCAAAATTCACTAATTTCCACACTTCAAATGGATTTTTTTCCAACATAAAGTTTGTTCCTTACATCAAGACCTTTCCAACCATTACTCACATGCTCATGTTTGGATTTGGCAAATGGCATTTTCGAAGAGAAGAAGTTTTAGGCATAATTGTGCATAACATGTTGAAACTCATTACACAAGCCAATGCATTGCCAATTACACGTCCATTTCAGTTCAATTATGCTTCAGAGTGCATTTGGCATTGAATTTGGGCCTTTTGCATGATCATGCAAGCCCATGCGATGAATATCCAATTCCATGCACACGACTTTGATCACACTTGCCTTGCCTCTCCATCTATAAATAAGAGCTTCATTCCATTCAACCTGAAATGCTGCTGAACTGAAAACCGAGCCACACCTAAAGGAACTAAGTTCAATTCTCTTCAATTTCTCAGATCTGAAATTCAACTAAATCAGATTGAATTTCTAGATCTAAAGTTCCTAGACCTCTCTCTCATACTCCATTGATCTTCTGTTTGGCCAAAGGAAGCAAGGAAGCAAGCTCAAATCTCCAGAATTCAAAGGTGATCATTAACTGGTTTTCTCTTCGAAACTCATTACTCTTTGATCTATTTGCCTGGCCAATGTGTTTTCTGAAGTCCTCACTTGAGAGGCAAGCTAGTGGTAGCTTCAATTTTGTGTTTTATTGAACTGCATTTTTCATACCTGAATCTTCCAGCTCAAATTTCTTACCCTATAGGAATTTTGAGTGTGATTCAAGGTTACAGGGGTGATGTACACCACCCCAGCTTCATTTTGATATATGGATTGTGGATTTTGGTTGAGGTTGTTGAACCTGCAATTCTGGCCGGAATCTTCATGCTCACCGGAGAAGACGGTGGCTCCGGTCACCGTCCCTTTGCCAGATGCTTTGTGGACCATTGGATATGATCTCCAGTTTGTATTCCAGCCCTTGGATCTTTTGACTTTTAATAATGCCATGTGTTTCGCTGATGACTTTGGTATACCATGGAAGCGCGCATGTGGAGCGTCTGATCAGCCACGTCAATTAATGAGGCTTGATCAGACGCTCCTTGTTTTTTTTAATTTTCTAATTTCTGTTTTAATTTCTTTTATTTCCATTATTTTCAAAAGTTCATATCTTCTTCATTTTAAATCCAAAAAATATGGGACCAATTGCATTCTTCTCCAAATAAGTTCTAGTTTCTAAAAGTGATTTTTAATATTTTTTATTTTGTCATTTAATATTTTTTGAGAATTTTCTCTTTTCTGGTTATTTTTAATTCATTTTAAATAGTTTTTGATACCCAAAAAATACAAAAATATTTTTCTAACCTATTTGAATGATGATGAATCTATCAAAAATATTCTCATCAATTTTTTTAATTGATTTGAGATTTATTTGAGATTTTAGATCAATTAGGTTATTTTTATTCATTTTTAATTGATTAAAAATAGTTTCTGACTTTTAAAAATACTGAAATTTTTTGTCAAACTTTGTTTCACCTTGTTGAACTTGGGATAAATCGCTTGGACCTTTCAAGGTTGATTTGAAGTGATTTTGAAGTTTGACCTTTCTTTTATTTTTAATTCAAGTTTATTTTTAATATGAAAAATGCCAAAAATATTTTGTTTATTGCTTGACCTCTAATCTCCATCTCATTTCTGATTTCTCATTGTTTGACTTTGACTTTCAATGTCATTTGGTCAACACACATGGATTGGTACATTTTATTTTACCTTATGCATTTTAATCTTTCCATTTCCATTATTCATCTTCTTCTCCTTCTTCTTCTTTTTCCTTTTTGATCAATGAGTTAAAGGTTGATAAGTTGGCATTGATTAGGGAGACTTAATCTTCCTTGATCCAAATCTAATTCATCTTGATCAATTGATCAAGTGAATGGCTTTGCATTAAGGATAGGTTGTTTCCTAAATCATGCAAAAGGCTTAAACCAATACAAGATCAATTCTCTTCTTCTTTTTGGCATGGCAAGTTGTTGGAACTTGGTTCACTAATCAAGACTTCTAACTTGTGTTGTTGCCTACATTATTATTGATCGGCCTCAGATAGTTGTGACTTCTACATACGTCCAATTACAATTGCTTAACATAGCGCTAAATTTGCCTTATGGTACACTAACTACTAACACTAACCATTAACAATTAACATTTACTTTTTGCTCTTTACTTTTATGCAATTTACTATTCTTGTACATATTATTCATTTGCTTTTTCCTTTTCTCATTGGAGCACATGTTTATGTTAATGCCATTTTCCTTTTGCTCACTTGAGCATATAATTGTGTATATATCTTTTGTGCTTGTGTTTGTCTGTTTGTTGTGAACCAAATGCAAAGAATTGGACAAAATGGACTTAGATTTTAGGACCTTCCCTATGCAAAATGGAGTCAAAGAGCAACTAGGCCTCATGAATTTAGAATGCTTAAATGTCAAAGAGCAACTAGGCCTCATGCCTTTAGAATGCTTAAAGCTTGAAGATGAACATTAAAAGGACCAAATTCTAAACTCCCTCTTGTCCATTCTTTGATTGTTAATAGAACTTTTTGATATGTTTTTTCTTGTGCAAGGGATTCCAACTTGAGCCAAATTGAGGAACCATTACCATGATCTTCTAGGAGAGAGGAATCCAAGATACCTTGAGGAACCTTCCAAGAGTTCATTTGATTGTTGATTGCTTGAGTTTATGCTTATGTGGTTGCTTATTCCAAAGGATGAGAGCTACTTGGATCATCCATATGATCTCAAGAGAGGAACTCCTTTTTGTGGTTTTATTTCTTATCCTTCACCTCTTGCATTGCTTAGGATCTTAACCCTTCTTCTTCTTCTCTCCACTCTAACCCAAGCAAAAACTTTTTGTGCAAACATTTAACCATTGTTTTCAAACATTAGAAACCTAAGCCTTATGCTTTTGGTTTTCAAAATTTCTTTTCATAACACTTATTTTGAATTGAACTTCTAAGTCAACTTTGACCAAATTTTGTACATACTTTTAATTGGTAAATATAACCCATTCAAATGCTTTTGTGGTTTCAATGGCCACTTTCATAATAAAAAAATTTCATAACCTTTAGCTATTAGGTTTGAGTTATGCTTGAGGTAGATGTAATATTCACCTATATCCTTAGTGATGGACAATGAGTCTTCCATGCTTATTATAGGGTTAACCCCTCACTAGCATGTTGAAGCTATCCTCACATGGTGGATTTGTGGTTTTAGATTGAGTTTTCTCCCTTGGATAACAAAAGACCTTAAGGCTTTTGGACCAATCAATTCACCAACTCATTTTTTTTGAGATTTCTACCCTGAACTACGAGGTTTTGATCCTAATCTTTTTTAAGATGGTACATAGGCAATGGGTTTATCCATCCAAACACAAAATGTAAATAAACTTGTATATTCTTTTATCATCTCTTCAATAATGTTTGCACAAATAAATTTTCACAAAATACCAACCTTACAACAAGTATGAAAAGGGCTCCCTGGGAGTACCTAGGATGTTTTGGGTGCCTAACACCTTCCCATTGCATAACCAACCCCCTTACCCAGATCTCTGACTCTCTTTTACTATTTTTTGATTTGATAAAACTTTTAGGTTTTTGTTCGCTTTCTAACCATTCCTTTGGATAAATAGAAGTGCGGCGGCGACTCGACTTGTATGCTTTACCTTGGATTTAGTCAATATCTCTAATGGTAACGAATACCCCGCTACAGAAAAGTGGCGACTCTGCTGGGGATCATTTGCCCAGTGGGTTTTGCTTACTTTTTCATACTTGTTGTATTATATTGTATAATTTGTTTTGTGACATATTTTTGTGCAATTTGGGATTACTGTATTGTATGTAATGATTGAATTGCTTGAATATTAATTCCTTGTGTGCTTGGTGATCTTTGTGTAATGAGTTCTATACCCGGACTCGAGTGCACTTAGGATAGGAGAATGGCATAGTCTTGTTGCCTTGTGTGGAGTTATTCCTTAGCAAGTTGACTTGCAAGCCCATTCACTTGGTGGAGGTCATGTTGGGATCAATAATGTCACACAAGTAAGTTGTGGTTAGACATTACTCTTTCCAATATAGACCTTAGAAGCCAAGGACCTTAGTTTACCAAGCCCATCTTGGCCTATTCTTAGGATGTAGTGTGAAAGTCGTTCAAGTGTAAGATTTGATACGATTGTTACGCGATACTACACTCATAAGAGTCTCTCTTGAGAATATTTTTGGAATACGAGTAGTCGTTTCTCCGATAATATCCAAAAGTTGGGATGATGACTATGGGAAACTCTTGTAGAACATGTTTGGCAGGTTAAACCCTAGTACGCTCCCTTTGGGTGGTTCTTAACCGAGACTCCATGCTCGTGACTTGCAACAAACCCTTGATTCATGGTTGATCTGTTCATGTATCCTTAATATCAATGGAACTTGGGTGTTGATAAGGTGTAAACCACAATCCACCAAAATGGATGATTGATATTAAGGATAACATGATCCATCCCATGACCTTTGTTTGGTGTGCTTTGTTTGATCCTTGAGTGTGATTGTTGCATTCATGCACTCATTTGCATCCATATCATCAAAATAATAAGAAAATTTTCAAGGAATTTAAGAGGTCTATTTGCAAATTTTCAGACATGGAAAGACAAAGAAGGAATACAAAGAAATACAGCTTCAGACAACCAGACTTGAGAGAGCTAAGGAATTTGACATCCTATGTACTAGATCCCTTGGGCTTCAAGGCTCGTTTTGGGAAGCTTCTTCCTCTTCTGACTACTCAGGTGGATAAGGGGTTGATGATTGTATTGGTGTAGTTCTATGATCCTTTGTATCGTTGCTTCATGTTTCCGGACTTTCAACTTTTGCCTACGCTTGAGGAGTATGCTTATCTTGTGGGTATACCTATTCTAGACCAGTTGCCGTTCAGTGGCTTGGAGAGTATTCCTACTTCTCAAGACATAGCTGACATGTTACATATAGATGAATCTCTGGTTGGTGCTCATATGACTACCAAAGGTGGAATTCAAGGTCTCCCTTCTGAATTCCTCATTACTCAAGCTACTATGTATGGGAAGGCCATGAGTGAGGACGCCTTCGAGGCCATATTTGTACTTCGCATCTATGGGTTAGTGTTATTCCCCAACATCGACAAATTTGTGGATGTAAACGCTATTAGAATTTTCTCTACTCTTAATCCCGTTCCAACTCTATTGGGTGACACTTATTTTTCTTTGCATATGAGTGTAGCGGGGTATTCGTTACCATTAGAGATATTGACTAAATCCAACGTAAATCATACAAGTCGAATCGCCACCGCACTTCTATTTATCCAAAGGAATGGTTAAAAAGTGAACAAAAACCTAAAAGTTTTATCAAATCAAAAACTAGTAAAAGAGACTCAGAGATCTGGGTAAGGGGGTTGGTTATGCAATGGGAAGGTGTTAGGCACCCAAAACATCCTAGGTACTCCTAGGGAGCCGTTTTCACACTTATTGTAAAGTTGTTGTTTTGTGAAGATTTACTTGTGCAAACATGATTGAAGAGATGAGAAGAGAATATACAAGTTTATTTACATTTTGTGTTTGAATGGATGGACCCATTTCCTACCTACCATCTTAAAAAAGATTAGGATCAAAACCTCGTAGTTCGGGGTAAAAATCTAAAAAAAAAACAAGTTGGTGAATTGATTGGTCCAAAAGCCTTAAGGTCTTTTGTTATCCAAGGGAGAAAACTCAACCTAAAACCACAAATCCACCATGTGAGGATAGCTTCAACATGCTAGTGAGGGGTTAACCCTATAATAAGCATGGACGACTCATTGTCCATCACTAAGGATATAGGTGAGTATTACATCTACCACAAAGATAACTCAAATCTAATAGCTAAAGGTTATGAAAAAGTTTTGATTAGAAAGTGGCTATTGAAACCACAAAAAGACATTTGAATGGGTTATATTTACCAATGAAAAGTATGTACGAAATATGCTCAATTTGGACTTAGAGGTTCAATTCAAAATGAGTATTAAGAAAAGAAGGTTTGAAAATCAAAAGCACAAGGCTTAGGTTTCTAATGTTTGAAAACAATGGTTAAATGTTTGCATAAAAAGTTTTGGCTTGGGTTAGAGTGGAGAGAAAAAGAAGAAGGGCTAAAGTCCTAAGCATGCAAGAGGTAAGGAATAAGAAACAAAACCACAATGGAGTTCCTCTCTTGAGATCATATTGATGATCCAAGTAGCTCCCATACTTTGGAATAAGCAATCACATAAGCATAAACTCAAGCAATCAACAGTCAAATGAACTCTTGGAAAGACTCCTCAATGTATCTTGGATCTCTCTCTCTTGGAAGCTCATGGTAATGGTTCCTCAATTAAGCTCAAGTTGGAACTCCTAGCACAAGAAAACACACATCAAAAGGTTCTATAATACAATCAAAGAATTGACAAGAGGGAGTTTAGAATATGGTCCTTTCAATGTTCATCTTCAAGCTTAAGCATTCTAAAGGCCCAATGCCTAGTTGCTCTTTGACTTTTTATAGCACTCTAAAGGCCCAATGCCTAGTTGCTCTTTGACTCCAAATTTGCATAGGGAAAGTCCTAAATTATAAGTCCATTTTATCCAATTCTTTGCATTTTGGTTCACAACAAACAGACAAACACAAGCACAAAGGATATATATACACAATTATATGCTCAAGTGAGCAAAAGGCAAATGGCATTAGCATAAACATGTGCTCAAGTGAGCAAAGGAAAAAAGCAAATGGATAATATGTGCAAGAATAGTAAATTGCATAAGAGTAAAGAGCAAAAAGTAAATGTTAATTGTTAATGGTTAGTGTTAGTAGTTAGTGTGCCATAAGGCAAATTTAGCGCTATGTTAAGCAATCGTAATTGGACTTATGTAGAAATCACAACTATCTGAGGCCGGTCAATAATAATGTAGGCAAAAACACAAGTTAGAAGTCTTGATTAGTGAACCAAGTTCCAACAACTTGCCATGCCAAAAAAGAAAAGAGAGAATTGATCTTGTATTGGTTTAAGCCTTTTTGCATAATTTAGGAAACAACATATCCTTAATGCAAAGCCATTCACTTGATCAATTGATCAAGATGAATTTGATTTGAATCAAGGAAGATTAAGTCTCCCTAATCAATGCTAACTTATCAACTTTCAACTCATTGATCAAAAGAAAGAAAAAGAAGAAGAAGAAGAAAGAGATGAATAATGGAAGATAAAAAATGGAAAAAATAAAGTGCATAAGGTGAAATAAATGTACCAATCCATGTGTGTTGACTAAATGACATTGAAAATCAAAGTCAAACAATGACAAATCAGAAATGAGATGAAGATTGGAGGTCAAACAATAAGCAAAATATTTTTGGCATTTTTAATATTAAAATAAACTTGAATTAAAAATAAAAGAAAGGTCAAACTTCAAAATCACTTCAAATCAACCTTGAAAGGTCCAAGTGATTTATCCTAAGTTAAATAAGGTCAAACAAAGTTTGACAAAAAATTTCAGCATTTTTAAAAGTCAAAAACTATTTTTAATCAATTAAAAATGAATAAAACTCACCTAATTGAAATAAAATCTCAAATAAATCTCAAACCAATTAAAAAATTTATGAGAATATTTTTCATAGATTCATTATCATTCAAATAGGTTAGGAAAATATTTTTGTATTTTTTGAATATCAAAAACTATTTAAAATGAATTAAAAAAACCAGAAAAGAGAAAATTCACAAAAAATATCAAATGACAAAATAAAAATTATTGAAAATCAAAATTAGAAACTAGAAATTATTTGGAGAAGAATGCAATTGGTCCCATATTTTTTGGAATTAAAATGAAGAAGATATGAATTTTTGAAAATAATGGGAATAAAATAAAATAAATCAGAAAATAGAAAATGCCAAAAATCCAGAGGCGTCAGATCTGGATTCATTAATTGAAGTGGCACATCTGAAGGCAGGGAGACGCGCATGCATGGTGTACTTGAGTCAACAGCATCACACATGGCATTATTAAAAGTCATAAGATCAAACGGTTGTGATATAAACTGGAGAAAGCATCCAACGGTCCACAATGCATCTGGCAAAGGAACGGTCACCGGAAGAGGACTTAACCAAAATACACGATCCATACATCATTGGAAAGCTGGGATGATGTACATCATCCCTGTACCACTCAATTCCGCTCTAGATCTCTATATTGAGAGAAATCAGAGATGGAAATTCTGTGGTGTTCAAGTGGACTTCATGGATTTCAACAAGTAAGTACTCAAAACAATTGCCTCTATGAAGAGGACTTCAGCCAACACAATATCCAAGCAAATAGATCAATAAATGGTGAGTTTCGAAGAAGAAACCAGTTGAAGAACAACCTTGGATTCTGGAGATTTGAGCTTGCTTCCTTGCTTCCTTTGGCCAAATAGAAGATCAATAGAGTAAAGGATGAAGGTCTAGGAGCTTTAGATCCAAAGATTCAACCAGATGTAGTTGAATTTTAGATCTGAAAAAATTGAAGAAAAGTGAAATAGCTCCTTTGGTGACATGTTAGGTTTTTAGTTCAGCAGCATTTCAGGTTGATTCATGGATGAAATTTGAATGGAGTGAGGCTCTTATTTATAGATGGAAAGGCAAGGTAAGTGTGATCAAAGTCGTGTGCATGGAATTGGATATTCATTGCATGGGCTTGCATGATCATTCAAAAGGCCCAAATTCAATGCCAAATGAAATCTGAAATGAATGTGAGATGATTTGGATGTGTAGCTTGGAGTGAATTGGCTTGTGCATTGAGTTTTGATGTGTTATGCATAATTGAACCAAAAACTTCCCCTCTTCGGAAATGCCAATTACCAAATCCAAATATGAGCATATGAGTAATGGTTGGAAAGGTTTTGATGTAAGGAACAATTGTTATGTTGGGAAAAAATCCATTTGAAGTGTGGAAATTGGTGAAATTTGAGTTTAAAGTGCAAGGTGAAAAACATGTAAAGGCAAAGTTTCTAAATTTGGACAATGTTCAAGCCCCTCTGCTTGGATGATGCAAGCCTCTAATGAAAACACCTCCAACATTACATTTGTAGATACTTTCAAGACAATCAAAATGGACTTAAATTTTGCATCATTTGGATTTTTGATGAAAGAGTTATGGGCACTTGAAGTTGGACTTTTTTGCCCTTCAATGCATTTGGTCCAAAGTGACCTATAATATTTTGCATTATCACATGTATTTCCTTTGTGATTTTGAAATTGTGTTCAACATAACATTTGAAGTAGACATCTTATGATTTCCAATGCATTTGATCCCACCTCAAAATCATAAAAAATGAATGTGTTATGTCCTTAGGAAGTTGACCCAAAATTAGGGTTTCAGTCAAAATGACCTATAATGTATTGGGATGGGAGATGACCTTTCAAGCTTCAAATCAATTTTCGATGAACATGAAAGTTGTTCATATTGTCCTTAATAAAAAAATTTCTTTTGGGATCATCTCCATTTGACCAACACATAAATTGTTAGGTCTCAGTGCATTTCAAAATAATCAGATGAATTGACTGATCAACTTCTCAAGTCCATGACTCATATTCTGGATGAATTGATGATTGAGGACCCTCAAATAAGTTCAAATATGCATGAAATTATGAATTAAAGAACTTCCCTTGATTGTATTTGATCATGGGCTGAGGTTGCTTCAAGAGCAAGGCATTGTGGATGATCAGATGAACTAGGGTTTCTTTGGGGAACAAACCTCAAACCCTTTGACTTGCTTTGATCAAAATGATGAATTCAGATGCTAGGGAAGCACATTTGATGGATGAGAGCTTTGGGAACCATTACCATGCTTGCTTTCATCTTCTCTTGACCATATCTTTGTATCAATGATCTCCTTGAAGCTTTTGACTTTTTGATTGCTCAAGCTACACACAAAAGATGTTAGTGACATATATTTTGTGCTTTTGGTTAGTAAAAAGAAATAAGAAAAGCAATAATATACAATTCAAGCATGCTTGGTGATCTCAAACCACTCACAAGAGGTCCTACCCAAATGTAAAGGGAACCAAGATGCTTATGATCCTTGAGGCAATGCAATGTGCAATGTTATGATGCCATGAGGGATCTTAGGGACAAAATTGGGGTCTTACAGATGCCCCTATTTAAGGTCATTCTAGCCGGAGAAGTGAAGGTTAAAATCTTTGTCTTGACAGGGTAGAATGGGCTTAAATAATAACAAAGAGACAAATTTTGGTCCCTAAGAGAGCTCATGATGCAAATGTATGCATGCAAATGGCAAAACTCTATGGGGATATGTATCCACAAAGGCAACGATTATGAGGAAATTGACAATCCCTATGAATAATTCATTCTATGCGGCAGAGACTCTAACGGGGAGTAAAGGGATGAAAACGTGTGAGCAGGTCACGACTTGAAACTTGCTGAGAGACACAGAGAGAATCCATGAAATAAATCAATGGAAGGACTCGAACTGACTCGAATATGCATGTATTGGGGAATGTGCCAATACAGCAACATTATCCATAACGGATACTTCGGATAAAAATCCGGACTCAGGTGGGGATGTCCACTAAGGATTCAGCTGAGGAAATAATAGATGAGGTATTACCGGATACTGGGTAATAAGCTCAAAAAAAGATCATGTAATCCCACCGGCATAAGGGTGAGGGGAAAACATGCTCCGGGAGAATGAATATCTAAGACCGGTATAAGGGTGAGAGATATCAAACATCCAAAACGTCTGAGGAAGACCTAAAAGGTATATTTCAACTCAGGGATTCTGACTCCACAGGGGACAAAAGGTCATAATAGGGAGCAGAAGGAAAGAACACCAGGGATGCCGGTTACTGGGCATATAATAGGTGACCAACCAAAGCGTGAATTGGGGAATATTCCCAAGACACTCATCATCCAGAAAGAGGGTAAAAAGAAAACTCGATTATGGGATGGACATTCGATTCCCAAAAAGGGATACGAATCTTACACAACTGGGGAAGAACAAAAGACTTCAACCAAAGAGTGCATGAGATATATTATTTATTACCGTCGGAACGTAGATAATATACTCGCATGGAAGATTATCCGCAACCGGTTACTGGGTTAATAAAGGATAAATCGATCGACAAAGAAAGGCATCGGGATACCGAAACTAGGTATATAATGATGACCATTCAAGGGGAGCAACAAACATTACCGGCAACCGGTATATGAAGGATGACTTGCTGGGGATCTACTACCTAATCAGAGCAATTATCCAAAAGAATGAGGGAATATCAACACCGAATATTGGATAATGATAACCGTCAAGGAGGGGATTACATCTACCGGATACTGGGTAGAAAACCACGGAAAAGTAATCGTCATCGATTAGGATGAACAAAAAAGGTTAACTCTGCAAGGGGATGAAATAGGGTTTACCACTACCGGTATAAGGGTAGAAAACCACAGACTTTGCCGGGGATAAGATGAATGATTACTTATTACTGAGCAATTATTCATTTATACCACAGGGAAATGTAGGAAACAGTTACAAAAGGCCAATCTAGGATCAAACTATAGAGGCAAACTGAATCAAGACTCGTCCTAGTGAGGATATAACTCAATAGGGAATCCCATCCCAATGTATGTGTTGGGAGGAAACAAAAACAAACATCATCCACGAGGATATAACTCGGTGGGGAATATGGAAGGAAAGATAAACACTTTCTGCTTAAGGGGTTGACTCTACATGGGGAGATCAGACACCGACATCTGCTTGGGAAATGTATTACCCACTAGTAGGGGATAACAAACAAAGATATATGGCAAAGAATGCAATCATGAATATGTGAATGTTTGAAAACTATATATGCACGCATGCATGGTTTATGTATGATGAATGCTGACAAACAAACATTTCTAACACAAACAGCTTCAAAGGATAAGTACACAAACATCCGGTACTACATCTCAAGAGAGAATGCCAGGTTCACCGGAGAGTATCCAATGTGATGAGGGCAAGAGATACCAGGAAGCAAAGATCTCTGCAGGGGGATGAACATCAGTCCTTCCAGCTGGGGAAGGGAGTTTTTTGCACAGATAAAATCTGCCGCATAAGCAACTCTACTGGGGAACCAATCCGAGGAGGTGAAGGAAATCTGGGGAGCAACCACCAGATACCGTACTTACCAAAGAGATCACATCTGCTGAGGAGGAAAGGTCGCTACTCTGCTGAAGGGAACAGTGGTGAATATCTTATCAAACACTCTGTTCAGTAGAAAAACCATAAAAGGCTCCGGAGGGAGAAGATACAAGCACGCCAGGAATATGAACAAAAGTCTTACCCTGTTGGGGATCATACCATCCTTGGGAGAGCACTGAAGGTCTCTTAAGTATCCTTTCGTCATTGTGAATGTTTGCTTTGTTTTAAAAAACAAATTATGAAAAATTTGATTATTTAAAACAATGATATTTTTTTTCAATTAAAACGTGCAAAACATTTGTTGAATAGAAACAAATAAGAGTGCAAATAATTGGATAAAAGGCTCAAATTTATTTGAGGGAGTAGTAGTCTGCAAATGGCAAGACTCCATAGATCTTTACAAATTTGAAATTGGTGATATATATTGGAAAAGAGCTACATTGAACATAATGACCATTTCTCCGCCAATTCTGAATCTGATGTATTTGTAGCTTTGGTTGATGACGAATGAGCACGGATCTCTGACGGACGACAGTTGTAGAACAAAGCCTTGTCAGGATGCAGTTACTTGCCAAATCCCTAATTTTTGCCTAGATTGCCCCAGGATGAGGTGCTCAATCTAGCGGGATACATATATTCATTTTTTTATGTCTCTAACTTTTCCCTGGACTGCCCTTTCGGGTTTTCAATCCACAGAGACGCTCATTTTTGCCTAAGCCTCCCTTTTGGGTTTTCAACTTAGCGAGATATTATGCTTTTATTCATTTAGGCAAAGTATTTCTTGACTGCATCTGAATTCACAGGACGAGTGAAATCCTCCCCATCCATAGTTGTAAGTATCAAAGCACCACCTGAAAAGGCTCTCTTAACAACATATGGACCTTCATAGTTTGGAGTCCACTTGCCCCTGGAATCGGGCGCGAAAGACAAGACTTTCTTGAGCACAAGGTCGCCTTCTCGGAACACACGAGGCTTGACCTTCTTATCAAAAGCTTTCTTCATCGTTTGCTGATATAACTGACCATGGCACATGGAAGTCAATCTCTTCTCTTCAATCAAATTCAGCTGGTCATAACGACTCTGAACCCATTCAGCTTCAGTCAACTTGGCTTCCATCAAGACTCTCATTGATGGGATCTCCACCTCTACTGGGAGTACAACCTCCATGCCATAAACAAGAGAGAAGGGGTTGCCCCTGTTGAAGTGCAGACTGATGTATGATATCCATGTAAGGCAAACGGCAACATCTCATGCCAATCTTTATACGTGACAACCATCTTTTGGATAATCTTCTTGATATTCTTATTAGCAGCTTCAACAACCCCATTCATCTTGGGTCTATAGGGAGAAGAGTTATGATGTACAATCTTGAACTCACTACACAATTCTTTCATCACTTTGTTGTTCAGGTTAGATCCACTATCAGTAATGATCTTATCTGGCACACCATATCGGCATATGAGTTGATTCTTGATAAACTTTGCGACTACCTGCCTAGTCACATTTGCATATGATGTCGCTTCAACCCACTTGGTGAAATAATCAATTGCTACGAGAATAAATTTGTGCCTATTAGACGCTTTTGGCTCTATCATGCCAATCATGTCAATTCCCCACATGGAGAAAGGCCATGGTGATGAAATCACATTCAGAAGTGTCGGGGGAATATGAATCTTATCCGTATAAATCTGACACTTACGGCATTTCTTCACATATTTGCAGCAGTCAGACTCCATTGTCAGCCAATAGTATCCTGCTCTCAACATCTTTCTAGCCATGGCATGTCCATTGGAATGAGTACCAAATGAACCCTCATGGATCTCAATCATCAACAGGTCTGCTTCGTGTCTATCCACACTTCTGAGCAGCACCATGTCAAAATTTCTCTTATAAATCACCTCGCCATTGAGGTAGAAACTGCCCGCCAATCTCCTCAAAGTCATCTTATCTTTTACAGATGCCCCAGGCGGGTAAGATTGGTTCTAAAGGAAACACTTGATGTCATAATACCATGGCTTATCATCTTTCACTTCGTCAACCGCAAACACATGAGCTGGTCTGTCCAAGCGCATCACAGTGATATTGAGAACTTCATTCCAAAGTCTGACTACAATCATCGAAGCAAGTGTAGCAAGAGCGTCTGCCATCCGATTCTCATCTCGAGGAATATGATGGAAGTCAACCTCAGTAAAGAACGTTGAAATCCTCCTCGCATAATCCCTATATGGAATGAGGCCGGGTTGATTCGTCTCCCATTCACCCTTAATATGATTAACAACGAGGGCCGAATCACCATATACATCAAGATGCTTGATCCTAAGATCAATGCACTCCTCCAATCCCATAATGCAGGCCTCATATTCAGCCATATTATTCGTGCATTTGAAAGTTAGCCTTGCTGTAAAAGGAATGTGTGTGCCCTGAGGGGTAATAATCACCGCCCCAATACCATTTCCATATTGATTTACAGCGCCATCAAACACCATACTCCATCTGGAACCAGGCTCTGGCCCTTCATCGAGCGTAGGCTCATCGCAATCTTTCATCTTCAAATACAGAATCTCCTCATTTGGGAAGTCATACTGAACTGACTGATAATCCTCAATCGGTTGATGTGCCAAGTGGTCAGCCAAAATACTACCTTTTATAGCCTTCTGAGCTTGATACTCAATATCATACTCAGATAACAACATCTGCCAACGGGCAATCCTCCCGGTTAAAGCAGGCTTCTCGAATATGTACTTGATTGGATCCATTCTGGATATCAACCAAGTCGTATGATTCAACATATATTGGCGTAGGCGCTTAGCAGCCCAAGCCAAAGCACAACATGTCTTCTCAAGCATCGAGTATCGAGACTCACAATCAGTAAACTTCTTGCTTAAGTAGTAAATAGCATATTCTTTCTTTCCTGATTCATCTTGCTGACCAAGGACACACCCCATTGAGTCTTCAAGAACAGTCAGATACATAATCAATGGTCTTCCTTCCACGGGCGGAGACAGGATCGGAGGCTCAGATAAATACTTTTTAAATACTATCGAAAGCTTTCTGGCAATCCTCAGTCCAATCATGGGACTGATCTTTCCGGAGGAGCTTGAATATCGACGCACATTTGGCAGTCATGTGGGATATGAATCTGGAAATATAATTCAAGCGGCCAAGAAAACCTCGGACTTGCTTCTCAGTTTTGGGCGCAGGAATCTCTTGTATTGCTTTGACCTTTGTAGAATCAATCTCAATACCTCTTTCACTAACAATAAAGCCCAATAACTTGCCGGAACGGACTCCAAATGTACACTTGTTGGGATTCAAATGAAGCTTATACTTTCTCAAACGCTGAAAAAGCTTACACAAGTGCTCTTCATGTTCAACTTTCGTTCTTGACTTAGCGATCATGTCGTCAACATATACCTCGATCTCCTTGTGCATCATATCATGAAACAAGGTGGTCATAGCTCGTTGATACGTGGCTCCGGCGTTCTTCAAACCGAAGGGCATCACTCGATAACAGAATGTTCCCCAAGGTGTGATTAATGTTGTCTTCTCCATATCCTCGGGTGCCATCTTAATCTGATTATATCCGGAAAATCCATCCATAAATGAGAAGACATTGAATTTAGCTGTATTATCTACCAACATATCAATGTGTGGTAGAGGGAAATCATCTTTCGGACTAACTTTATTCAAGTCTCTATAGTCCACACACATCCAGACTTTTCCATCTTTCTTAGGCACAGGCACAATATTGGCCACCCATTGAGGATACGTGGAAGTCACCATAAACCCCGCATCAATTTGGTTCTGAACTTCCTCTTTGATTTTTACGGCCATATCAGGATGAGTTCTTCTGAGCTTCTGCTTCACAGACACACACTCAGGTTTCAAAGGTAGGAAATGTTGCACAATATCTGTATCTAGACCAGGCATGTCTTCGTATGACCAGGCAAAGGCATCAACATATTCTCGTAGTAATTCAATCAACCCCTTCTTAACAGACTCTTCCAGGAGTGCCCCAATCTTCACTTCTCGCACACAATCCTCAGACCCAAGTTGACTATTTCCAGATTCTCAAGATGCGGCTGAATGATCTTCTCTTCGTGCTCAAGTAGACGGGTAATCTTGTCAGGGATCTCTTGAACATCATCTTCCTCTGCTTCAAATACAGGGAATTCAAAGTTGGGAGATGGTGTTGGGTCATTATATTCAATGGGTTTGATCAACCTGCATAATGATTTTGGATATGAAAGCTTTAGAATTCAAACAAGGCAAATCATTATGCAGATGAAAAGATTGATTTTATTCTTAGTTTTGAGGTTTTATGTGATCACCAATTTCAGGCAAAAAAACGAAAAGGGAAAATAATTGGAAAAACAAACATTTAACATGAATCTATTGAATGAAAATATCATTGTATTTTATGCGCCAACAATGTCATTGCTTCTCCTTTTGGCATGGGTGAAGGGTTTTTAAACACAATGAACATTTCTTTGACTTATGGGTAACTGTTGGAATATCCACAGCGACCCAATTATTGCAGATCCCCCCAGGGATGATGAAGTTGCCAAAATCCTCTTCGTCCTCTTCCAAGATGGCAGCAGCCTCCCTGTCCTGACCAGTGTGGATGAAACCTCCACTCTTGAACATACCTTGCATATTGAAGACCCCTGAGGGATAACCTATGCCAGCCCGGGACTTGTTGTCTTCTAGCTCAATCATTTTCTCTAATCCAGTAGTTGTACCATGCTCAATGGCCAACTTTGCATCTTTGTAGGAAGCAAATGAAGGAGTTCTCTTCTCAATAGGTTCAGCAATAGATAAATCTTGGAAAGGAGTTCCGACTTCATCCTCAGCATCTATATAGGAGAAGGAAGACAAATGGCTAACCAGGAGAGCCTTTTCTCCCCTACCACCACCAGCTTCTTATTCTTCACAAATTTCAGTTTTTGGTGTAGGGTGGATGCCACGGCGCTTGCCTCGTGAATCCATGGTCTGCCTAAGAGACAGCTATACGATGGGTGAATGTCTATAACCTGGAAGGTAATATGGAAATCACTTGGTCCAATTTTGACTGGGAGGTCAACCTCACCAATCACAATTTTTGCGAGATCCGTCGAAAGCCTTCACAACTACTCCACTCTGCCTCATGGGAGGCCCTTTATATGACAGCTTCGTAAGAGTGATCTTTGGCAATAAATTCAATGATGACCCAGTGTCCACCAGTACATTGGACATGGCGTCGTCTTTGCAACCCATAGGTATATGCAATGCCAAGTTGTGGTCTCTTCCCTCCCCGGGGAGATCAGAGTAACAAAAACTCAAGTTGTTACAAGCAGTAATGTTTGCAACAATGCTATCGAATTGTTCTATCGTGACATCGTGATCCACATATACCACATCCAACACCTTCTGCAGAGCCTCTCGATGTGGTTCTGAATTCAAAAGCAATGATAACACATATATTTTGGATGGCGTTTGTAGAAGTTGGTCTACAACGTTGTACTCACTTCTCTTGATGAGCCTCAGCATCTCATCACAGTCTTCTTTCGTGTTGCCACTCGGGCCAGCAGAAGCAGGAATTCTCAATGTAGAGGAGGGCTTAACAACAAGTGTCGGATTCGGGGTGTTCACAGCATTCCCCATCGGGCGCTCAACAAAATCAGCGTCAACACTTCCTCGAGCATCAGCTTGAGGCTTCGACGGTGCTGAAAATACACGACCGCTGCGGGTCAAACCACTAACATCGGCAATGTTAACAACAGATGAGGATGGCAAGGACACCTCTTTCCCATTTTCCACTGCCACAACGTTGTAGCGATAGGGGACTGCCTTTTTAGAAGAGTATGGTACTGGTTCGGCCGGTTTAATGATGAGAGCAAGAGAAGCCTTCTGCTTGCTACCATCATACTTGATGACAACAGGCTCGGGTATCTGGAACACCGGGGAAATCATGTTGACCTTATCAGCATCTTCGTCAACATTTCTGTTTTGAAAGATCTCAATAACTTCTTCATCCAGCATTCCTTGAACATCTTTGCGTACCTGGCGACAACCTCTTTGATTAATAGAACAGACTCGGCATCTATCATGGTCATGCTCATAATGACTGTAATCATAGAGCAAACGATGCATCTCGATCAGAGATTGTCGAATATGACTGACGTATTTGACTTTGTATTTTCCAGGGCAGCCCTGGACCATGTTGACAGATTTCCCATGCTCGGGCAATGGGTTCTTCTTCACGTTAGGACTTATATCTTCAAAACACAGAATGCCACACCTCACAAGGTCTTGTACTTTGGTCTCCAAAGGGTAGAAATTCTCCATGTCGTGGCCGGTAGCACCAGAATGTTAGACACAGTGTAATTCGGGCTTATACCACCACTGGGGATTAGTAGGTATAGCCGGTGGGTCTCGCGGAGTAATCAACTTCCTCTCTATCAAAGAGGGATATAACTCTGCATACGTCATCAGAATAGGATCGAAGGTGACCTTTTTCCTCTCGTAACTTGTGGTGGTTTGATTACTGTTTCGAGGCTGGTAGGCCTGCTGTTGTGGACGGTGCTGTTGTCGTTGATATTGCGGATGTGGTTGTTGCTGGTACTGCTGATTATCTCTGAAGATAGGTGCTATATGAGCCACCTGGTGCTGGTTACCGGCGGGACGCACGGTCTTCCTCCTCACAGAGGGTCTTCTTGGTTTCATATGGGAGGTCACAGCATGTGCCTCTCCATCTTTCTTTTTTGCAAATGCCCTATAACGTTTGGTAGAAGAGCCTTCTTCTCTTATCAGACGCCCTTCCCTAACCCCTTCTTCTAGACGCATCCCCATATTCACCATCTCGGTGAAGTCAGAAGGAGCGCTAGCAATCATCCGCTCATAATAAAAAGAACTCAAGGTCTTCAAAAAGATCTTGGTCATCTCTTTCTCTTCTAGCGGGGGCACGATCTGTGTTGCTACCTCTCGCCACCTCTGGGCGTATTCTTTGAATGTTTCCTTGTCCTTCTGGGACATGGCCCTCAATTGATCCCTATCGGGAGCCATATCCACATTGTACTTGTATTGCTTGACGAAAGTCTCGCCAAGATCGTTGAAGGATCGGATGTTCGCACTGTCTAAACCCATGTACCAACGCAGAGCAGCACCGGACAGACTGTCCTGGAAGTAGTGGATGAGCAATTGGTCATTGTCGGTCTGAGTCGACATTTTCCTGGCATACATGACCAGGTGCCTGAGAGGGAAAGTATTTCCTTTGTATTTTTCAAAGTCAGGGACCTTGAATTTCACAGGGATCTTCACATTAGGAACCAAGCAGAGTTCGGCAGCAGACTTGCCGAAAAGATCCTTTCCTCTGAGAGTTTTCAATTCGTTGCGAAGCTCAGGAAATTGATCGTTCATAGCGTCCATCTTCTCATAGACATCTGGGCCCTCAGACGGCTCTGAATGATAGATGGTGTCGTCTACTTTGGGCAGAGTATGCACGACAGGAGGAGGAACAGCAAGGACTGGGCTAGATGCCGGCATAGAAGCAAAGGTGGGAGCAGGACCCTCAGGCATGAAATTGGGAGGCATCCCCCACGGGAATCCGGCTGGCATGGCCGTTGGAGCAAAGTGTGCACTGGCTGCGGGCACAGTCGAGGAGACAATCTCAGAGATGACTGTCCTCTGGGGAGGAGTTGAAGGTATCGGAGAAGACTGGCTCTGGGCAGCCATGAATGACTCCATCAAGGCACTTAATCTGGCCACTTCTTCTTTCAGCTCTCGGTTCTCTTGTTCCAAATGATCCATCAGTCTTGAAATGTTGGCTCTGGTGTAGTACCGGTGATTCAGCTTGTCTTCAAAATAAATGAAGAACACAGAGTTAGACCACAGGACAAGAAGTCGGGAACAAAACCTGCTTATGCACATGATGCATGCAATGCTTGTGCACATGATTTGTTTTTTCTTTTTATTTCAAAGGAACTTTAAGGTTCTATTTGCAAAGTCTGGAAGTATTAAACATTTATCGCATATGGAAATATCTCATCAAATAATATCTGGAAACATTTTTACACTAAAGAAGTACAGTTTTGGTAACCAAGTATAATACAAGAAAGAAGGGAAATAGACATCTTATGGATCCCTAGAAGAAATCGTCCAAAGCTCTGGACACAGGAAGATAAGATACACGAAGCCTCTTCACCTCCCTCTCGTAGGCTCCCTCCATATTTGCCTTCTCCTTGGAGAGTCGATCGTACTTCCTCTTCCAAAATTTGGAAGACTGAGGAAGTAGAGAAGTCCATGCATCATCAGGATTATCAATAACCTGATGTTCGAGGAACTCTATCAAAGCATCCTTCTCCTTGATCTACTGAAGCAACTCCTCTCTTTCACGGATCCAAGCACGTGATCAGTCTTCGTCTCTCAACTCCTCTACTCCTTGGTTAGGGAGGGTTGAAAGCCCAGCCATAACCAAAGGAGTAGGTCTCGGATACTCGTAAGGCATGAGATACTCAGACGCTCTCTTCCTAACCCAAGCAGTGTAAGGCTCCATAGCAACACAATTCTTAGGACCCAACTCTTTCCTTCCTTTCCTATGAATCTTGCGCCAAGCGCGGACCATTCTGCCTTTCAAGTTTTGGGGATCTTTACCCTCCTGAAAGAACACACCCTCTAACAGAATGTTATTAGATTTATCCTTTAGGGGGAACCCAAGCTGACGACGCGCCAAAACAGGGTTGTAGTTGATCCCACCACATGTACCAAGAAGAGGAACATTGGAGAGTTCACCACAAGAGTCGATAATCTGCACACCATCATACACACGGTTGTACCAAGAGATATCATCATTAGTGAGAGACATGAGTCTCGTGGACCACCGTAGACATCCCTTGTTCTCCTTGAAGGCGACCGTCTGTGGTAAGTGAGAAAAAAACCACTTATACAACAGAGGTAAACAACACACAATGGCGCCACCACCCTTTGCATTCCGCATATGCAAAGAAAAATAAGTGTCATCCAACAGAGTCGGAACGGGATTAAGAGCCGAGAAAATCCTAATAGCGTTCACATCCACAAACTTATCGATGTTGGGGAACAACACTAGCCCATAAGTGAGAAGCACAAATATGGCTTCAAAGGCATCCTCACTCATGGCCTTCCCATACATAGTAGCTTGAGCAATGAGGAACTCAGAAGGGAGACCTTGAATTCCACCTTTGGTAGTCATATGAGCACCAACCAGAGATTCATCTATTTGCAACATGTCAGCTATCTCTCGAGAAGTAGGAATACTCTCTAAGCCACTGAACGGCAACTCGTCTAGAATCGGTATACCCACAAGGTAGGCATACTCCTCAAGTGTAGGCAGAAGCTGAAAATCCGGAAATGTGAAGCAACGGTACAAGGGATCATAAAACTACACCAATACACTCATCAATCCTTCATCCACTCGAGTAGTCAAAAGAGGAAGAAGCTTCCCAAAACGAGCCTTGAAACCCAAGGGATCTAATACATAGGATGTCAGATTCCTTAACTCTTTCAAATCTGGTTGTCAGAAACTATACTTCTTTGTATTCCTTCTATGTCTTTCCATGTTTGAAAATTTGCAAATAGACCTCTCAAGTTCCTTGAAAATTTTCTTCATTATTGATGATATGGATGCAAATGGGTGCATGAATGCATGAATGCAACAATCATACTTAAGGATCAAGCAAAGCACACCAAACAAAGGTCATGGGATGGATCATGTTATCCTTAATATCAATCATCCATTTTGGTGGATTATGGTTTACACCTTATCAACACCCAAGTTCCATTGATATTAAGGATACGTGAACGGATCAACCACGAATCAAGGGTTTGTTGCGAGTCACGAGCATGGAGTCTCGGTTAAGAACCATCCAAAGGGAGTGTAATAGGGTTTAAACCTGCCAAACATGTTCTACAAGAGGTTCCCATAGTCATCATCATATCTTTCGGATATTATCGGAGAAACGACTACTCGTATTCCAAAAATATTCTCAAGAGAGACTCTTATGGGTGTAGTATCGCGTAACAATCGTATCAAATTTTTCACCTGAACGACTTTCGCACTACATCCTAAGAAATAGGCCAAGATGGGCTTGGTAAACTAAGGTCCTTGGCTTCTAAGGTCTATATTGGAAAGAGTAATGTCTAACCACAACTACTTGTGTGACATTATTGATCCCAACATGACCTCCACCAAGTGAATGGACTTGCAAGTCAACTTGCTAAGGAATAACTCCACACAAGTCAACAAGACTATGCCATTCTCCTATCCTAAGTGCACTCGAGTTCGGGTATAGAAGTCATCTCACAAAGATCACCAAGCATACAAGGAATTAATATTCAAGCAATTCAAACATTACATACAATTCAATAATCCCAAATTGCACAAAGGATATGTCACACAACAAAACAATACAATACAACAAATGTGAAAAGTAGGCTAAACCCACTAGGCAACTGGGATCCCCAACAGAGTCGCCACTTTTCTGTAGAGGGGTATTCGTTACCATTAGAGATATTGACTAAATCCAAGGTAAATCATAGATGTCAAATCGCCACCACACTTCTATTTATCCAAAGGAATGGTTAGAAAGCGAACAAAAACCTAAAAGTTTTATCAGATCAAAAACTAGTAAAAGAGAGTCAGAGATCTGGGTAAGGGGGTTGGTTATGCAATGGGAAGGTGTTAGGCACCCAGAACATCCTAGGTACTCCTAGGGAGCCCTTTTCACACTTATTGTAAAGTTGTTGTTTTGTGAAAATTTGTTTGTGCAAACATGATTGAAGAGATGAGAAGAGAATATACAAGTTTATTTACATTTTGTGTTTAAATGGATGAACCCATTGCCTACGTACCATCTTAAAAAAGATTAGGATCAAAACCTCGTAGTTCGGGGTAAAAATCTCAAAAAAAAAACAAGTTGGTGAATTGATTGGTCCAAAAGCCTTAAGGTCTTTTGTTATCCAAGGGAGAAAACTCAACCTAAAACCACAAATCCACCATGTGAGGATAGCTTCAACATGCTAGTTGTAACAGGCCAATTTTAGTAATTAGTTCGTATATTATTATTATATTATATTTAATTATTTGGAGTGTTAAGTAATTAATCGGTTGTTAGGTAGTATAATGATCGAGTATATTAATTAATTTGGTGTGTTAATTAATTATTTAGTTGATATAATTAAATAATTGTATTAACTAACTTGGTGTGCATAGTGAGTGGTTTAATTATTTGAATTAAATAGAGATATTTAAATATTAGGTTTTATTGGGCCTAGTAATTAAATTAGATGGATGTCATGATTTAAGCCCAACTAGAATACTAATATAAATAGTAAGAGGTGAGGAGAGTGAGAATTAGAATTCATTTGAACATTGAAGGCAATAGAGAAAGAGGAGAGGAAAAGTAAAGAGAAGAGTTAGGGTTTCCATCAAATTGAAGAGGTAAGGGGGGAATCCTTATTATTATGGGTTAGTATGATTGGGTCAATGGTTAGATGTATGTTTAGGTTAGAATCCCTAATTTGCATGATTTTAGGATTGTTAGATTTTGATGATTATGCTCGATTGTGGTGATTGATTGTGTTAAAGCTGCAAATTAACGTTATATATTTGGAGTATTGTGTGAGTTATAATTTTCTGAACGCATATGCTTGAATATTCATGATAATTGAGATGTGTTATTTTAAATGACCAGGTGTATTGTTGGTTTTTGAAAGCTTTTAGTTTTTGAAAACGTCGATGTGAAGCCCTTTTGTTTATATGCGTGCTTATTTACTCTGATTATATGTTAAATATTTTGGGGTAGAAAAAGGGGTGTTACATTAGTGGTATCAGAGCATGGTCGACCAGTTGGTCAATAGTCACTAATGTGTTACATTAGTGGTATAAGAGCAGGTCGGTCCGTCCGGCCAGGTGGTTTAATTAGGTTTGTTCCCTAGTATGTGACATGTGTGTGAGAACACTGTCGGTGCTTGTTTTATTTTCCATTGGCAGGTTGGGAACTCGAGGATAAGACGAGGGAATCGTATCCGGAGTTGTTCGTTTGAGGTGAATTTTCGAGGACGAAAATCTTTTAAGTGGGGGAGAGTTGTAACAGCCCAATTTTGGTAATTAGTTCGTATATTATTATTATATTATATTTAATTATTTGGAGTGTTAAGTAATTAATCGGTTGTTAGGTAGTATAATGATCGAGTATATTAATTAATTTGGTGTGTTAATTAATTATTTAGTTGATATAATTAAATAATTGAATTAACTAACTTGGTGTGCATAGTGAGTGGTTTAATTATTTGAATTAAATAGAGATATTTAAATATTAGGTTTTATTGGGCCTAGTAATTATATTAGATGGATGTCATGATTTAAGCCCAACTAGAATACTAATATAAATAGTAAGAGGTGAGGAGAGTGAGAATTAGAATTCATTTGAACATTGAAGGCAATAGAGAAAGAGGAGAGGAAAAGTAAAGAGAAGAGCTAGGGTTTCCATCAAATTGAAGAGGTAAGGGGGGAATCCTTATTATTATGGGTTAGTATGATTGGGTCAATGGTTAGATGTATGTTTAGGTTAAAATCCCTAATTTGCATGATTTTAGGATTGTTAGGTTTTGATGATTATGCTTGATTGTGGTGATTGATTGTGTTAAAGCTGCAAATTAGCGTTATATATTTGGAGTATTGTGTGAGTTATAATTTTCTGAACGCATATGCTTGAATATTCATGATAATTGAGATGTGTTATTTTAAATGACCAGGTGTATTGTTGGTTTTTGAAAGCTTTTAGTTTTTGAAAGCGTCGATGTGACGCCCTTTTGTTTATATGCGTGCTTATTTATTCTGATTATATGTTAAATATTTTGGGGTAGAAAAAGGGGTGTTACACTAGTGAGGGGTTAACCCTATAATAAGCATGAAAGACTCATTGTCCATCACTAAGGATATAGGTGAGTATTACATCTACCACAAAGATAACTCAAACCTAATAGCTAAAGGTTATGAAAAGTTTTGATTAGAAAGTGGCTATTGAAACCACAAAAAGACATTTGAATGGGTTATATTTACCAATGAAAAGTATGTACAAAATATGGTCAAAGTTGACTTAGAGGTTCAATTCAAAATGAGTATTAAGAAAAGAAGGTTTGAAAATCAAAAGCATAAGGCTTAGGTTTCTAATGTTTGAAAACAATGGTTAAATGTTTGCACAAAAAGTTTTGGCTTGGGTTAGAGTGGAGAGAAGAAGAAGAAGGGCTAAAGTTCTAAGCATGCAAGAGGTAAGGCATAAGAAACAAAACCACAATGGAGTTCCTCTCTTGAGATCATATTGATGATCCAAGTAGCTCCCATCCTTTAGAATAAGCAATCACATAAGCATAAACTCAAGCAATCAACAGTCAAATGAACTCTTGGAAAGACTCCTCAATGTATCTTGGATCTCTCTCTCTTGGAAGCTCATGGTAATGGTTCCTCAATTAAGCTCAAGTTGGAACTCCTAGCACAAGAAGATACACATCAAAAGGTTCTATAATACAATCAAAGAATGGACAAGAGAGAGTTTAGAATATGGTCCTTTCAATGTTCATCTTCAAGCGTAAGCATTCTAAAGGCCCAATGCCTAGTTGCTCTTTGACTTTTTATAGCACTCTAAAGGCCCAATGCGTAGTTGCTCTTCGACTCCAAATTTGCATAGGGAAAGTCCTAAATTCTAAGTCCATTTTGTCCAATTCTTTGCATTTTGGTTCACAACAAACAGACAAACACAAGCACAAAGGATATATACACAATTATATGCTCAAGTGAGCAAAAGGCAAATGGCATTAGCATAAACATGTACTCAAGTGAGCAAAGGAAAAAAGCAAATGGATAATATGTGCAAGAATAGTAAATTGCATAAAAGTAAAGAGCAAAAAGTAAATGTTAATTGTTAATGGTTAGTGTTAGTAGTTAGTGTGCCATAAGGCAAATTTAGCGCTATGTTAAGCAATCGTAATTGGACTTATGTAGAAGTCACAACTATCTGAGGCCGATCAATAATAATATAGGCGACAACACAAGTTAGAAGTCTTGATTAGTGAACCAAGTTCCAACACCTTGTCATGCCAATCCTTAATCCGTAATTGATCTTGTATTGGTTTAAGCCTTTTTGCATAATTTAGGAAACAACCTATCCTTAATGCAAAGCCATTCACTTGATCAATTGATCAAGATGAATTAGATTTGAATCAAGAAAGATTAAGTCTCCCTAATCAATGCTAACTTATCGACCTTCAACTCATTGATCAAAAGAAAGAAAAAGAAGAAGAAGAAGAAGAAAGAGATGAATAATGGAAGATAAAAAATGGAAAAAATAAAGTGCATAAGGTGAAATAAATGTACGAATCCATGTGTGTTGACTAAATAACATTGAAAGTCAAAGTCAAACAATGAGAAATCAGAAATGAGATGAAGATTGGAGGTCAAACAATAAGCAAAATATTTTTGGCATTTTTAATATTAAAATAAACTTGAATTAAAAATAAAAGAAAGGTCAAACTTCAAAATCACTTCAAATCAATCTTGAAAGGTCCAAGTGATTTATCCTAAGTTCAATAAGGTCAAACAAAGTTTGACAAAAAATTTCAGCATTTTTAAAAGTCAGAAACTATTTTTAAACAATTAAAAATGAATAAAAATAACCTAATTGAACTAAAATCTCAAATAAATCTCAAATCAATTAAAAAATTGATGAGAATATTTTTCATAGATTTATCATTATTCAAATAGGTTAGAAAAATATTTTTGTATTTTTTGAATATCAAAAACTATTTAAAATGAATTAAAAATAACCAGAAAAGAGAAAATTCACAAAAAATATCAAATGACAAAATAAAAATTATTAAAAATCAAAATTAGAAACTAGAAATTATTTGGAGAAGAATGCAATTGGTCCCATATTTTTTGGAATTAAAATGAAGAAGATATGAATTTTTGAAAATAATGGGAATAAAAGAAAATAAATCAGAAAATAGAAAATGCCAAAAATCCAGAGGCGTCAGATCTGGATTCATTAATTGACGTGGCACATCTGAAGGCAGGGAGACGCGCGCGCATGGTGTACTTGAGTCAACAGCATCACACATGGCATTATTAAAAGTCATAAGATCAAACTGTTTTGCTATAAACTAGAGAAAGCATCCAACGGTCCACAATGCATCTGGCAAAGGGACGGTCACCGGAGCCACCTTCTTCTCCGGTGAGCATGAAGATTCCGGTGACATTTGCAGGTTTCAAAAGCTTAACCAAAATACACGATCCATACATCATTGGAAAGATGGGATGATGTACATCATCCCTGTACCACTCAATTCCGCTCTAGATCTCTATATTGAGAGAAATCAGAGATGGAAATTTTGTGGTTGTCAAGTGAACTTCATGGATTTCAACAATTAAGTACTCAAAACAATTTCCTCTATGAAGAGGACTTCAGCTAACACAATATCCAAGCAAATAGATCAATAAATGGTGAGTTTCAAAGAAAAAACCAGTTGAAGAACAACCTTGGATTCTGGAGATTTGAGCTTGCTTCCTTTGGCCAAATAGAAGATCAATGGACTAAAGGATGAAGGTCTAGGAGCTTTAGATCCAAAGATTCAACCAGATGTAGTTGAATTTTAGATCTGAAAAAATTGAAGAAAAGTGAAATAGCTCCTTTGGTGAGAGGTTAGGTTTTCAGTTCAGCAGCATTTCAGGTTGATTCATGGATGAAATTTGAATGGAGTGAGGCTCTTATTTATAGATGGAAAGGCAAGGTAAGTGTGATCAAAGCCGTGTGCATGGAATTGGATATTCATTGCATGGGCTTGCATGATCATTCAAAAGGCCCAAATTCAATGCCAAATGCAATCTGAAATGAATGTGAGATGATTTGGACGTGTAGCTTGGAGTGAATTGGCTTGTGCATTGAGTTTTGATGTGTTATGCATAATTGAACCAAAAACTTCCCCTCTTTGAAAATGCTAATTGCGAAATCCAAATATGAGCATGTGAGTAATGGTTGGAAAGGTTTTGATGTAAGGAACAATTGTTATGTTGGGAAAAAATCCATTTGAAGTGTGGAAATTGGTGAAATTTGAGTTTAAAGTGCAAGGTGCAAAACATGTAAAGGCAAAGTTTCTAAATTTGGACAATGTTCAAGCCCCTCTGTTTTGATGATGCAAGCCTCAAATGAAAACACCTCCAACTTCAAAGTTGTAGATATTTTCAAGACAATCAAAATGGACATAAATTTTGCATCATTTGGAGTTTTGATGAAAGAGTTATGGGCACTTGAGTTGGACTTTTTTGCCCTTCAATGCATTTGGTCCAAAGTGACCTATAATGTTTTGCATTATCACATGTATTTCCTTTGTGATTTTGAAATTTTGTTCAACATAACATTTGAAGTAGACATCTTACACTTTCCAATGCATTTGATCCCACCTCAAAATCATAAAAAATGAATGCGTTATTTCCTTAGGAAGTTGACCCAAATTAGGGTTTCAGTAAAAATGACCTATAATGTATTGGGATGGGAGATGACCTTAAAAGCTTCAAAACAATATTTGATGAACATGAAAGTTGTTCATATTGTCCTTACAAACATTTATTCTTTTGGGATCATCTCCATTTGACCAACACATAAAAAGTTAGGTCTCAGTGCATTTCAAAATAATCAGATGAATTGACTGATCAACTTCTCAAGTCCATGACTCATATTCTGGATGAATTGTTGATTGAGGACACTCAAATAAGTTCAAATATGCATGAAATTGTGAATTAAAGAACTTCCCTTGATTGTATTTGATCATGGGTTGAGGTTCCTTCAAGAGCAAGGTATTATGGATGATCAGATGAACTAGGGTTTCTTTGGGGAACAAACCTCAAACCCTTTGACTTGCTTTGATCAAAATGATGAATTCAGATGCTAGGGAACCACATTTGATGGATGAGAGCTTTGGGAACCATTACAATGCTTGCTTTCATCTTCTCTTGACCATATCTTTGTATCAATGATCTCCTTGAAGCTTTTGACTTTGTGATTGCTCAAGCTACACACAAAAGATGTTAGTGACATATTTTTGTGCTTTTGGTTAGTAAACAAAATAAGAAAAGAAATAATATACAATTCAAGCATGCTTGGTGATCTCAAACCACTCACAAGAAGTCCTACCAAAAGGTAAAGGGAACCAAGATGCTTATGATCCTTGAGGCAATGCAATGTGCAATGTTATGATGCCATGAGGGATATTAGGGACAAAATTGGGGTCTTACAATGAGGAATGTAAAGGGTGGTGGTGCCATTATGTGCTGTTTGCCTCTGTTGTATAAGTGGTTTATTTCTCACTTACCGCAGACGGTCGCTTTCAAGAAGAACAAGGGATGTCTGCGGTGATCCACGAGGTTTATGTCTCTCACTAATGACGATATCCCTTGGTATAACCGTGTGTATGATGGTGTGCAGATAATTGACTCTTGTGGTGAATTCTCCAATGTGCCTCTTCTTGGTACATGTGGTGGGATTAACTACAACCCTATTTTGGCACGTCGTCAGCTTGCGTTCCCCCTAAAGGATAAACCCAATAACATTCTGTTAGAGGGTATATTCTTTCAGGAGGGTAAAGATCCCCAAGGCTTGAAAGCTAGGATGGTCCGCACTTGGCGCAAGATTTATAGGAAAGGAAGGAATGAGTTGGGTCCTAAGAACTGTGTCGCTTTGGAGCCTTACACTGCTTGGGTTAGGAAGAGAGCATCTGAGTATCTCATGCCTTATGAGTATCCGAGACCTACACCTTTGGTCGTGGCTTGGCCTCAACCCTCCCTGACCAAGGAGTAGAGCAGTTGAGAGACGAAGACCGTTCACGTGCTTGGATCCGCGAACGAGAAGAGTTGCTTCAGCAGATTAAGGAAAAAGATGCTTTGGTTGAGTTCCTCGAGCATCTGGTTATTGATGATCCTAATGATGCATGGACTTCTCTACTTCCTCAGTCTTCCAAGTTATGGAAGAGGAAGTACGACCGACTCGCCAAGGAGAAGGAAGATATGGAGGCAACCTTTGAGGAAGAGGTGAAGAGGCTTCGTGAATCTTATCTTCCTGTGTCCCAAGCTTTAGATGATTGTTTCTAGGGATCCATAAGATGATTATTTTCCTTTTCTCTTGTATATGGTTACCAATGTTGTACTTCTTTGATGTAAAACTATTTTCCAGATATTTGTGACAATATACTTTCCTATATGATAAGTGTTTAATATTTCCAAAATGTGCAAATAGAACCCTAAAGTTCCTTTGAAATAAAAACAAATCATATGCACAAGCATTGCATGCATCATTTGCATAAGCAGGTTTTGATCCCAACTTCTTTTCCTATGGTCTAACTCTGTGTTCTTCATTTATTTCAAAGACAAGCTGACTCACTGGTACTACACCAGAGCCAACTCTTCGAGACTGATGGATCATCTAGAACAAGATAACCGCGAGCTGAAGGAAGAGGTAGCCAGGTTGTCTGCCTTGATGGAGTCATTCTTGGCCGCTCAAAGCCAATCTTCTCCAACGCCATCAACTCCTCCCCAAAGGACGGTCATTTCTGAGATCGTGACTTCTATTGTGCCTGCTGCAACGGCTCATTTTGCACCATCTATGCCTGCTGGGTTCTCCTGGGGAATGCCCCCCAACTTTGTACCAGAGGGTTTCGCCCCTACTCTTGCTTCTCTGCCGGCATCTAGCCCGATCCTTTCGGTGCCACCGCCCGTCGTGCACACGCTACCAAGGGTCGAAGATACCATCTACCACTCTGAGCCATCCGAGGGCCCAGATGTTTATGAAAAGATGGATGATATGAAGGACCAGTTCCTTGAGCTTCGCAAGGAACTGAAAACTTTGAGGGGGAAAGACCTTTTTGGTAAAAGTGCTGCTGAGTTGTGCCTTGTGCCCAACGTGAAGATCCCTGTTAAATTCAAAGTTCCTGACTTTGAGAAGTATAAGGGAAACACATGCCCACTAAGCCATCTTGTGATGTATGCTCGCAAGATGTCTACGCAGACAGATAATGACCAACTGCTCATCCATTATTTCCAAGACAGCCTGTCCGGTGCCGCTCTCCGGTGGTACATGGGTTTGGAGAGTTCGAACATCCGCTCTTTCAACGATCTTAGCGAGGCCTTTGTCAAGCAATATAAATACAATATGGATATGGCTCCTGATAGGGACCAGTTGAGAACAATGTCACAGAAGGATAAAGAGACCTTCAAAGAATACGCCCAGAGATGGCGCGAATTGGCAGCCCAGATAGTGCCTCCCCTAGAGGAGAAAGAGATGACCAAGATCTTCCTGAAGACCTTGAGTTTGTTTTATTACGAGAGAATGATAGCCAGTGCTCCCTCAGACTTCACCGAGATGGTGAATATAGGGATGATATTGGAAGAAGGGGTCCGTGAAGGACGGTTAACTCAAGAAGAAGGCTCTTCATCAAAGATATATGGAAGCTTTGCAAAGAAGAAGGAGGGAGAGGCACATGCCGTGTCTTCCCATGTCAAAAGAAGACCCTCTGTGAAGAGGAAGATTGTTCGCCTAGCCAGCAATCAGCATCAGGTGGCTCATATAGCACCCGTTTTCAGGGAAGCTCAACATTATTAACAACCGCAAACTCAGCAATATCAACAACAACAGCGTCCACAACAGCAGGCCTATCAGCCTGGAAACAACAACAACAATGCCAGTACCAACTATGAGAAGAAGAGGGTCACCTTTGATCCAATTCTGATGACTTATGCTGAACTCTACCCGTCGCTGATCGATAGAAAGTTGATCACTCCGTGAGACCCTCCCGCTGTATCTGCTAACCCCTAGTGGTGGTACAAGCCTGAACTTTATTGCGTGTATCATTCCGGTGCTCCCGGACACGATGTAGAGAACTGTTATCCCTAGAAGACCAAGGTGCAAGAACTTGTGAGAAGTTGGATTTTGTTTTTCAAGGACGTAGGTCCGAATGTGAAGAAGAACCCATTGCCCGAGCATGGGAAGTCTGTTAATATGGTCCAGGGCTGCCCTGGCAAGTACAAGGTGAAATATGTCAGTCATATCCGACAATCGTTGGTTGAGATGCATCGCTTGTTGTGTGATTATAGCCATTCTGAGCATGACCACGATAGATGTCGAGTATGCTCTGTTAATCAGAGAGGTTGTCTCCAGGTGCGCAAAGATGTGTAAGAGATGTTGGACGAAGGAGTCATTGAGATCCTTCAGAATAGAAATGTTGACGAAGATGAGCTCGAAGTCAATGTAATTTCCCCGGTGTTCCGGATACCTGTGCCTGTTGTCATCAAGTATGTTGGTAGCAAGCAGAAGGTTTCTCCTGCTCTCGTCATCAAACCAGCCGGTCTTGTACCGTAATCCTCTAAGAAAGCGATTCCCTATCGCTACAACGTTGTGGCAGTGGAAAATGGGACAGAGGTATCCTTGCCCTCTTCATCTGTGGTTAACATCGCCGATGTCAGTGGGTTGACCCGTAGTGGTCGTGTATTTTCAGCACCGTCAAAGCCTCAAGCTGATGCCAAAGGGAATGTTGATACTGATTTTATTGAACGCCCGATTGGGAATACTGTGAGCACTCCGAATCTGGAACATGTTGTTAAGCCCTCCTCTACGTTAAGAACTCCTGCTTCTGCTGGCCCGAGTGGCAATGCGAAAGAAGACTGTGATGAGATGTTGAGGCTCATCAAAAGGAGCGAGTACAACGTTGTAGACCAGCTTCTAGAAACGCCATCCAAAATATCTGTGTTATCGTTACTTTTGAATTCAGAACCACACCGAGAAGCTCTGCAGAAGGTGTTGGATATGGCGTACGTGGATCACGATGTTACGATAGAACAATTTGATAGCATTGTTGCAAACATCACCGCTTGTAACAACTTGAGTTTTTGTGACTCTGATCTCCCCGAGGAGGGAAGAGACCACAACTTTGCATTACACATATTTATGAGTTGCAAAGATGACGCCATGTCCAATGTTCTGGTGGACATTGGGTCATCATTGAATGTTTTGCCAAAATCCACTCTTACGAAGCTGTCATATCAAGGGCCTCCCATGAGGCAGAGTGGGGTAGTTGTGAAGGCTTTCGATGGGTCTCGCAAAACTGTGATTGGTGAAGTTGATCTCCCAGTCAAAATCGGACCAAGTGATTTCCAGATTACCTTCCAGGTTATGGATATTCGCCCATCGTATAGCTGTCTCTTAGGCAGACCATGGATGGTAAGATTCTTGACAGGGTAAGGCAGTTGTTCATATTCCCGACATGTTGGTACCCTCTTCCTCCTGAGCCTTTTGTGGTTTCTCCCCCTAGCAGAGTGTTAGGAAGATTTATTCCTCCCTCCTTCTTTCAGAAGATAGTGATTCTTCCTCCTCGGAAGATGTGATTTCATTATTTTGGGACAGTGTTTGATGACCTTTGGAAATTTCTGATTTGGTGGTTGTTCCCCACAGAGTTCCATGTTCCCCCCTGATGATTTCCCCAGTAGGGTGTTTCCATGGCGGATTTTTGATGATCTTTGCCTCCAGCTGGAATGCTTCGCTCATTCCCCTGTGGAGATCTTTGTTATCCTAGCTTTCTCTCTTGCAATGTAGTACCGGATGTTTGTACTTGTTCGATGGACTTATTGGTGTTAGAGATACCCATTTGTCAGCATTCATCATTTATAAAACAACGCATGTGTGCATATAATTTTCAAACATTCGGATATTCATATTGCATTCTTTGCCATATATCTTTGTTTGCGATCCTCTGTTGGTTGGTAATACATTTCCCCAACCGAGTTATATCCTCGTGGATGATGATTATTTCTGTTTCCACCCAACACATATATTGGGATGGGATTCCCCATTGAGTTATATCCTCACCGGGACGAGTCTTGATTCAACGTGCCTCTTTAGTTTGGTCCTAGATTGGCTTCTTGCGATTGTTTCCTGCGCTTCCCTGTGGTATAAATGAATGATTGCTTAGTAATCAGTAATCATCCATCTTATCCCCAGCGGAGTCTGTGGTTTTCTTCCCTTATACCGGTAGTTGTAAACCCTATTTCATCCCCTTGCAGAGTTAATCTTTTGTTCATCCTAATCGATGACGGTTACCTTTCCGTGGTTTTCTACCCAGTATCCGGTAGATGTAATCCCCTCTTTGATGGTTATCATTATCCAATATTCGGTATTGATAAGTCCTTCACCCCCGGTGATATATCTTTCGGGTGATTGCTCTGATCAGGCAGTTTGTCCCCAGCAAGTCATCTTTCATTTACCGATTGCCGGTAATGGTTGTTGCTCCCCTTGAATGGTCATCATTATATACCTAGTTTCGGTATCCCGATGCCTTTCTTTGTCGGTCGATCTATCCTTTATTAACCCAGTAACCGGTTATGGATAATCTTCCATGCGAGTATATTATCTACGTTCTGACGGTAATGGATAATATATCTCATGCACTCTTTGGTCGAAGCTCGTTCGTTCTTCCCCAGCTGAGTAAGATTCGTATCCCTTTGTGGAATCGAATGTCCATCCTATAGTCGAGGTTGCTTTTAGCCCTCTTTTGGATGATGAGTGTCTTGGGAATATTCCCTGATTCACATTTCGGTTGGTCACCTATTATATGCCCAGTAACAGGTATCCTTGGTGTTCCTTCCTTCTGCTTCCTATTATGACCTTGTGTCCCCCTGAGGAGTCAGTTTTTCCTGAAGTTTACCTTTTTAGGTATACCTCAGATGATTTTGGACGTTTGATATCTCTCACCTTTATACCGGTCTTAGATATTCATTCTTCCCGAGCATGTTGTTCTCTCACCCTCAAAACGGTGTTTAGATCACATGTCTCTTTGAGCTTATTACCCAGTAACCGGTAATACCTCATTTGTTATTTCCCCACCTGAGTCCAGATTTTTATCCGAAGTATCCGTTATGGATAGTTTTTGCTGTATTGGCATATTCCCCAATACATGCATCTTTGAGCCAGCTCGAGTCTTTCCACTGATGTATTTCACTAGATTTCCTTCGTGCCCCTCAGCAAGTTTCAAGTCGTGACCTGCTCACGCATCTTTATCCCTTTACTCCCTGGTAGAGTCTCTGCCCCGTAAAGTGACTTATTCATAGGAATCCTCAGATTCCTTCCAATCTTTTCCTTTGTGGACTCATCCTCCCACAGAGTATTACGGTTTGCATACATACATTCACATCATGAGGTCTCTTAGGGACCAAAATTCGTCTCTTTGTTATTATTTAAGCCCATTCTACCTTGTCGAGACGAAGATTTTAACCTTCACTTCTCCGGCTAGAATGACCTTAAACAAGGGCATCTGTAAGACCCCAATTTTGACCCTAAGATCCCTCATGGCATCATAACATTGCATTTGCATTGCCTCAAGGATCATAAGCATCTTGGTTCCCTTTACCTTTGGGTGGGACCTCTAGTGGTTGGTTTGAGATCACCAAGCATGCTTGGATTGTATATTATTTCTTCTCTTATTTTGTTTATTAACCAAAAGCACAAAAATATGTCACTAACATTTCTTGTTTGTAGCTTGAGCAATCATAGGGTCAAGAGCTTCAAGGAGATCCTTTGTGCAGAGATATGGCCAGGTGAAGATGATAGCAAGCATGGTAATGGTTCCCAAAGACCTCATCCATCAAGTATGCCTCCCTAGCATCTTAATTCATCATTTTGATCAAAGCAAGTTAAAGGGTTTGGGGTTTGTTTCCCAAGGAAACCTTAGTTCATCTGATCATCCATAATGCCTTGCTCTTGAAGCAACCTCAGCCCATGGTGAAATACAATCAAGGGAAGTTCTTTAATTTATCATTTCATGAATATTTGAACTTATTTGAGTTCCCTCAATCATCAATTCATCAAGACATGAGTTGTGGACTTGAGAAGTTCATCAGTCAATTCATCTAATTATTTTGAAGTGCATTGAGACCTAACTTTTTATGTGTTGGTCAAATGGAGATGATCCCAAAATCAAAAATGTTCTTAAGGACAATATGAACAACTTTCATGTTCATCAAAAATTAATTTGAAGCTTGGAAGGTCATCATCCATTCCAAGACGTTATAGGTCATTTTGACTGAAACCCTAATTTTGGGTCAACTTCCCAAGAACATAACTCATTCATTTTTTATGATTTTGAGGTGGGATCAAATGAATTGGAAAGCTTAAGATGTCTAATTAAAATTTTATGTTGAACAAAATTTCAAAATCTCAAAGGAAATACATGTGATAATGAAAAACATTATAGGTCACTTTGGACCAAATGCATTGAAAGTCAAAAAAGTCCAACTTCAAGTGCCCATAACTCTTTCATCCAAAATCCAAATGATGCAAAATTTAAGTCCATTTTGATTTTCTTAAAGATATCTACAACTTTTATGTTGTAGGTTTTTTCATTTGAGGCTTGAATCATCAAAACAGTGGGGCTTGAACATTGTCCAAATTTGGAAACTTTGCCTTTGCATGTTTTGCACCTTACACTTTAAACTCAAAATTCACTAATTTCCACACTTCAAATGGATTTTTGTCCAACATAACATTTGTTCCTTACATCAAGACCTTTCTAACCATTACTCACATGCTCATGTTTGGATTTGGAAAATGGCATTTTCGAAGAGAAGAAGTTTTAGGCATAATTGTGCATAACATGTTGAAACTCATTACACAAGCCAATGCATTGCCAATTACACGTCCATTTCAGTTTAATTATGCTTCAGAGTGCATTTGGCATTGAATTTGGGCCTTTTGCATGATCATGCAAGCCCATGCAATGAATATCCAATTCCACGCACACGGCTTTGATCACACTTGCCTTGCCTCTCCATCTATAAATAAGAGCTTCATTCCATTCAAATTTCATCCATAAATCAACCTGAAATGCTGCTGAACTGAAAACCGATCCACACCTAAAGGAACTAAGTTCAATTCTCTTCAATTTCTCAGATCTGAAATTCAACTAAATCAGGTTGAATTTCTAGATCTAAAGTGCCTAGACCTCTCTCTCATACTCCATTGATCTTCTGTTTGGCCAAAGGAAGCAAGGAAGCAAGCTCAAATCTCCATAATTCAAAGGTGATCATCAACTGGTTTTCTCTTCGAAACTCATTACTCTTTGATCTATTTGCCTGGCCAATGTGTTTTCTGAAGTCCTCACTTGAGAGGCAAGCTAGTGGTAGCTTCAATTTTGTGTTTTATTGAACTGCATTTTCCATACCTGAATCTTCCAGCTCAGATTTCTTACCCTATAGGAATTTTGAGTGTGATTCAAGGTTACAGGGGTGATGTACATCACCCCAACTTCATTTTGATATATGGATCGTGGATTTTGGTTGAGGTTGTTGAACCTGCAATTCTGGTCGGAATCTTCATGCTCACCAGAGAAGACGGTAGCTCCGGTCACCGTCCCTTTGCCAGATGCGTTGTGGACCATTGGATCTGACCTCCAGTTTGTATCCCAGCCCTTGGATCTTTTGACTTTTAATAATGCCATGTGTTTCTCTGATGACTTTGGTATACCATGGAAGCGCGCATGTGGAGCGTCTGATCAGCCACGTCAATTAATGAGGCTTGATCAGACGCTCCTTGTTTTTTTGAATTTTCTAATTTTTGTTTTAATTTCTTTTATTTCCATTATTTTCAAAAATTCATATCTTCTTCATTTTAAATCCAAAAAATTTGGGCCCAATTGCATTCTTCTCCAAATAATTTCTAGTTTCTAAAAATGATTTTTAATATTTTTTATTTTGTTATTTAATATTTTTTGAGAATTTTCTCTTTTCTGGTTATTTTTAATTCATTTTAAATAGTTTTTGATATCCAAAAAATACAAAAATATTTTCCTAACCTATTTGAATGATGATGAATCTATGAAAAATATTCTCATCAATTTTTTTAATTGATTTGAGATTTATTTGAGATTTTAGTTCAATTAGGTTATTTTTATTCATTTTTAATTGATTAAAAATAGTTTCTGACTTTTAAAAATACTGAAATTTTTTGTCAAACTTTGTTTGACCTTGTTGAACTTGGGATAAATCACTTGGACCTTTCAAGGTTGATTTGAAGTGATTTTGAAGTTTGACCTTTCTTTTATTTTTAATTCAAGTTTATTTTTAATATGAAAAATGCCAAAAATATTTTGTTTATTGCTTGACCTCCAATCTCCATCTCATTTCTGATTTCTCATTGTTTGACTTTGACTTTCAATGTCATTTGGTCAACACACATGGATTGGTACATTTTATTTTACCTTATGCATTTTAATCTTTCCATTTCCATTATTCATCTTCTTCTCCTTCTTTTTCTTTTTCTTTTTTGATCAATGAGTTAAAGGCTGATAAGTTGGCATTGATAAGTTGGCATTGATAAGTTGGCATTGATCCAAATCTAATTCATCTTGATCAATTGATCAAGTGAATGGCTTTGCATTAAGGATAGGTTGTTTCCTAAATCATGCAAAAGGCTTAAACCAATACAAGATCAATTCTCTTCTTCTTTTTGCCATGGCAAGTTGTTGGAACATGGTTCACTAATCAAGACTTCTAACTTGTGTTGTTGCCTACATTATTATTGACCGGCCTCAGATAGTTGTGACTTCTACATAAGTCCAATTACGATTGCTTAACATAGCGCTAAATTTGCCTTATGGCACACTAACTACTAACACTAACCATTAACAATTAAGATTTACTTTTTGCTCTTTACTTTTATGCAATTTACTATTCTTATACATATTATTCATTTGCTTTTTCCTTTGCTCATTGGAGCACATGTTTTTGTTAATGCCATTTGCCTTTTGCTCACTTGAGCATATAATTGTGTATATATCTTTTGTGCTTGTGTTTGTCTGTTTGCTATGAACCAAATGCAAAGAATTGGACAAAATGGACTTAGATTTTAGGACCTTCCCTATGCAAAATGGAGTCAAAGAGCAACTAGGCCTCATGCCTTTAGAATGCTTAAATGTCAAAGAGCAACTAGGCCTCATGCCTTTAGAATGCTTAAAGTTTGAAGATGAACATTAAAAGGACCAAATTCTAAACTCCCTCTTGTCCATTCTTTGATTGTTAATAAAACTTTTTGATGTGTGTTTTCTTGTGCAAGGGATTCCAACTTGAGCCAAATTGAGGAACCATTACCATGAGCTTCTAAGAGAGAGGAATCCAAGATACCTTGTGGAACCTTCCAAGAGTTCATTTGATTGTTGATTGCTTGAGTTTATGCTTATGTGATTGCTTATTCCAAAGGATGGGAGCTACTTGGATCATCCATATGATCTCAAGAGAGGAACTCCTTTTTGTGGTTTTATTTCTTATCCTTCACCTCTTGCATTTCTTAGGATCTTAGCCCTTTTTCTTCTTCTCTCCACTCTAACCCAAGCCAAAACTTTTTGTGCAAACATTTAACCATTGTTTTCAAACATTAGAAACCTAAGCCTTATGCTTTTGATTTTAAAAATTTCTTTTCATAACACTTATTTTGAATTGAAGTTCTAAGTCAACTTTGACCAAATTTTGTACATACTTTTAATTGGTAAATATAACCCATTCAAATGATTTTGTGGTTTCAATGGCCACTTTCTTAATCAAATTTTTTCATAACCTTTAGCTATTAGGTTTGAGTTATCCTTGAGGTAGATGTAATACTCACCTATATCCTTAGTGATGGACAATGAGTCTTCCATGCTTATTATAGGGTTAACCCCTCACTAACATGTTGAAGCTATCCTCACATGGTGGATTTGTGGTTTTAGGTTGAGTTTTCTCCCTTGGATAACAAAAGACCTTAAGGCTTTTGGACCAATCAATTCACCAACTCATTTTTTTTTTAGATTTCTACCCCGAACTACGAGGTTTTGATCCTAATCTTTTTTAAGATGGTACGTAGGCAATGGGTTTATCCATCCAAACACAAAATATAAATAAACTTGTATATTCTTTTCTCATCTCTTCAATCATGTTTGCACAAATAAATTTTCACAAAATACCAACCTTACAACAAGTATGAAAAGGGCTCCCTAGGAGTACCTAGGATGTTTTGGGTGCCTAACACCTTCCCATTGCATAACCAACCCCCTTACCCAGATCTCTGACTCAATTTTACTAGTTTTTGATTTGATAAAACTTTTAGGTTTTTGTTCGCTTTCTAACCACTCCTTTGGATAAATAGAAGTGCGGTGGCGACTCGACTTGTATGGTTTACCTTGAATTTAGTCAATATCTCTAATGGTAACGAATACCCCGCTACAGCATGGAAGCTGTGCTCCCCGTGGAGGTTGAGATCCCATCAATGAGAGTCTTGATGGAAGCCAAGTTGACTGAAGCTGAATGAGTTCAGAGTCGTTATGACCAACTGAATTTGATTGAAGAGAAAAGATTAACTGCCATGTGTCATGGTCAGTTGTATCAGCAAAGGATGAAGAAAGCCTTTGACAAGAAGGTCAAGCCTCGTGTGTTCCGAGAAGGTGACCTCGTGCTCAAGAAAGTTTGGTCTTTCGCGCCCGATTCCAGCGGAAAGTGGACTCCAAACTATGAAGGTCCATATGTTGTTAAGAGAGCCTTTTGAGGCGGTGCTTTGATACTTGCAACTATGGATGGGGAAGATTTCACTCGTCTTGTGAATTCAGATGCAGTCAAGAAATCCTTCGCCTAAAATAAAAACAGAATAGCTTGCTAAATTGAAAACCCTAAAGGGCGACTTAGGCAAAAATGAGCGTCTCGGTGGATTGAAAACCCGAAAGGACGGTCCAGGAAAAAGTTAGAGACATAAAAGAATAAATATATATATCCCGCTAGATTGAGTACCTCACCCCAGGGCAATCTAGGCAAAAATTAGGGATTTGGCAATTAACTGCATCCTAACAAGACTTTGTTCTACAAGTTGTCATCTGCCAAAGATTCTCGCTCAGTCATCATCAACTGAAGCTTCAAATACATTAGATTCAGAGTTGGTGGAGAAATGATCAATATGTTCAATGTAGCCCTTTTTCCAATATCACCGATTTCAAATTTGTAAAGATCCATGGAGTTTCGCCATTTGCGGACTACCATTCTATCAAATAAATTTGAGCCTTTATCCAATTCTTTGCACTCTTATTTGTTTCTGCTTAACAAATGTTTGCATGTTTTAATTGATCAATATCATTGTTTTAAACAAATAAAGTTTTTATAAACTGTTTTTAAACAAAGTGAACATTCACAATGACTGAAAGGATAATTGGAATATCTTCAGTGCTCTCCCAAGGATAGTATGATCTCCAAAAGGGTAAGACATTTGTTCATACTCCTGGCTTGTTTGTATTCTCTTCATCATCTTTCAGGATGTCTCCTTAGCAAGCGCAAAGAAGGGTCATACACCATAAAGTCCCCAGAGAGTCTGGAGTTTTGGCCTTGATCTTTTGAGAGATGTGTATACCTCCATCCTCAGATCCCCTGGGAGTCTGAGTCTAGCATTTGTGTTTTATCAATTATATGGTTGTCATCCCTTAAGTGGATTGACCTAAAATCCCTTATAGATTGATAAAAAAATTGATATGCTATCTACTTTTCAAGGAAGTGGGTTTTTCCCTCAGCATAAATGGAAACCTCCCACAGAGTGAGCAGGAATTCCCAACATGAATGGAAATCCTCAGTAGGATGGCTTACAACTTCTCTTCGGCGGGTTTGCCTACAACTCATCCCCAGTAGGGTTGCTCACAACAGATTTTCCCCCAGTTGGATCGCCTGCAGTCTATCCCTAGTAGAGTTGCCTGATCAGAACCTGATAATTTGTTTTACTCTCCTTATTGGAAAATTTTCCTCCTAGCAGAGCTGGTGGTGGAGATGTTGTATTCATCCCCAGCGGAGCAGTTGGTTCTCCCCCCTTGGCAGAGATGTCTCTCCAGCAGATAAGAGGAAGTGTGTTGATTATTGGAACTTTTGTTTGGTGGTTGTTCCCCACAGAGTTTCATATCATCCCTTGATAAGTTCCCCAGTAGAGTTTCTTCTGCGACGGAATCTTATCCGTGTTAAGCTCCCTAGTAGAGTTTCCTCTACGATGGATCTTTTGTTTGTTCAACAGCAAATCCCTAGCAGTGACTCTGTAGCTTCCCTAGCGGAGAAATTTGTTCCTTCTCCCGGTAACAGAGATGTTTCTTTAGCGTTTAGAGGAGAGTGCCTGATTGATGTGTTTTTGTTTGGTGATTATTCCCCACAGAATTTCATATTATTGCCTGATAAGATCCCCGGGATATTTCTTCTATGGTAGATCTTATTGACATCTCTGCATGTTCCCGAGAATTATTGGAAGATCCCCGTCAGTTGGTAGCTGTGACCTTTTGCTGATCCCCAACAGTGGTCTCTGATCCTAAGTAACGGTCTTTGTCCCCAGCGATGATTGGTGTTTCCTGGTATTTGATGCTCCCCACCAGTTTGGATTTTCTCTTACGGGCCTGGCCTTTCTCTTTTGATATGTTATATCGGATGTCTGTCCATTGATTCTTGGACCTGTTTGTGTTAAGATATGTCTGTTTGTCAGCATTAATCATACATAAACCACGCATATACATGCATATTTATAGCACTCAGATATTCATGTTGCATTCTTTGCCATATATCTTTGCTTGTTATCTCCTTCTATTGGAGAAATGTTCTTCCCCAAGCAGATGTTTGTGTCTGATCTCTTCATATAGAGTCAGCCCCATAGGCATAAAGTGTCTATCTTTCCTTCTATATTCCCCACTGAGTTATATCCTCGTGGATGATTATTATTTCAGTTTCCTCCCTAAATATGTATTGGGATGGAATTACTCCCATGAGTTATATCCTCATTGGGTTGAGTCTTGTTTCATTGTGTCTTTCTGGTTTGTTCCTGGATTGACTCCCTTCTTGTTATTTCCCCTGCAATCCCCTGTGGTTCAGGTGATCAATTGCTCAATAACCAGTAATTGTACACCTTTCCCCAATGGATTTATGTGGCCTTCTACCCAGTAACCGATAGCTGTAAGTCCTATTTCTGTGGTTTTCTACCCAGTAACCGGTAGATATAATCCCCTTTTTGTTGGATATCTTTATCCAATGTTCGATTTTGATATTCCTTCATTTTTGAGTATACCACCCAGTAACCGGTGATATATCTTTGGGATGATTGCTTTTGTTAAGCAATTTATCCCCTGTGAGTCATCTTTCATTTACCCTTTGTTTGGTTATGGTCGTTTCTCCTTTGGATTGGTCATCATTTTATACCCAGTAGCCGGTATCCCGATGTCCTTTCTTTTCGGTTGATTTATCCTTTATTAACCCAGTAATCGGTTGTGGATAATCTTCCATGCGAGTATATTATCTACGTTCTGACGGTAATAGGTAATATATCTCATGCGCTCTTCAGTCGAAACCTTTTTTCTTCCCTAGTTGAGTAAGGTTCGTATTTCCTTATGGAATCGAATGTCCATCCTGTAAATCGAGTTTGCTTTTTCAGCCCTCCTTTTCGGATGATGAGTCTCTTGGATATATTCCCAATTCACGCCTGGCTGGTCACCTATTATATGCCCAGTAACCGGTATCCCTGGTGTTCCTACCTTCTGCTCCATATTATGACTTTTTGTCCCCTGTGGAGTCAGATTTTCCTAAGTTGAGATATGCCTTTTAGGTTTTTCTCAGATGTTTCGGATGACTGATGTAAGACCCCAATTTTGTCCCTAAGATCCCTCATGGCATCATAACATTGCATTTGCAAAGCCTCAAGGATCATGTGCATCTTGGTTCTCTTTGCCTTTGGGTGGGACTCCTTGTGAGTGGTTGGAGATCACCAAGCATGCTTGAATTGTATATCATTGCTTTTCTCATTTTGTTTACTAACCAAAAGCACAAAAATATGTCACTAACATCTTTTGTTTGTAGCTTGAGCAATCACAAGGTCAAAAGCCTCAAGGAGGTCATTGGTACAAAGACATGGTCAAGAGTAGATGAAAGCAAGCATGGTAATGGTTCCCAAGGCTCTCATCCATCAAATATGCCTCCCTAGCATCTCAATTCATCATTTTTGATCAAAGCAAGTCAAAGGATTTGAGTTTTGTTCCCGAGAGAAGCCCTAATTCATCTGTGCACTACAATGGCTTGCTCATGAAGCAACCTCAGCCCATGGTCAAATATAATCAAGGGAAGTTCTTTAATTCATCATTTCATGCATATTTGAGCTTATTCATCAAGGTATGAGTTGCGGACTGGAAAAGTTGATCAGTCAATTCATCTGACTATTTTGAAATACATTGAGACCTAACGTTTTATGTGTTGGTCAAATGGATATGGTTCCAAAAGAAAAAATGTTCTTAAGGACAATATGAACAACTTTCATGTTCATAAAAATTTTATTTGAAGCTTGGAAAACCATCTTCCATTCCAATACATTATAGGTCATTTTGACTGAAACCCTAATTTTGGGTCAACTTCCCAAGGACATAACTCATTCATTTTTTATGATTTTGAGGTGGGATCAAATGAATTGGAAATCTTAAGATGTCTAATTCAAGTGTTATGTTGAACAAAATTTCAAAATCTCAAAGGAAATACATGTGATAATGCAAGACATTATAGGTCCTTTTAGGTCAAAGGCATTAAAAGTCAAAAAAGTCCAACTTCAAGTGCTCATAACTTCTTCATCAAAAATCCAAATGATGCAAACTTTAAGTCCATTTTGATTGCCTTGAAAATATGTACAACGTTTATGTTGGAGGTTTTTCCATTTAAAGCTTTCATCATCAAAACATAAGGGCTTGAAAGTTGGCCAATTTTAGAAACCTATCCTTGACATATTTTGCACATCACAGTTTAAACTCAAATTTCATAAATTTCCACACTTCAAATGAGTTTTTGTCCAACATAACATTTGTTCCTTATACAAAAACCTTTCCAACCATTACCCATATGCCTATGCTTGGTTTTTCTAAATGGTACTTTCGAAGAGATGATTGTTTAGGTACAATTGGAGAATTCACTTGAAATCTTGTTACAAGAGCAATTGCCTTTGCATTTCACACGTCCATTTCCTTTTGGCCGATGCTCAGAGTTCATTTGGTATTGTTTTTGGGCCTTGTGCATGATCATGCAAGCCCATGCAAGGAAGCTTCACATGCCATGCACACGGATTGCTCACACTCTCCTTGCCACTTTCTCTATAAATAGAGACTTCATTCCCTTCATTTCACACACCTAATTCAACCTGAAATGCTGCAGAATTCTCTCCCTAACCATCACTAAAGAAGCAATTGCATTTTTCTCAAAAATTTTCAGATCTAGAATTCAGCTTCATCTGGTTGTATTCTTAGATCTAGTGCTTCTAGACCTTCACCATACATCTCATTGAACTTCTATTTTGATAAAGCAAGCAAGGCAACAAGCTCAAGCTACCAGAATTCAAGCACACACTCCAACTGGTATTTCCTTCGATTCTCCTAATCCTTTGACCTATTGGCTTAGATTTTGTGTTGGCTGAAGTCCTCTCAATGGAGGCATCATGTTTATGCTTTTAATTTTTGAAATTCATTGAGTTCATGATGAACACCAGATTTTTCCATCTCTGATTTCTCACACTATAGAGATCTAGAAGGAAAATGGATGGTATAGGGATGATGTACATCATTCCAGCTTTCTAATGATGTATGGATCGCACGTTTTGGTTGCCTTTTTAATTTCTGCAATTTGGCCGGAATCCTGAAGCTCACCGGAGAAGACGGTGGCTCCGGTGGCTTCATCATTTCCAGTTTGAATCCTGGCCACACGGTCTTGTTTCCAGATCTAATCTGAACCGTTCCATGATATGACTTTATTTAATGCATTGTACTTCTCAGTTGACTAATGACTATGGTACGCGCACGCTCCTGATCCATTGGATGTTCCCACGTCAATTAATGAAGTCATCCAACGCTCCTCCTTTTTTGCATTTTCTTATTTCTGATTTTAATTTCTTTTATTCCCTTTTATTTCAAAAAATCATATCTCTCTCATTTTTTATCCAAAAATTATGGGACCAATTGCATTATTTCCCAAATAAATTCTAGTTTCTATTTCTGATTTTTAATATTTTTTATTTCATCATTTGATATTTTTTTGTGAATTTTCTCTTTTCTGGTTATTTTTAATTCATTTAAAATAGTTTTTGATATTCAAAAAATACAAAAATATTTTTCTAATCTATTTAAATGATGATGGATCTATGAAAAATATTCTCATCAATTTTTGAATTGATTTGAGATTTATTTGAGATTTTAGTTCAATTAGGTTATTTTCATTCATTTTTAATTGATTAAAAATAGTTTCTGACTTTTAAATATGCTGAAATTTTTTGTCAAACTTTGTTTGACCTTGTTGAACTTAGGATAAATCACTTGGACCTTTCAAGGTTGATTTGAAGTGATTTTGAAGTTTGATCTTTCTTTAATATTTTAATTCAAATTTATTTTAAATATTAAAAATGCCAAAAAATATGTTATTCTTTTCTTGACTTCCAATCTTCATCTCACTTCTGTTTTTGATTGTTTGACCTTGACTTTCAATGTTATTGGTCAACATATGAGGATTGGTACATGATGTTTCATTTAATGCACTTTAATTTTGTCATTTCCTTTTCTCTTATTCATCTAATTCTTCTTCTTCTTCTTTTTTTCTTTTTGATCAATGAGTTGAAGGTTGATAAGTTATCATTGACTAAGGAGACTTAATCTTCCTTGACCCAAATCTAATTCATCTTGATCAATTGATCAAGTGAATGGCTTTGCATTAAGGATAGGTTGTTTCCTAAATCATGCAAAAGGCTTAAACCAATACAAGATCAATTCTCTTCTCCCTTTTGGCATGGCAAGTTGTTGGGACTTGGTTCACAAATCAAGACTCCTAACTTGTGTTTGATTGTCTACATTATTATTGACCGGCCTCAGATAGTTGTGACTTCTACATAAGTCTAATTACGATTGCTTAACATAGCGCTAAATTTGCCTTATGGCACACTAACTACTAACACTAACTATTAACAATTAACATTTACTTTATGCAATTTACTGCATGCAATTTACTTTTATGCAATTTACTATTCTTGCACATATTATCCATTTGCTTTTCTCTTTGCTCATTTGAGCACATGTTTATGTTAATGCCATTTGCCTTTTGCTCACTTGAGCACATAATTGTGTATATATTATTTTGCTTGTGTTTTGTTTTGATTGTGGTGAACCAAATGAAAAGAAATGGACTTAGTTTCTAGGACTTTCCCTATGCAAAGAAATGGAGAATTAGACTTAGTTTCTAGGACCTTCCTTATGCAAAATTGGAGTAAAAGGATCTTAATGATGAAGATGGATTAGAAGTACCAAATCTCTAAACTCACTCTTGTCCATTCTTGTTTTACTTCATGGAACTTTTGATGTGTGTGCTTTTGTGCTAGGAGTTTCCATTTGAGCTTAATTGGAGGACCATTGCCACGTTCATCTAGAGAGAGAGATGCAAAAGCCATTGGAGGATTCTTAGAAGGATGACCTTGTGTTTGATTGCTTGAAATATTTGCTTTGTGTTTGCTTTGTTCCAAAGGATGGGAGCTACTTGGATCTTCAATATGATCTCAAGAGAGGAACTCCTAGTGTGGTCTCATTTCTTATCCTTCACCTTTTTATTTTCCTTAGGACTTAGCCATTCTTCTTCTTCTCTCCACTCTAACCCAAGCCAAAGCTCTTTGTGCAAACATTTCATTTGTTTTCAACATTAGAAACCTAAGCCTTATGCTTTTGATTTTCAAACTTTCTTTTCATAACACTTATTTTGAAGTGAATCTTTAAGTCAACTTTGACCATTTTGTATATACTTCTAATTGGTAAATATAACCCATTCAAATACTTTTGTGGTTTCAATGGCCACCTTCTTAATCAAATTTTCCATAACCTTTAGCTATTAGGTTTGAGTTATCCTTGAGGTAGATGTAATACTCACCTATATCCTTAGTGATGGACAATGAGTCTTCCATGCTTATTATAGGGTTAATCCCTCACTAGCATGTTGAAGCTATCCTGACATGGTGGATTTATGGTTTGGTTGAGTTTTCTCCCATTGATAACAAAAGACCTTCAGGCTTTTGGACCAATCAATTCACCAACTTGTTTTGAGATTTTTACCCCAAACTACGAGGTTTTGATCCTAATCTTTTTTATAAGATGGTACGTAGGCAATGGCTTTCATCCATTCAAACACAAAATGTAAATAACTTGTACATTCTTTTCTCATCCCTTCAATCATGTTTGCGCAAATAAATTCTCACAAAACAAACAACCATTGCAATAAGTGTGAAAAGGGCTCCCTAGGAGTACCTAGGATGTTTTGGGTGCCTAACACCTTCCCATTGCATAACCAACCCCCTTACCCAGATCTCTGTTTCTTTTACTAGTTTTTGTTAAAACTTTTATGTTTTTGTTTGCTTTCTAACCATTCCTTTGGATAAATAGAAGTGCGGTGGCGACTCGACTTGTATGGCTTACCTTGGATTTAGTCAATATCTCTAATGGTAACGAATACCCCACTACAGAAAAGTGGCGACTCTGCTGGGGAACATTTGCCTAGTGGGTCTTGCCAACTTTTCATGCTTGTTGTATTGTATTTGTCTTGTGACATATTTTTGTGCAATATGGGATTACTGTATTGTATGTAATGTTTGAATTGCTTAAATATTAATTCCTCGTATGCTTGGTGATCTTTGTGAGATGAGTTCTATACCCGGACTCGAGTGCACTTAGGATAGAAGAATGGCATAGACTTGTTGACTTGTGTGGAGTTATTCCTTAGCAAGTTGACTTGCAAGTCCATTCACTTGGTGGAGGTCATGTTGGGATCAATAATATCACACAAGTAAGTTGTGGTTAGACATTACTCTTTCCAATATAGACCCTAGAAGCCAAGGACCTTTGTTTACCAAGCCCCTCTTGGCCTATTCTTAGGACGTAGTGCAAAAGTCGTTCAAGTGTAAGATTTGATACGATTGTTACGCAATACTACACTCATAAGAGTGTCTCTTGAGAATATTTTTGGAATATGAGTAGTCGTTTCTCCGATAATATCCAAAAGATGGGATGATGACAATGGGAACCTCTAGTAGAACATGTTTGACAGATTTAAACCCTAGTACATTCCCTTTGGGTGGTTCTTAACCTAAACTCCATGCTCGTGACTTGCAACAAACCCTTGATTCATGGTTGATCCGTTCATGTATCCTTAATATCAATGGAACTTGGGTGTTGATAAGGTGTAAACCATAATCCACCAAAATTGATGATTGATATTAAGGATGATATGATCCATCCCATGACCTTTGTTTGGTGTGCCTTGTTTGATCCTTGAGCGTGATTGTTGCATCCATGCATTCATGCACTCATTTGCATCCATATCATCAATAATGAAGAAGATTTTCAAGGAACTTAAGGGGTTTATTTGTAAAATTTTCAGACATGCAAAAACAAAGAAGGAATACCAAGAAGTACAGTTTCAGACAACCAAATCTGAAAGAGTTAAGGAATCTGACATCCTATGTACTAGATCCCTTGGGTTTCAAGGCTCGTTTTGGGAAGCTTCTCCCTCTTCTGACTACTCAGGTGGATGAAGGATTGATGAGTGTATTGGTGCAGTTTTATGATCCCTTGTACCGTTGCTTCACGTTTCCAGACTTTCAGCTTTTACCTACCCTTAAGGAGTATGCCTACCTTGTGGGTATACCTATTCTGGACCAGTTGCCGTTCAGTGGCTTGGAGAGTATTCCTACTTCTCAAGAGATAGCAGACATGTTGCACATAGATGAATCTCTGGTTGGTGCTCATATGACTACCAAAGTTGGAATTCAAGGTCTCCCTTCTGAGTTCCTCATTGCTCAAGCTATTATGTATGGGAAGGCCATGAGTGAGGACGCCTTTGAGGCCATATTTGTACTTCTCATCTATGGGTTAGTGTTGTTCCCCAACATCGACAAGTTTGTGGATGTGAACGCTATTAGGATCTTTTCTACTCTTAATCCCGTTCCGACTCTGTTGGGTGATACCTATTTCTCTTTGCACATGAGGAATGCAAAGGGTGGTGGCGCCATTGTGTGCTGTTTGCCTCTGTTGTATAAGTGGTTTATTTCTCACTTACCTCAGACGATCGCTTTCAAGGAGAACAAAGGATGTCTACGGTGGTCCACGAGACTCATGTCTCTCACTAATGATGATATCTTTTGGTATAACCGTGTGTATGATGGTGTGCAGATTATCGACTCTTGTGGTGAATTCTCCAATGTACCTCTTTTTGGTACATGTGGTGGGATTAACTACAACCCTGTTTTGGCACGTCGTCAGCTTGGGTTCCCCCTAAAGGATAAACCTAATAACATTTTGTTAGAGGGTGTGTTCTTTCAGGAGGGTAAAGATCCCCAAGGCTTGAAAGTTAGGATGGTTCGCGCTTGGCGCAAGATTCATAAGAAAGATAGGAAGGAGTTGGGTCCTAAGAATTGCATCGCTTTGGAGCCATACACTGCTTGGGTAAGGAAGAGAGTATCTGAGTATCTCATGCCTTATGAGTATCCGAGACCTACACCTGTGATTTTGGCTGGGCCTTCAACCCTTCCTAATCAAGGAGTAGAGGAGTTGAGAGACGAAGACCTATCACGTGCCTGGATTCGTGAACGTGAAGAGTTGCTTCAGCAAATTAAGGAGAAGGAGGCTTTGATAGAGTTCCTTGAGCATCAGGTTATTGATGATCCTAATGATGCATGGACTTCTCTACTTCCTCAGTCTTCCCGGTTTTGGAAGAGGAAGTACGATCGACTCGCCAAAGTGAAGGCAGATATGGAGGCAGCTTATGAGGAGGAAGTAAAGAGGCTTCGTGCATCTTATCTTCCTGTGTCCCGAGCCTTAGATGATTGTTTCTAGGGATCCATAGGATGATTATTTTCCTTTCCTCTTGTACATGATTGACAGGATGTACTTCTTTTCCATGATATTATTTTATGAGATATTTCTATATGCGATAAATGTTAAATGATGCCAAATTTGCAAATAAAACTCTAAAGTTCCTTTGAAATATAAAAACAAATCATATGCACAAGCATTGCATGTATCATGTGCATAAGCAGGTTTTCTTTCCGGTCTCTTGTTCTGTGGTCTAATTATGTGCTCTTCATTTATTTTGAAGACAAGCTGACTCACCGGTACTACACTAGAGCCAACTCCGCAAGACTGATGGATCATCTAGAGCAAGAGAACCAAGAACTCAAGGAGGAAGTAGCCAGATTGACTGCCCTGATGGAGTCCTTCATGGCTGCCCAGAGCCAGTCTTCTCCGACGCCTTCAACTCCTCCCCAAAGGACGGTTATCTCTGAGATCGTCTCTTCAACTGTGCCTGCAGCCAGTGCACACTTTGCTCCTACAGCCATGCCAACCGGGTTTCCGTGAGGTATGCCTCCTAACTTTATGCCCGAGGGTCCTGCCCCCACTTTTGCTTCTCTATCGGCATCTAGCCCGGTCCTTGTTGTTCCTCCTCCTGTCGTGCATACTCTTCCCAGGGTAGACGACACCATCTATCATTCTGAGCCATCTGAGGGCCCAGATGTCGATGAGAAGATGGACGCTATGAACGATAAATTTCTTGAGCTTTGCAAGGAATTGAAAACTCTCAGAGGAAAGGATCTTTTTGGCAAGTCTGTTGCCGATCTCTGCTTAGTTCCAAATGTGAAGACTCCTGTAAAATTCAAGGTCCCTGACTTTGAAAAGTACAAGGGAAATACTTGTCCTCTCAGTCACCTGGTCATGTATGCTAGGAAGATGTCTACTCAGACCGATAATGACCAGTTGCTCATCCACTACTTTCAGGACAGTCTGTCCGGTGCTGCCCTGAGATGGTACATGGGGTTAGACAATGCGAACATCCGATCCTTGAACGACCTTGGTGAGGCCTTCGTCAAGCAATACAAGTATAACGTGGATATGGCTCCCGATAGGGATCAATTGAGGGCCATGTCCAAGAAGGATAAGGAAACATTCAAAGAATACGCCCAGAGGTGGCGAGAGGTGGCAGCACACATCGTACCTCCGCTAGAAGAGAAGGAAATGACCAAGATCTTTCTGAAGACCTTGAGTTCATTCTATTATGAGCGGATGATTGCTAGCGCTCCTTCTGACTTCATCGAGATGGTGAATACGGGGATGCGTCTAGAAGAAGGGGTTAGAGAAGGACGTCTAACCAGAGAAGAAGGCTCTTCTGCCAAACGTTATGGGGCGTTTGCAAAGAAGAAGGATGGAGAGGCACATGCTGTGACCTCCCATGTGAAACCAAGAAGACCCTCTGTGAGGAGGAAGACTGTGCGTCCTGCCAGTACCCAGCACCAGGTGGCTCATATAGCACCTGTTTTCAGAGACAATCAACAGTATCAGCAACATAGCAACCATCAGCAACCACCTCAGCAATATCAGCAACAACAGCACCGTCCGCAACAGCAGGCCTACCAACCTCGAAGCAGTAATCAAACCAGCACGAGTTATGAGAGGAAAAGGGTCACCTTTGATCCTATTCCAATGACGTACGCAGAATTATATCCCTCTTTGATAGAGAGGAAGCTGATTACTCTGAGAGACCCACCGACTATACCTGCTAACCCTCAGTGGTGGTATAAGCCCGAATTACATTGTGTTTATCATTCTGATACTCCCGGCCACGACATGGAGAATTGCTATCCTTTGAAGAACAAGGTTCAAGACCTTGTGAGGTGTGGCATTCTGTGGTTCGAGGATGTAGGTCCTAACATGAAGAAGAACCTATTGCCCGAGCATGGGAAATCTGTTAACATGGTCCAGGGTTGCCTTGGCAAATACAAGGTCAAATATGTCAGTCATATCCGACAGTCTCTGGTCGAGATGCACCGTTTGCTATGTGATTACAGTCACTATGAGCACAACCATGATAGATGACGAGTCTGCTCTGTTAACCGATTGGGTTGTCGCCAGGTGGGTAAAGATCTTCAGGAAATGTTGGATGAAGGAGTTATTGAGATTCTTCAGAATAGGAATGTTGACGAAGAAGAGCCTGAGGTCAACGTAATCTCCCCAGTATTCCGGATACCCGAACCTGTTATCATCAAATATGATGGTAACAAGTAGAAGGTTTCACCTTCTCTGATCATTAAGCCTGCCGGTCCTGTGCCATACTCTTTCGAAAAAGCAATTCCCTTTCGTTACAACGTTGTTGCTGTAGAAGATGGGAAAGAGGTGACTTTGCCATCCTCCTCTGTTGTGAATATTGCTGACGTAAGTGGTTTGACCCGTAGCGGTCGTGTGTTTTCAGCATCACCGAAGCCTCAAGCTAATGTTGATTTTGTTGAACGCCCGATTGGGAATGCTGTGGGCACTCCGAATCCGGCACGTGTTGCTAAACCTTCCTCTACATTGATAACTCCTACTTCTGTTGGCCCGAGTTGCAATGTGAAAGAAGACTGTGATGAGATGCTGAGGCTCATCAAGAAGAGTGAGTACAATGTTGTAGACCAGCTTCTACAAACACCATCCAAAATATTCGTGTTATCATTGCTTCTGAATTCAGAACCACATAGAGAGGCTCTGCAGAAAGTTTTGGATGTGGCATATGTAGATCATGATGTCACAATCTGTAGCGGGGTATTAGTTACCATTAGAGATATTGACTAAATCCAAGGTAAACCATACAAAGTCGAGTCGCCACCGCACTTCTATTTATCCAAAGGAATGGTTAGAAAGCGAACAAAAACCTAAAACGTTTTAACAAAAACTAGTAAAAGAAACAGAGATCTGGGTAAGGGGGTTGGTTATGCAATGGGAAGGTGTTAGGCACCCAAAACATCCTAGGTACTCCTAGGGAGCCCTTTTCACACTTATTGCAAAGGTTGTTTGTTTTGTGAGAATTTATTTGCGCAAACATGATTGAAGGGATGAGAAAAGAATGTACAAGTTATTTACATTTTGTGTTTGAATGGATGAAAGCCATTGCCTACGTACCATCTTATAAAAAAGATTAGGATCAAAACCTCGTAGTTCGGGGTAAAAATTTCAAAACAAGTTGGTGAATTGATTGGTCCAAAAGCCTGAAGGTCTTTTGTTATCAAAGGGAGAAAACTCAACCAAAAACCACAAGTCCACCATGTGAGGATAACTTCAAAATGCTAGTGAGGGGTTAACCCTATAATAAGCATGGAAGACTCATTGTCCATCACTAAGGACAAAGGTGAGTATTACATCTACCACAAAGATAACTCAAACCTAATAGCTAAAGGTTATGGAAAAATTTGATTAAGAAGTGGCCATTGGAACCACAAAAGAAATTTGAATGGGTTATATTTACCAATTAGAAGTATGTACAAAAATGGTCAAAGTTGACTTAAAGATTCACTTCAACATAAGTGTTATGAAAAGGAGGATTGAAAATCAAAAGCATAAGGCTTAGGTTTCTAAAGTTGAAAACAAATGAAATGTTTGCACAAAAAAGTTTTGGCTTGGGTTAGAGTGGAGAGAAGAAGAAGAATGGCTAAGTCCTAAATGAAACAAAAAGGTGAGGGATAAGAAAATGAACCACACTAGGAGTTCCTCTCTTGAGATCATATTGATGATCCAAGTAGTTCCCATCCTTTGGAATAAGCAATCACAAGCAAATATTTCAAGCAATCAAACACACAGATCATGCTTCTAGGAATCCTTCAATGTCTTTTGTATCTTGCACTTTTGGATGCTCATGGCAATGGTTCCTCAAAGTTACTCAAGGTTGGAATTCCCTAGCACAAGAAAACACACATCAAAAAGTTCTAATACAAACAAGGAATGGACAAGAGGGAGTTTAGAAGATAGCCCATTCAAAGTTCATCTTCATCATTAAGGTCCATTTACTCCAATTTTGCATAAAGAAAGGTCCTAACATCTAAGTCCAATTATCCATTTCTTTGCATAGGGAAGGTCCTAGAAACTAAGTCCGTTTCTTTGCAATTTGGTTCACCACAATCAAAACAAAACACAAGCAAAATAATATGTACACAATTATAGACCCAAGTGGGCAAAAGGCAAATGGCATTAACATAAACATGTGCTCCAATGAGCAAAGGAAAAAGCAAATGAATAATATGTGCAAGAATAGTAAATTGCATTAAAGTAAATTGCATAAAGTAAATGGCATAAAGTAAATGTTAATTGTTAATAGTTAGTATTAGTAGTTAGTGTGCCATAAGGCAAATTTAGCGTTATGTTAAGCAATCGTAATTGGACTTATGTAGAAGTCACAACTATCTGAGGCCGGTCAATAATAATGTAGGCAACAAATACAAGTTAGGAGTCTTGATTAGTGAACCAAGTCCCAACAACTTGCCATGCCAACAAGAAGAAGAGAATTGATCTTTTATTGGTTTAAGCCATTTGCATGATTTAGAAGACAACATATCCTTAATGCAAAGCCATTCACTTGATCAATTGATCAAGATGAATTAGATTTGAATCAAGGAATGTTAAATCTCCCTAATCAATGCTAACTTATCAACCTTCAACTCATTGATCAAAAAGAAAAGAAGTAGAAGGAGAAGAAGGAGAAAATGGATAAGAGAAAATGAAATGGCAAAATAAAATGCACTAAATGGAATAAAATGTACCAATCCTCATATGTTGACCAATAACATTGAAAGTCAAGATCAAACAATCAAAAACAGAAGTGAGATGAAGTTTGGAAGTCAAGAAAAGAATAGAATATTTTGGCATTTTTTAATATTTAAAATAAACATGAATTAAAATATTAAAGAAAGGTCAAACTTCAAAATCACTTCAAATCAACCTTGAAAGGTCCAAGTGATTTATCCTAAGTTCAACAAGGTCAAACAAAGTTTGACAAAAAATTTCAGCATTTTTAAAAGTCAGAAACTATTTTTAACCAATTAAAAATGAATAAAAATAACCTAATTGAACTAAAATCTCAAATAAACTCAAATCAATTCAAAAATTGATGAGAATATTTTTCATAGATCCATCATCATTCAAAGAGATTAGGAAAATATTTTTGTATTTTTTGAATATCAGAAACTAATTAAAATGAATTAAAAATAACCAGAAAAGAGAAAATTCACAAAAAAAATCAAATGATAAAATAAAAAATATTAAAAATCAGAAATAGAAACTAGAATTTATTTGGGAAATAATGCAATTGGTCCCATATTTTTTGGATTAAAAATGAAGAAGATATTAATTTTTGAAAATAATGGAAATAAAAGAAATAAAATCAGAAATTAAGAAAATAGAAAAAGCGTGAGCCGTCTGATGATGATTCATTAATTGACGTGGATCATCACACGGCTAGGAAGCGCGGGTTCACCATACACGCGGGTCAAACGCATCACATCGTGCCAAATGAAAAGTCATAACAATGAACGGACAAGATCAAATTTGGAGAATGGATCCAATGGCCAGGATTTGAACTGGACTTGATGAAGCCACCGGAGCCTCCGTCTTCTCCGGTGAGCTTCCCAGATTCCGGCCAAAATGCAGAACTTAAAACCTCAACCAAAACGAGCGATCTATACATCAATAGAAACTTGGGATGACGTACATCATCCCTGTACCATCCGTTTCCACTCTAGATCTCTATGATTTGAGAAATCAGAGATGGAAAAATTTGGTGTTCATCATGAACTCAATGAATTTCAAAAATTAAAAGCATAAACATGTTGCCTTCATTGAAAGGACTTCAGCCAACACAAAATCACAGCCAATAGGTCAATGAATTAAGAGAATCGAAGCAAATACCAGTTGGAGTTCAAGCTTGAGTTCTGGTGATTTGAGCTTGAAACCTTGCTTGCTTTATCAAAACAAAAGTTCTATGAAGTGTATAATGAAGGTCTAGAAGCACTAGATCTATGAATACAACCAGATGTAGTTGAATTCGAGATCTGAAAATTTTAAGAGAAATGAAACTTGCTTCTCTAGTGATGGTTGGGGAATGAATTCTGCAGCGTTTCAGGTTGAAATTGGGTCCCAAAATGGAGGGAATGAAGCATGTATTTATAGCTGAATTGGCAAGGAAAGGGTGGAAGGATCCGTGTGCACAAATTTGGATACCACTTGCATGGGCTTGCATGATCATGCACAAGGCCCAAAAGCAATGCCAATTGCAAGCTGAGTTCAAATGCCAAGGGTTTGGACGTGTAATTTGCTCTGAATTGGCTTGTGCAACAAGGTTTCAACATGAATTCCATAATAGAACCTAATCATTCACCTCTTCGAAAATACCATTTAGAACAACCAAGCATAGGCATATGGGTAATGGTTGGAAAGGTCTTTGTATGAGGAACAAATGTTATGTTGGTCAAAAGTCCATTTGGAATGTGGAAATTTATGAAATTTGAGTTTAAAGTGTGATGTGCAAAACATGTCAAGGCAAGGTTTCTAAAATTGGCCAACTTTCAAGCCCTTCTATTTTGATGATGCATGCTCCAAATGGAAATACCTCCAACATCAAAGTTGTAGATATTTTCAAGACAATCGAAATGGACTTAAATTTTGCATCATTTGGATTTTTTATGAAGACATTATGGGCACTTGAAGTTGGACTTTTTTGACTTTTAATGCCTTTGGTCAAAAAGGACGTAGAATGTATTGCATTATCACATGTATTTTCTTTGCGATTTTGAAATTTTGTCCAACATAACATTTGAAGTAGACATCTTAAGCTTTCCAATGCATTTGATCCCACCTCAAAATCATAAACAATGAATGAGTAATGTCCTTGGGAAGTTGACCCAGAATTAGGGTTTCAGTCAAAATGACCTATAATGTATTGGAATGGAAGATGGTTTTCCAAGCTTCGAATCAAATGTTCATGAACATGAAAGTTGTTCAAATTGTCCTTAAGAACATATTTTTATTTTGAACCATCTCCATTTGACCAACACATAGAAAGTTAGGTCTCAGTGTATTTCAAAATAGTCAGATGAATTGACTGATCAACTTCTCAAGTCCATGCCATATATCTTGATGAATTTATGATTGAGGATACTCAAATAAGTTCAAATATGCATGAAATGAAGAATTAAAGAACTTCTCTTGATTGTATTTGACCATGGGCTGAGGTTGCTTCATGAGCAAGGCATTGTGATGCACAGATGAATTAGGGTTTCCTTGGGGCACAAACCTCAAATCCTTTGACTTGCTTTGATAAAAAATGATGAATTGAGATGCTAGGGAGGCATATTTGATAAATGAGAGCCTTGGGAACCATTACCATGCTTGCTTTCATCTCCTCTTGAGCATGTCTTTGTACCAATGACCTCCTAGAAGCTTTTGACCTTGTGATTGCTCAAGCTACAAACAAAAGATGTTAGTGACATATTTTTGTGCTTTTGGTTAGTAAACAAAATGAGAAAAGCAATGATATACAATTTAAGCATGCTTGGTGATCTCAAACCACTCACAAGGAGTCCCACCCAAAGGCAAAGGGAACCAAGATGCTTAAAGATCCTTGAGGCTATGCAATGCAATGCTATGATGCCATGTGTAACACCCTTCTAAAATACCCCAAATATTTAATTAAAATAGCAATATATCAATCAGAGTAATTATGCAATTAAGGGTGTCACACAATCATTTCACACCATTCACCATAATAACTGTCATGCTCTTTTATTAATTCAAAACATAAAGCATTTGCACAATACGCAGCGGATAGAAATTAAATCAATCATGCAGAACATGTAACACATTACATGTAAAATTATTCAACAAGGTAAAACATCCCGTCCCGATGTTACATCTATCAGAGCATGACCCACTAAGGAGACTACACTAGACTCCAAGCACTAGCTTCTACTCAATCACTGCTCGTTACCTGAAAAATAGTTGTAAGGGTGAGTTCCTCAATCGATATAATAAGCATTATAAAATATCATGTAATGCTAAGTAAATAACACATTAATCACCCTAATCATATCACACATTCGGTAACGGCAACCTCCACTCAAACATCATAATCATGCTCAACATAAACATCAAAACACACGTATAATATTGGAACACATCCATTCATATTATACACAATACATACATTATGCAATGAGACTCCATGCATGCGGTACCGACTATTCGTGAACATATAGTTCACCTCACCGATCAAATCCAGATACGGCTACCAAGCCCACTAGTCCCACTCATTTGAGACCTAGTGACTCACTCACTAATTCCTCACCACGGGAATTAGCTACCACCTCAAGGGCCATGCTATGCACGCTAATCATCTAGCATGCAAACATCAACAACAATCTACAATGATTTACTCACTAATTCCTCACCATGGGAATTAGCTACCACCATAAAGGCCACAATATGCATGCTAATTCACCTAGCAATGCAACATCATCAACAACAATCCACAATGGACATATGCTCACACTCTAAGCCATAAAACAGTCCATTCACCAACACATGCATAATATATACATTCACAACATTATGCATATTTTCACACCTCATCAGCATATTTATCACATAATCATATCATGTCATGCCAATTAATTAATCACAGTATTAGCACACTCTACTAATACCTATACTACTCAAAACAACGGGAAATAATCCCTACTATATCACATACCGATATAGGCCAACCATCAAATATGTACACAACATTTAAAATACCAATTTTCCCACTTTTCAACAGTGTTAACCGGTTAACGCCCTGGGTTAACCGGTTAACGCAGACCAAAACACGCTTCCTGGCAAAACTTAACAGTGTTAACCGGTTAACGCCCTGGGTTAACCGGTTAACGCAGACAGAACAACAATTTCTCAGAAACCACAACAGTGTTAACCGGTTAACGCCCTGGGTTAACCGGTTAACGCAAGCAAAACAGCAATATTTTCACAGTTCATAACAGTGTTAACCGGTTAACACCCTGGGTTAACCGGTTAACGCAAGACAGAAAGCTGTTCCTGCGCTATCACGAAGCAGAATGCAGAATTCTCCGCATTTTCCGCCGTTGGAGGACTTCCGGACCTCCGATTCCGATTCCGTAAAAAGCTATACGTTCGGGAATTTACAACTCACACAAATACAGATTCAATTACAGCTTTAACACAACTTATCCAACACAAATTTCCAGCATTCAACATCCCAATTAGGGTCAATTCAACGGTTCATCACTACCCATTACATGTTAACCCATAATACCCATTAAACGACGATAAACCCCCCTTACCTGAGTTAATCCGGCGAATCTTTAAGCTTCAAGCTTTTCTCTTCTCCAACCTTCTTCCTCTTGCTCTGCCTCTTTGCCCTTTTCCTCTTTTCAGCCGCTTCTCTGCTTTTCACGTAAAACCCTCTTTACCAAAAATGAAACTCTTTTTCCTTATTTCCAACATATATATTTTCCAATAATTATTATTCCAATAATAATAATAATAATAATAATAATCCAAAAATTCCAATTATTTAATTAAATTAATAAATATAATATTACCTTAAATTAAATAATTATCTTATTTTTATCGGGGTGTTACAACTCTCCCCCACTAAAAGAGTTTTCGTCCTCGAAAACATACCTCAAGCGAATAACTCCGGATAAGACTCCTTCATCTGACTCTCAAGTTCCCAAGTCACATTGCCACCTGCTGGTCCTCCCCAAGCTACCTTTACCAAAGCAATCTCTTTACCCTGCAACTGCTTCAACTCTCGATCCTCGATCCTCATAGGTGATGTTTCAACAGTCAGGTTATCTCTCACCTGTACATCATCTATTTGGACTACATGCGACGGATCAGGAATGTACCTCCTCAACTGAGACACATGAAAAACCTCATGCAAATTCGCAAGTGACGGCGGTAAAGCGATACGATAGGCTACCTCCCCTATCCTCTCCAAAATCTGATAAGGACCAATAAATCGAGGTGTCAACTTCTTCGACTTCAAAGCTCGACCAACCCCAGTTATCGGAGTAACACGAAGAAACACATGATCTCCCTCTTGGAACTCAAGTGCCTTCCTCCTCTTGTCGTGATAACTCTTCTGACGACTCTGAGCAATTCTCATCTTCTCCTGAATCATCTTAATCTTTTCCGTAGTTTGTTGAACAATCTCCGGTCCAACTACAACACTCTCACCGGACTCATACCAACATAAAGGTGTCCGACATCTCCTACCATACAAAGCTTCAAACGGTGCCATACCAATGCTCGAATGAAAACTATTGTTGTAGGTAAACTCAATCAAAGGTAAATAACAATCCCAAGCACCTCCCTTTTCCAAAACACAAGCCCTCAAAAGATCCTCTAGTGACTGAATCGTCCTCTCAGTCTGACCATCAGTTTGCGGATGATATGCAGAACTCAATCTTAGCTTAGTTCCCAAAGCCTTCTGCAAACCTTCCCAAAACTTCGATGTAAATCTAGGATCTCTGTCCGAAACAATACTAGACGGAATACCATGCAAACTTACAATCTTCTCAATATACAACTCGGCTAATCTCTCTAACGGATAATCCATTCTGATCGGAATGAAATGAGCCGATTTCGTCAATCTGTCAACAATCACCCAAATAGCTTCAAAGTTCTTAATCGTCCTCGGTAAACCAGAAACAAAATCCATACTGATACTATCCCACTTCCACTCTGGAATAGCCAACGGTTGCATTAGCCCAGACGGCTTCTGATGCTCAATCTTTGACTTCTGACAAGTCAAACAAGAATAAACAAAACTCGCAATTTCTCTTTTCATTCCCGGCCACCAAAATAACTTTTTCAAATCATGATACATCTTCGTAGCCCCAGGATGAATACTCAGGCCACTACGATGTCCTTCCTCAAGAATACTCTTCTTAAGTTCGGTAACATCCGGAATACACACCCGATTACCAAATTTCAAAACACCATTCTCATCAACTCTGAATTCACCACCTTGACCTTGATTCACCAAAGTCAACTTATCAACCAAAAGCACATCGGATTTCTGACCCTCTCTAATCTCATCCAGAATACCACTCGTTAACTTCAACATTCCCAATTTAACACTATTGTGAGTACTCTCACACACCAAACTCAAGTCTCTAAACTGCTCAATTAAATCCAATTCCTTAACCATTAACATAGACATATGCAATGATTTCCGACTCAATGCATCAGCCACTACGTTTGCTTTACCCGGATGGTAATTCAAACCAAAGTCATAATCCTTCAGAAACTCTAACCATCTCCTCTGTCTCATATTCAGCTCTTTCTGATCAAACAAATACTTTAAACTTTTATGGTCACTGAAAACCTCAAATCTTGACCCGTACAAGTAATGCCTCCATAACTTCAGAACAAACACCACAGCTGCCAACTCTAAATCGTGCGTCGGATAGTTCCTCTCATGAACCCTCAGCTGTCTCGAAGCATAAGCTATAACCTGCTTATTCTGCATCAACACACCACCCAAACCCAACAATGAAGCATCACAGTAAACCTCAAATGATTCCGATGAACTCGGTAATATCAGAATAGGAGCAGTAGTTAACCTTCTCTTTAACTCTTGGAAACCTTCTTCACATTTTGAGTCCCAAACAAACGCTTGCCCCTTTCTAGTCAACATCGTCAACGGTAACGCCAACTTAGAAAATCCCTCGATGAACTTCCTATAATAACCAGCCAAACCAAGAAAACTCCTTATCTCCGAAACTGACTTCGGAGCTTCCCACTTAGATACCGCTTCTATCTTAGAAGGATCAACAGCAACACCATCTCTTGAAATCACATGACCAAGAAAACTAACCTCTTCTAACCAAAATTCACACTTTGACAGTTTAGCAAATAACTTCTTTTCTCGTAGAACTCCTAAAACCACTCTCAAATGCTCAGCACGCTCTTCTTCAGATTTCGAATACACCAAAATATCATCAATAAACACCACAACAAACTGATCTAGGTACGGATGGAAAATCCTATTCATATATTCCATAAATACTCCAGGCGCATTAGTCACACCAAAAGGCATTACAGAATACTCATAATGTCCATACCTTGTTCTGAAGGCAGTCTTCTGAATATCCTCAGTTTTCACACGTATCTGATGATATCCCGACCTCAAATCTATTTTGCTGAACACGCTCGCACCAACCAACTGATCCATCAAATCATCAATCCTCGGCAAAGGATACCGATTCTTGATCGTCACTTTATTCAGTTGCCTGTAGTCCACACACAACCTCATAGTACCTTCTTTCTTCTTAACCAATAACACTGGTGCACCCCACGGTGACACACTCGGACGAATAAACTTCTTATCCAACAGATCTTCCAGCTGACTTTTCAATTCAGCTAACTCAACAGCAGACATACGGTACGGAGCCATCGACACCGGCCTAGTACCAGGTACCAAATCAATCGAGAACTCAACTTCACGCTCTGGCGGTAATTCATTCACTTCTTCCGGAAACACATCAGGAAAATCACACACCACAGCTAGATCGCAAATCACCAGTTTATCTTTAGCCTCCAAAGTCGCTAACAACATAAACAACTCTGCCCCATCTGCTACTGCTTCATTCACCTGCCTCGCTGATAGAAACAAATCCTTTCCTTCCTCAATCTCAGGAAAGATCACAGTCTTATCAAAACAATTGATATAGACTCGGTTAAAGACCAACCAGTTCATACCCAGAATAACGTCAACCTGCACTAGTGGAAGACACACTAGGTCCATCCCAAAGTCTCTACCAAAAATACTCAAAGGACAATTTAAACAAACTAAAGTAGTAGTCACTGAACCCTTCGCAGGAGTATCAATCACCATACTTCCATGCATCTCAGATATCTCTAACTTAAGTTTCACAGCACAATCCAAAGATATAAAGGAATGAGTAGCACCTGTGTCAATAATAGCTACAAGAGGAAAGCCATTAATATAACACGTACCTCGGATCAACCGATCATCTGCAGAAGTCTCCGCATTTTCCGCCGTTGGAGGACTTCCGGACCTCCGATTCCGATTCCGTAAAAAGCTATACGTTCGGGAATTTACAACTCACACAAATACAGATTCAATTATAACTTTAACACAACTTATCCAACACAAATTTCCAGCATTCAACATCCCAATTAGGGTCAATTCAACGGTTCATCACTACCCATTACATGTTAACCCATAATACCCATTAAACGACGATAAACCCCCCTTACCTGAGTTAATCCGGCGAATCTTTAAGCTTCAAGCTTTTCTCTTCTCCAACCTTCTTCCTCTTGCTCTGCCTCTTTGCCCTTTTCCTCTTTTCAGCCGCTTCTCTGCTTTTCACGTAAAACCCTCTTTACCAAAAATGAAACTCTTTTTCCTTATTTCCAACATATATATTTTCCAATAATTATTATTCCAATAATAATAATAATAATAATAATCCAAAAATTCCAATTATTTAATTAAATTAATAAATATAATATTAACTTAAATTAAATAATTATCTTATTTTTATCGGGGTGTTACACCATGAGGGATCTTAGGGCCAAAATTAGGGTCTTACAGATGCCCCTATTTAAGGTCATTCTAGCCAGAGAAGGGAAGGTTAAAATCTTCGTCTCGACGGGGTATAATGGGCTTAAATAATAACAAAGAGATGAATTTTGGTCCCTAAGAGACCTCATGATACAGATGTATGTATGCAAACAGAAGGTAACACCTTGTGGGGATATGTGTCCACAACGGTAAAGATTAAGAAGAAATTGACGACTCCCATGAGTAATTCATTCTTTGGGGCAGAGACTCTACTGGGGAGTAAAGGACTAAAAATGCGTGAGCAGGTCACGACTTAAAGCAAGGGAAAAGAGTCTCCAAAAGGGAATAAATCCATTGGAAAGACTCGAGCTGACTCAAAGATGCATGTATTGGGGAATATGCCAATACAGCCAAACTATCCGCAATGGATACTTCGGATAAAAATCCGGACGAAGACAATCCACTAGAGGACTTCGCTGGGAATGTCTAAAAAGACCCTCCTGGGGAGGCAGCGAGGTGAGGTGTTGCCGGTTACTGGGCAACAAGCTCAAAGAGACATGTGATCCGAACACCGGTATAAGGGTGAGAGATACAACAAGCTCAGGAAGAAATGAATATCTAAGACCGGTATAAGGGTGAAAGATATCAAAACTTCAAAACATCTGAGGAAGACCTAAAAAGGTATATTTCGACTCAAGGAAATCTGACTCCACATGGGACAAAAGTCATAATAGGGAGTAGAAAGGAAGGAACACCAGGGATACCGGTTACTGGGCATATAATAGGTGGCCAACCAAAGCGTGAATTGGGGAATATTCCCAAGACACTCATCATCCGTAAGAGGGCTAAAAGCAAACTCGATTATAGGATGGATATTCGATTCCGCAAAGGGAATACGAATCTTACTCGACTGGGGAAGAACAAAAGGCTTCAACCAATGAGTGCATGAGATATATTGTCTATTACCGTCAGAACGTAGATAATATACTCGCATGGAAGATTATCCACAACCGGTTACTGGGTTAATAAAGGATAAATCAACCGAAAAGAAAAGGCATAGGGATACCGAAACTAGGTATATAATGATGACCAATTCAGAAGAGAATCAATCGTTACCAACAACAGGGTAAACGCGAAATAACTTGCTGGGGGATAAATTGCATAATCAGAGCAACTATCCGAGCAAACGAGGGAATATCAACACCGAATATTGGATGAAGATAACCGCCAAGGAGGGGATTACACCTACCGAATACTGGGTAGGAAACCACGGAAAAAGTAACCTCCATCAATTACGATGAACAAAAGGTTAACTCTGCAAAGGGGAGAAAATAAGGTTTACAACTACCGGTATAAGGGTAGAAAACCACAGACTCCGTCGGGGATAATATGAATAACTATTAATTAGTGAACAATTATTCATTTATACCACAGGAAAGCAAAAGGAAACAGTTACAAGAGCCAATTTAGGGTCAAACCAAAGAGGCAAACTGAATCAAAACTCATCCTAATGAGGATATAACTCAATAGGGAAACCCATCCCAATATATGTGTTTGGAGGAAACAGAAACAACCATCATCCACGAGGATATATCTCAGTGGGGAATATGGAAGAAAGGATAAACACTTTCTGCTTATGGGGCTGACTCTATATGGAGAGATCAGACACACACAATCTGCTTGGGGAGATATATATCACCAAATAGCAAGAGACAACAAACAACGATATATGGCAAAGAATGCATTATGACTATCTGAATGTTATAATTATGCATGTATATGTGTGATTTATGTTTGATGAATGCTGACAAACAGACATATCTAACACAAACAAGTCCAGGAATCAACCACCCGGTACTACATCTCAAGAGATAAAATCAAGATCACCGGAGAGTATCCAATCTGCCGGGGATCATAGATACCAGGGAAACAACAATATCTCTGCAAGGGAGGAATCATCATAGATAAAATCCACCACACCAACAACTCTACTGGGGATTTATCCGAGGAAATGAAGGAATACTGGGGATCAACCACCAAATATCGAACCTTCCAAAGAGGACACATCTGCTGATGAGGGAAGACCACTGCTCTGCTGAAAGGAAGGGAGGAGAATAACAATATTCTGGGGGAAGAGGATACAGTCATGCCAGGAATATGAACAAATGTCTTACCCTATTGGAAATCATACCACCCTTGGGAGAGCACTGAGGATCCCTTAAGTATCCTTTCGTCTTTGTGAATGTTCACTTTGTTTAAAAACATTTTGTAAAAAATTTGTTTGTTTATAACAATGATATTTTCTCAATTAAAATATGCAAAACATTTGTTGAATAGAAACAAATAAGAGTGCAAATAATTGGATAAAGGCTCAAATTTATTTGATAGAATGGTAGTCTGCAAATGGCAAGACTCCATAGATCTTTACAAATTTGAAATTGGTGATATATATTGGAAAAGGGCTACATTGAACATAATGACCATTTCTCCACCAATTCTGAATCCGATGTATTTGAAGCTTCAGTTGGTGATGACTGAACAAGAATCTCTGATGGATGACAGTTGTAGAACAAAAGTCTTGTCAGGATGCAGTTACTTGACAAATCCCTAATTTTTGCCTAGATTGCCCCAGGATGAGGTACTCAATCTAGCGGGATACATATATTTTTTTTATGTCTCTAACTTTTGCCTGGACCGCCCTTTCGGGTTTTCAATCCACCGAGACGCTCATTTTTGCCTAAGCCGCCCTTTCGGGTTTTCAACTTAGCGAGCTATTCTGTTTTTATTTTAGGCAAAGTATTTCTTGACTGCATTTGAATTCACAGGACGAGTGAAATCCTCCCCATCCATAGTTGTAAGCATCAAAGCACCGCCTGAAAAGGCTCTCTTAACAACATATGGACCTTCATAGTTTGGAGTCCACATGCCCCTGGAATCAGGGGCGAAAGACAAGACTTTCTTGAGCACAAGGTCTCCTTCTCGGAACACACGAGGCTTGACCTTCTTATCAAAAGCTTTCTTCATTCTCTGCTGATATAACTGGCCATGGCACATGTCAGTCAATCTCTTCTCTTCAATCAAATTCAGTTGGTCATAACGACTCTGAACCCATTCGGCATCAGTCAACTTGGCTTCCATCAAGACTCTTATTGATGGGATCTCCACCTCTACTGGGAGTACAACCTCCATGCCATAAACAAGGGAGAAAGGGGTTGCCCCTGTTGAAGTGCGGACAGATGTACGATATCCATGTAAAGCAAATGGCAACATCTCATGCCAATCTTTGTACGTAACAACCATCTTCTGGATAATCTTCTTGATATTCTTGGTAGAAGCTTCAACAACCCCATTCATCTTGGGTCTATAAGGAGAAGAATTATGATGCACTATCTTGAACTCGCTACACAACTCTTTCATCATCTTGTTGTTCAAGTTAGATCCATTATCAGTAATGATCTTGTCTGGCACACCATATCGGCATATGAGCTGATTCTTGATAAACTTCACAACAACCTGCCTGGTCACATTTGCATATGATGCAGCTTCAACCCACTTGGTGAAGTAATCAATTGCTACGAGAATAAATATGTGCCCATTGGACGCTTTTGGCTCTATTATGCCAATCATGTCAATTCCCCGCATGGAGAAAGGCCATGGTGATGAAATCACATTCAGAAGTGTCGGAGGAATATGGATCTTGTCCGCATAAATCTGACACTTATGACATTTCTTCACATATTTGCAATAGTCAGACTCCATTGTCAGCCAATAGTAGCCTGCTCTCAACATCTTTCTAGCCATGGCATGTCCATTGGAATGAGTACCAAATGAACCCTCATGGACCTCAGCCATTAACAGGTCTGCTTCGTGTCTATCCACGCATCTGAGCAGCACCATGTCAAAATTTCTCTTGTAAAGCACATCACCATTGAGGTAGAAACTGCCTGACAATCTCCTCAAAGTTTTCCTATCTTTCACAGATGCCCCAGGCGGGTAAATCTGACTCTGAAGAAAACGCTTGATATCATAATACCAAGGCTTATCATCTTTTACTTCTTCGACTACGAATACATGAGCTGGTCTATCCAAGCGCATCACAGTGATTTTGGGAAATTCATTCCACAGTTTGACCACAATCATTGAAGCAAGTGTAGCAAGAGCGTCTGCCATCCGGTTCTCATCTCGAGGAATATGATGGAAGTCAACCTCAGTAAAGAACGTTGAAATCCTCCTCACATAATCTCTATATGGAATGAGACCAGGTTGATTCGTTTCCCATTCACCCTTAATCTAATTAACAACAAGGGTCGAATCACCATAAACATTAAGATGCTTGATCCTAAGATCAACGCATTCCTCCAATCCCATAATACAGGCCTCATACTCAGCCATATTATTCGTGCATTTGAAAGTTAGCCTTGCTGTAAAAGGAATATGTATGCCCTGAGGAGTAATGATTACTGCCCCAATACCATTTCCATACTAATTTACAGCGCCATCAAATACCATATTCCATCTGGAACCAGGCTCTGGCCCTTCATCAAGTGTAGGTTCATCACAATCCTTCATTTTCAAATACAGAATCTCCTCATCTGGGAAGTCGTATTGAGCTGACTGATAATCCTCAATCGGCTGGTGTGCCAAGTGGTCAGCCAAGATACTACCTTTGATAGCTTTCTGAGCACGATACTCAATATCATACTCAGACAACAACATCTGCCAACGGGAAATCCTCCCAGTTAAGGCAGTCTTCTCAAATATGTACTTGATTGGATCCATTTTGGATATCAACCAAGTCGTATGATTTAACATATACTGGCGTAAGCGCTTAGCAGCCCAAGCCAAAACACAACATGTTTTCTCAAGCATTGAGTATCGAGACTCACAATCAGTGAACTTCTTACTCAGGTAGTAAATAGCATACTCTTTCTTTCCTGATTCATCTTGCTGACCCAGGACACAACCCATTGAATCTTCAAGAACAGTCAGATACATAATCAATGGTCTTCCTTCCACAGGCGGAGACAGGATCGGAGGCTCGGACAGATACTCTTTAATACTGTCGAAAGCTTTCTGGCAATCCTCGATTCAATCATGAGACTGATCTTTCCGGAGGAGCTTGAATATTGGCGCACATGTGGCAGTCATGTGGGATATAAATCTGGAAATGTAATTCAAGCGGCCACGAAAACCTCGGACTTGCTTCTTAGTTTTGGGCGCAGGCATCTCTTGTATTGCTTTGACCTTTGTAGGATCAACCTGAATACCTTCTTCACTGACGATAAAACCCAATAACTTGCCAGAACGGACTCCAAATGTACACTTGTTGGGATTCAGACGAAGCTTAAACTTCCTCAAACGCTGAAAAAGCTTCAACATATGCTCTACATGTTCAACTTCCGTTCTTGACTTAGCAATCATGTCATCCACATATACCTCAATCTCCTTGTGCATCATATCATGAAACAAGGTAGTCATAGCTCGTTGATACGTGGCTCCGGCGTTCTTCAAACCGAAGGGCATCACTCGATAACAGAATGTTCCCCAAGGTGTGATGAATGTTGTCTTCTCCATATCCTCGGGTGCCATTTTAATCTGATTATATCCGGAAAATCCGTCCATAAACGAGAAGACTTTGAATTTAGCTGTATTATCTACCAACATATCAATATGTGGTAGAGGGAAATCATCTTTCGGACTAGCTTTATTCAAGTCTCTATAGTCCACACACATCCGTACTTTTCCATCTTTCTTAGGCACGGGCACAATATTGGCCACCCATTAAGGATATGTAGAAGTCACCAGAAACCCCGCATCAATTTGCTTCTGAACTTCCTCTTTGATCTTCACTACCATATCAGGATGAGTTCTTCTGAGCTTCTGCTTTACACGCACGCACTCAGGCTTCAAAGGTAGGAAATGTTGCACAATATCAGTATCAAGACCAGGCATGTCTTCATATGACCAGGCAAAGACGTCAACATATTCTCACAGCAATTCAATCAACCCCTTCTTAACAGATTATTCTAGTAGTGCCCCAATCTTTACCTCTCGCACACAATCCTCAGACCCCAAGTTGACCGTTTCCAGATTCTCAAGATGCGGCTGAATGATCTTTCCTTCATGGTCAAGTAATCGGGTAATCTCATCAGGAATCTTCTCAACATCATCTTCCTCTGCTTCAAATACAGGGAATTTAAAATTGGGACATGGCGTTGGGTCATTATGTTCAATGGGTCTAGAAACCAACCTGCATAATGATTTTGGATATGAAAAGCTTTAGAATTCAAACAAGGCAAATCATTATGCAGACGAAAAAGATTGATTTTATTTTATTTTTTAGGGTTTTGTGTGATCACCCATTTAATGCAAAAAAGCGAAAAGGGAAAATAATTGGAAAAACAAACATTTAACATGAATTTATTGAATGAAAATATCATTGTATTTATGTTGCCAACAATGTCATCACTCCTCCTTTTGGCATGGGAGAAGGGTTTTTAAACAAAGTGATTATTACGTTGACTTGTGGATAACTGTAGGCACATCCACAGCGAGCCAATTGTTGCAGATCCCTCCAGGGATGACAAAATTGCCAGAGTCCTCTGCATCCTCTTCCAAGACAGCAGCAGCTTCTTCCTCCTGACCAGTATGGGTAAAAACTCCACTCTTTATAAGTCCTTTCTCGTTGAAGACCCCAGAAGAAAAGCCAATGCCAGGCCGGGACTTATTGTCTTCTAGCTTGATCATTTTTCCTAAACCGGCAGTGGCACCACACTCAATGGCCAACTTTGCATCTTTATAGGAAGTAAATGAAGGAGTTCTCTTCTCAACAGGCTCAGCTATAGATAAAGCTTGGAAAGGAGTTCCAACTTCATCCTCAACATTTATGTATGAGAAGGAAGACAAGTGGCTAACCAGGAGAGCCTTTTCTCCCCCTACCACCACCAATTTCTTATTCTTCACGAATTTCAGCTTCTGGTGTAGGGTGGATGTCACGGCGCCAGCCTCGTGAATCCATGGTCTGCCTAAGAGACAGCTGTATGATGGGTGAATGTCCATAACCTGGAAGGTAATTTGGAAATCACTTGGTCCAATCTTGATTGGGAGATCAACTTCCCCAATCACAGTCTTACGTGACCCATCAAAAGCTTTCACAACTACTCCACTCTGCCTCATGGGAGGCCCTTGATAAGATAGTCTAGAGAGAGTGGATTTCGGCAATACATTCAAGGATGACCCAGTGTCCACCAGCACATTGGACATGGCATCGTCTTTACAGTTCATGGAAATGTGTAAAGCCAAGTTGTGGTCTCTTCCCTCCTCAGGGAGATCAGAGTCACATAAACTCAAATTGTTACAAGCAGTAATGTTTGCAACAATACTATCAAACTGCCCTATTGTGACATCATGATCTACATATGCCACATCCAAAACTTTCTGCAGAGCCTCTCTATGCGGTTCTGAATTCAGAAGCAAAGATAACACGGATATTTTGGATGGCGTTTGTAGAAGCTGGTCTACAACATTGTACTCGCTCTTCTTGATGAGCCTTAGCATCTCATTGCAGTCTTCTTTCACATTTCCACTCGGGCAAACAGAAGCAGGAGTTATCAATGTAGAGGAGGATTTAACAGCAAGTGCCGGATTCGGAGAATTCACAACATTCCCAATCGGGCGTTAGCCTGGGGCTTGGGTGGTGCTGATAACACACGACCACTGCGTGTCAGCCCACTCACATCAGCAATATTAACAACAGAGGAGGATGGTAAAGACACCTCTTTCCCATCTTCTACAACAACAGCATTGTAACGGAAGGGAATTGCTTTTTCGGAAGAATAAGGCACGGGACCAGCAGGTTTGATGATCATGGAAGGAGAAACCTTCTGCTTGCTACCATCGTACTTGATGATAACAGGTTCGGGTATCCGGAACACTGGGGAAATTACGTTGACCTCAGGCTCATCTTCGTCAACATTCCTATTTTGAAGGATCTCAATAACTCCTTCGTCCAGCATTTCCTGAAGATCTTTGCGCACCTGGCGACAACCCAACCGGTTAACAGAGCATACTCGACATCTATCATGATCGTGCTCATAGTGACTATAATCACACAACAAACGATGCATCTCGACAAGAGACTGTCGAATATGACTGACATATTTGACCTTATATTTGCCAGGGCAACCCTGGACCATGTTAACAGATTTCCCATGCTCGGGCAATGGGTTCTTCTTCACATTAGGACCTATGTCCTCAAAGCACAGAATACCACACCTCACAAGGTCTTGAACCTTGGTCTTCAACGGGTAACAGTTCTCCACATCGTGGCCGGGAGCACCAGAATGATAAACACAATGCAATTCGGGTTTGTACCACCATTGAGGGTTAGCAGGTATAGCTGGTGGGTCTCTTGGAGTAATCAACTTCCTCTCTATCAAAGAGGGATATAATTCTGCGTACGTCATCGGAATAGGATCAAAAGTGACCCTTTTCCTCTCGTAACTCATGCTGGTTTGATTACTATTGCAAGGTTGGTAGGCCTGCTGCTGAGGACGATGTTGTTGTTGCTGATATTGCTGAGGTGGTTGTTGATTATTGCTATGTTGTTGGTACTGTTGATTGTCTCTGAAGACAGGTGCTATATGAGCCACCTGGTGCTGGTTACTGGCAGGACGCACAGTCTTCCTCCTTACAGAGGGCCTTCTAGGTTTCACATGGGAGGTCACAGCATATGCCTCTACATCTTTCTTCTTCGCAAACGCCCCATAACGTTTGGCAGAAGAGCCTTCATCTCTGGTTAGACGTCCTTCTCTAACCCCTTCTTCTAAACGCATCCCCATATTCACCATCTCGGTGAAGTCAGAAGGAGCGCTAGCAATCATCCGCTCGTAGTAGAATGAACTCAAGGTCTTCAGAAAGATCTTGGTCATTTCCTTCTCTTCTAGCGGAGGCACGATCTGTGCTGCCACCTCTCGCCACCTCTGGGCGTATTCTTTAAACGTTTCCTTGTCCTTCTGGGACATGGCTCTCAACTGATCCCTATCGGGGGCCATATCCACGTTATACTTGTATTGCTTGACGAAGGCTTCGCCAAGGTCGTTGAAGGATCGGATGTTCGCGCTGTCTAAACCCATATACCAACACAGAGCGGCACCGGACAGACTGTCCTGAAAATAGTGGATGAGCAATTGGTCGTTATCAGTTTGAGTTGACATCTTCCTGGCATACATGACCAGGTGGCTGAGAGGACAAGTATTTCCCTTGTACTTTTCAAAGTCGGGGACCTTGAATTTCACAGGAATCTTCACATTTGGCACTAAATAGAGATCGGCAACAGACTTGCCGAAAAGGTCCTTTCCTCTAAGAGTCTTCAATTCCTTGCGAAGCTCAAGAAATTGATCATTCATAGCATCCATATTTTCGTAGACATCTGGGCCCTCAGACGGCTCAAAATGATAGATGGTGTCGTCTACCCTATGCATGGTATGCACGACAGGAGGAGGAACAACAGGCACCAGGCTAGATGCCGACATAGAAGCAAAAGTCAGAGCAGGACCCTCAGGCATGAAGTTAGGAGACCTCCCCCACGGAAACCCGGTTGGCATGGCTGTAGGAGCAAAATGTGCACAGGCAGCAGGCACGGTCGAAGAGACGATTTTTGAGATAATTGTCCTCTGGGGAGGAGTTGAAGGCGTCGGAGAGGACTGGTGATGCGTTGTAAATCTTGATGTTCGCAAGTGTACGAACGCGTCAGAGTAATATAAAAGATTATCGAACCACAGAGACCAAGTGTCAATCTATCGTTATCTATTGTTATGGTGTTTATCAAAGGCAATTAAAATAGGTGTTTGTGTAGTGTGCAATTGAAAAGTAAAGTTTTAAAATAAATTTAATTAATAAAGACAGGGTCGAATGTAATTCACATAATTAAATGATAATCCAAGTACTTGCTAATAGAACTACTTATGGGCAATGTTTCCTACTTTGAAAAGAACTAATTTAATAGGAACTGTCGCTTTCGCGTATTCAGAACCGAGTTGTACTCCCTAATCAAACCCTCTTATTGTCACTTATAAAAAGGCGCGCATTGCGTTAGAGTAGTAAACCTATTTTTAAGAAATATAGTATCTTGACTAAGTTGAAAAGTATTATAACCTGAATTTCTTAACCATAAGAGGTTCTCACGAACCAGACTCTAAACTTATAAACGCGTCCAAAAATAGTTCAAAATCTCTTTTCTTCTTGATTTTAAAAACTCCTAATGAACTAGACAAAGCGCTTTCACTGTTTTTGAAATAGTTAAAAACAATTAAATTTAAAAAGACGTTGGAGGGCTTTCAATCTTACCCAACGGAATTGAAGTGCGGGAAAACTTAATTTGAAAGTTAAAATAGCCCTTTAAGTGTTTCTACGAACAATTGTACGGATTACTGGTTTAATTACGATCCTTACATTCTAGCCTTATAAATTTAGCTAGACATGGTAAAGTAAAAGTGCATTAAAATAAATAAAAGTAGTGCGAGTGCGGAAAGTTAATAATTTAAAGCGAGTGCGGAAAATAAATGAAAGTAGTGCGAGTGCGGAAAATAAATAATTTAAAGCGAGTGCGGGAAATAAATAATTTAAAGCGAGTGCGGAAAATAAATAAAGTAAAGGCGAGTGCGGGAAATAAATAAAGTAAAAGCGAGTGCGGGAAATAAATAAATTAAAAGCGAGTGCGGGAAATAAATAAAGTAAAGCGAGTGCGGGAAATAAATAAAGTAAAGGTGAGTAATAAAAACCTGCTCCAATCGGAGGGCTGAGTAAATTGCAATGCGGAAAAGAAAATGGCGGCAGGATGAACTTCCTTCCAAAGTGCTCCAAACTCGAGTACAGACTCTATCACAGACTCAATTACACAATTGTGGTAACACTCCAATGCGAAGCGATTACCACTTTATAAAACTGAATATATGCCTAAGTGAAACAAAGTTGCTTCTGATTTCGCCTTGTTCCAACGTTCGGATCTTTGTCTGCTCTAAGTTTGGGTGATTGTAAAACTGAATTCGCATTTCTATTTATAAGCAAATAAAAAAGGTGGAATTTACTTGGATGCCCTTCAACTTGAAAATAGAGGAAACCGTTTTCCTCTTGTGGCGCCCGCCACAAGCACAAAGTGGGGCGCCTTAGTGGAAGTGGTGGGAAAACGTGGGAGTTGATGGATGTTTGAATTGGACACGTCATGGCTTGGACTGTGGCGTCCGCCATTGGGTAAGTCATAAGAGCAAAATGCTGATTTTTAAGGTTTTTGGCTCTTTTTCGCTCCTTTTCTCGATCGGGGCTCCTATTAAGGTAAAAACCTGAAAATAAAGGAAAACACAGTAACAACACAACCAAACGATAATAAAATAACTAGAATGCATGCGAAATCGGAGTCGAAAATACGTAAATTTTAGTGTGATCAAACTCTCCCACATTTAAACCTTTGCTTGTCCTCAAGCAAAACATTGAAAAGCTTATAAAAGAAAATTTGTGAAAACGAGTGCATTAGGTAAAAATTCTAAGTTCAAGTCGGGATGCAGTGATAGGTACTAACTGAGTGAACTAAGGGTATCATGGTGACACTAATCCACAAATACGGACATAAACTTCATTCCTATATTAACCAACCCATATTATCCCACAATACCTAGGCCTGCCTCTTCATCTGTTTTGTGTCCTTTTCATTCAGGCGCAATCACATTAAGCCCGTTATCCGTACATACTTCATAGTAGAGTGGCCTGTTAGTGATTATGATCAGAGCATGAGATTTCTGGCACATAAATATGTGTAAATCCTTTTCTGGACCCAACTGTAGTTGTGGGGGATCGGATCGTAATCCTCCCTACCGAGTTCAGTGCCAGATACCTCTGAACCAACTAACAGTGAGTACTACTTTTCTTTTTCTTTTTCTTTTTCTTTTTGTTGCAATTTTTTACAATTCTTTGGTTTAAATGAATTTGTGAGGGTCACCTATACCGGAGTTGCCTTTTTGCTTTTTGCTCTTTTTTTTCTGGATTATTCACTTATTTGCATCGGTCCCTTACGTAGAGGATGCGTAGGCCGGAGCTGACTGCTGAGATAAACTACTAAGGACTTATACGAAAATGATTATTAAGGCCATGGTATATGGGGTTTCGGGAATGATTCCTATATTTACGAAGCTTATGGTGCTAAAACAGATACTGATGTTTCGCAAAGTTCTCCCAAGTCTCCGCATTCTTACTCAAAACATGTCCTTAAAACTTGAAAACTTACGAAATAACACTATTTTCTTTGCAAATTTTTTTTGGTGGGGCTAAAGGTATGGGGAGGTAGGGTTGTACTAAGGATCTACTATATTTGGTGACTCGTCAGACTCATGCATTATACTAAAAAGCAAAATAAACAACTAAAAGGGAAATTAAACAATCTAAAAACAGCAAATAACTAAAAAGGGAAAGCGAGAAAAACAATAAAGAAAAGACGATAGAGTCTCCTCCCACACTTAAATCGAACATTGTCCCCAATGTTTCGAAATAAGATAAGGAAGAGTTACCTGGCAACCTAATGCTGACCACTGGTGCCCTCGCCATCCTGAGGTGGACGACGGGATCGGGTACGACGACGATCTCTCTAATCCATCCTCGCCTGCAGGGCATCCTGAGCGGTTCTCACCTCTCGAAGGTTACCAATAATGGAACCTTAAGTGGCTTCAATGAGTGCCATGTGTCTCTGGTGGTAGTCTGGATGCAAAATACGATAAAATAAAATAAAAATAAAAATAAATAAATGCGAAAAAGTAAAATGAAAGAAAAACCATGGGTTGCCTCCCACGCACCGCTTGTTTAACGTCAATAGCTTGACGATTAGAATTTATACACCTGTAGTTGTAGGAATTGATGGATCAATCAGGGTGTAGCTTGAGTAGTATGTTGGAATGTCTCCTCCTTCGTAGAGCTTCAGTCTTTGTCCATTTACAATGAATGGAATACACGTTTGGTTCTTGATTTCTATGGCTCCTAATCTCAGAATCTTGGATACTTCAAAAGGACCAGTCCATCTTGAACGTAGCTTTCCAGGGAAGAGTCGTAACCTAGTGTTGAAAAGGAGAACAGAATCGCCTACATTGAAGTTTTTCTTTACTATTCTTTTGTCATGATAGGCTTTTGTCCTCTCTTTATATATTTTTGCATTTTCGTAGGCCGATTGCCTAAGCTCTTCTAATTTATGAATGTCTAGGGTACGCTTTTTTCCAACGGCTAGGTAGTCTAAATTCAAAGTTTTAATGGCCCAATAGGCCTTATGCTCTAATTCGAATGGTAAGTGGCAAGATTTTCCATAGACTAGTTGGTAAGGAGTAGTTCCTATAGGGGTTTTGAAAGCGGTTCTATAGGCCCATAACGCTTCTTGAAGCTTCTGAGACCAGTCTCTCCTAGAAATAGAAACAGTTTTCTCTAGGATCTGTTTTATCTCCCTATTAGATACTTCTACTTGGCCACTAGTTTGTGGATGGTATGGTGTTGCTACTCTATGCCTAACTCCATATTTTCTTAAAAGTTTGTCAAATATTATCGATATAAAGTGTGATCCTCCATCGCTTATGACTAAACGTGGTGTTCCAAATCTAGGGAATATATAGTTTTTAAATAATTTGATTACTACCCTAGTGTCGTTTGTGGATGCAGCTATAGCTTCAATCCACTTAGACACATAGTCTACAGCTACTAAGATATACCTATTTCCTAAGGATGGTGGAAAAGGTCCCATGAAATCTATACCCCATACGTCGAAGAGTTCTACTTCCTGAATGTTTCTTAGAGGCATTTCATCATGTCTTGAAATGTTTCCAGTGCGTTGGCATCTGTCGCATTTGACAATGTAAGCATAGACATCGCGCCACATGGTAGGCTAGAATAGGCTAGCTTGAAGAATCTTGGCGTATGTCTTAGAGGTGCTCGCATGTCCATCATAAGGTGCAAAATGACAATGCTCGATAATATTATTTACTTCTTCTTCTGGGACGCAACGGCGAAAGATGCCATCTTTACCCCTTTTGAAAAGGAGCGGTTCGTCCCAATAGAAGTTTCTCACATCGTGGAAGAATTTCTTCTTGCGGTAGTAGACAAGATCAGGGGGTACTATATCAGCAGCTAGGTAATTAACGAAATCTGCATACCAGGGTACATTATTTATTGCTAAGGAATTTTGGGAATGCTCATAAGGATCTAGGTTATTTGCTTCAATGGTTTCTACTTTAGCTATCAGTCTATCATAGGCGAAATCATCATTTATGTGTATTAGTTCAGGTTTTAGATGTTCTAGCCTAGAAAGGTGATCAGCCACTACATTTTCAGTGCCTTTTTTATCTCTTATATCTAAATCAAACTCTTGTAGTAATAGAATCCATCGAGTAACCTGGGCTTGGCATCTCTTTTACTTAATAGGTAACGAATGGCAGCATGATCGGTGTAAACAATAATTTTTGCTCCTACTAGATAAGATCTAAATTTGTCTATAGCGAAAACTACAGCGAGTAATTCTTTTTCGGTTGTTGCGTAATTAAGTTGGGCAGCATCTAGGGTTCTACTGGCATAATAAATGGCATGTGATTTTTTATCTTTTCTTTGTCCTAGAACGGCTCCAACTGCACAATCACTAGCATCGCACATTATCTCGAAAGGTTCTGACCAATCAGGCGGTTTCATAATGGGTGCTGAGATTAATGCTTGCTTTAAAAGATTAAATGCGTCATTACATTTTTCATCAAAAATGAATTTAGCATCTTTCATTAAAAGTCCGGTTAATGGTTTAGTTATTTTGGAGAAGTCCTTAATAAAACGCCGGTAGAATCCAGCGTGTCCAAGAAAGCTTTGGACTTCTCTGATTGTTTTTGGTGGTTTTAGGTTTTCTATAACTTATATTTTAGCTTTATCTACCTCTATACCTTTTTCAGAAACTATATGTCCTAAAACTATTCCTTCGGTCACCATGAAATAACATTTTTCCCAATTTAGCACGAGGTTCACCTCCACGCATCTCTCCAGGATTTTCTCAAGGTTAGCAAGACAATTGTGGAAATCGAATCCGCAAACTGAGAAATCATCCATAAACACTTCCATGATACCATCTAGGTAATCTGCAAAGATTGACATCATGCAGCGTTGGAAAGTAGCTGGGGCGTTACAGAGGCCGAAAGACATTCGTCTGTAGGCAAAAGTTCCATAGGGGCATGTAAAGGTAGTTTTTTCTTGATCTTCGGGGTGAATAGGTATTTGGAAGAATCCAGAGTATCTATCTAGATAGAAGAAATAAGAGTGTCTGGCTAGACGCTCCAACATCTGGTCTATAAATGGTAAAGGGAAATGATCCTTCCTAGTTGCTTTATTTAATTTTCTATAATCTATACACATCCGCCATCCTCCTTCTAAAAGTTTTGCTACATGTTCGCCTTTATCATTTTGCACGACTGTGATGCCTCCCTTTTTAGGTACTACATGCACAGGGCTCACCCACTTACTATCCGAGATCTGGTAGATTATACCTGCCTCAAGCAACTTAAGAACTTCCTTTTTAACAACATCACTCATTATAGGGTTTATTCTTCTCTGATGCTCCCTAGAGGGTTTTGAATCTTCTTTGAGCGAAATCCGATGCATGCATACGAATGGGCTTATACCTTTTAGGTCAGAGATATTATATCCTAAGGCTGAGGGATATCTTCGTAAAACGTCTAAAAGTTGGTTCGTTTCCTCTTGGCTCAAGGTAGCACTGACTATAACTGGACGGTTCATCTTTTCATCGAGGAACTCATATCTCAGGTTCTTAGGCAGCTCCTTAAGTTCTAAGGTTGGTTTCTTAGGGCATGGTATAGGATCTGGAGTAAGGGATAAACATTCGTAAAGGTTATCATCAATGTAAGGTTCTTTAAAGTCATCATCTTCCTTTATGGGGGTTGATGGTAACTTAATAATTTCTTTTTGTTCTAATTCTCTAACACATTCATCAATGATATCTAAGGCATAACACGAGTCTCCCATCATAGGTGCCATAAGAAATTTCGAAAGTGTAAATTCTATTTTCTCGTCGCCTACCTCAAATGTCAACTTTCCTTTCTTGACATCTATTATGGCTCCTGCAGTTGATAAGAATGGTCTACCTAGAAGAATTGGTATATCATTGTCCTCTTTGATGTCCATGACGACAAAATCAGTAGGGATAAACAGCTGACCTATCCTAACAGGAACATCTTCTAAAATTCCTATCGGATATTTGACAGATCTATCGGCTAACTAAAGTGACATCTTAGTGGGTTGTAATTCTCCTAAATTTAATTTCTCACAAACTGCTAGAGGCATTAAGCTCACACTAGCTCCTAAGTCTAGAAAAGCTTTTTCGATGACATGATTACCCAAAAGGAAAGGAATGGAGAAATTTCCAGGATCTTTATCTTTCTTTGCTAATTTGTCCTCGGAAATTGCATTACATTCCAAAGGCTTCGGATCGTCAAGTCTACGTTTGTTGGTAAGGATGTCTTTCAGAAACATTGCATAAGAAGGTATTTGGGTGATGGCTTCTGTGAAAGGGATTTCTACATGAAGTTTTTCTATAACTTTAATAAATTTTTGATACTTTGCGGATATGGTATAGGTGGTTTATATGGCGGATATGGTATAGGTGGTTTATATTGCGGGGGTGGTACGTAAATTTTATCTTTAGGTTCTTCTCCTTTCTCTCGACCTTCCTGGTTTTCAGATTCCTCTGGTTCCTTTACTTTGTCCGGGGGTTTGGTACATTCCTTAGAAGTTTCGGGTTCACTTAATCTTGGGTTTGGTGGCTCATCATAAGCGTTCCCACTTTGTAGGGTAATGGCATTGGCTTGTCCTCTCGGATTTTGTTGAGGTTGTCCAGGGAATTGTCCTCCAGGTGTAGTCTGAGGGGCTTGGTTTAAAGTTACCTGAGAGATCTGGGTTTCAAGCATCTTGGTATGAGTAACTATTTGGTCAACCTTGGTTCCTAACTGAGTAATCAATTTGTTAACATGAATGTTTTGGTTCATGAACTCCTTGTTTTGTTGGGTTTGAGCGATGATAAAATTTTCCATAATTTTCTCAAGGCTCGGCTTTGGTGGTACAGGTTGCATAGGTTCATTTGATCTAGGGGCTTGATAACTAGGTCTCGGAGGTGCATTATTTTGAATAGGGTTATTGTTTTTATAGGAGAAGTTAGGGTGATTCCTCCATCCAGGGTTATAGGTATTCGAATATGGGTTCCCTTGGGTGTAGTTCACTTGCTCGGAGTGGGTTTCGTTTAATAGACTGCATTCTGCGGATTGGTGTCCTTGGGTTCCACATATCTCACAATCCGATGAAACTGCGGCTACAATATTCGGGTTTATGCACATATGCTCGACCTTAAGGGCTAATGCGTCCATTTTAGCTTGCATCATGTCTATAGAGCTTAGTTCATGCACTCCTCCTTGGGCTTCCTTTCTCTCAACTGTCGCTCGTTCGACTCCCCATGATTGATGGTTTTGAGCCATGTCTTCGATGAGGGCACTAGCTTCAGGATAAGGTTTGTTCATCAGAGCACCGCCTGCGGCAGCGTCGATGGTCATCTTTGTGTTGTAATGAAGTCCATTATAGAAGGTTTGAATGATTAACCAATTTTCTAAGCCATGATGTGGGCATGCTCGTAACAACTCTTTATATCTCTCCCAAGCTTCGAACAGCGACTCTCCTTGGTTTTGGGTAAATCTAGTTATATGGTTTCGAAGTACGGCGGTCTTACTCGGGGGAAAATATCTAGCAAGAAAAACTCTTCTAAGGTTATCCCAAGTCGTAATGGAATTGGGTGGAAGGGAATCTAACCATGATAAAGCTTTATCTCTGAGGGAAAAAGGAAATAATCTTAAACGTATTGCCTCAAGAGAAGCTCCATTGGTTTTAAAAGTATCTGCTAATTGAAGAAATATTTTTAAATGTTGGTTTGGGTTCTCGGTAGCGAGACCCGCGAATTGTCTTTGTTGCACTAGTTGCAACAGGGATGGTTTAAGTTCAAAATTATTGGCTGGGATGATTGGGTTTACTATACTAGAACTAGGTTCTTCGTTAGATGGTTGAGCGAAGTCCTTAAGAGGTCTTTGGTTTTGGTCTTCGGCTATAGCTCTCTTAATTCTATGAAAGAATAAACATGCGCGAGCGTAACGTTCAGGTTCCGCCAGAGGGTTTACTAAGCTTAAACTTCCGGTGCTGCGAGTTCTTCGCATCGACCGGTGGGAAATAACCTAAGTCTAAACGATATAACAACAGGAAAATGAAATTTGACGAAATTGCTCCCCGGCAACGGTGCCAAAAACTTGGTACGTTGTAAATCTTGATGTTCGCAAGTGTACGAACGCGTCAGAGTAATATAAAAGATTATCGAACCACATAGACCAAGTGTCAATCTATCGTTATCTATAGTTATGGTGTTTATCAAAGGCAATTAAAATAGGTGTTTTTGTAGTGTGCAATTGAAAAGTAAAGTTTTAAAATAAATTTAATTAATAAAGACAGGGTCGAATGTAATTCACATATTTAAATGATAATCCAAGTATTTGCTAATAGAACTACTTATGGGCAATGTTTCCTACTTTGAAAAGAACTAATTTAATAGGAACTGTCGCTTTCGCGTATTCAGAACTGAGTTGTACTCCCTAATCAAACCCTCTTATTGTCACTTATAAAAAGGCGCGCATTGCGTTAGAGTAGTAAACCTATTTTTAAGAAATATAGTATCTTGACTAAGTTGAAAAATATTATAACCTGAATTTCTTAACCAAAAGAGGTTCTCACGAACCAGACTCTAAACTTATAAACGCGTCCGAAAATAGTTCAAAATCTCTTTTCTTCTTGATGTTAAAAACTCCTAATGAACTAGACAAAGCGCTTTCGCTGTTTTTGAAATAGTTAAAAACAATTAAATTTAAAAAGACGTTGGAGGGCTTTCGATCTTACCCAACGGAATTGAAGTGCGGGAAAACTTAATTTGAAAGTTAAAATAGCCCTTTAAGTGTTTCTACGAACAATTGTTCGAATTACTGGTTTAATTACGATCCTTACATTCTAGCCTTATAAATTTAGCTAGACATGGTAAAGTAAAAGTGCATTAAAATAAATAAAAGTAGTGCGAGTGCGGAAAGTAAATAATTTAAAGCGAGTGCGGAAAATAAATGAAAGTAGTGCGAGTGCGGAAAATAAATAATTTAAAGCGAGTGCGGGAAATAAATAATTTAAAGCGAGTGCGGAAAATAAATAAAGTAAAGGCGAGTGCGGGAAATAAATAAAGTAAAAGCGAGTGCGGGAAATAAATAAAGTAAAAGCGAGTGCGGGAAATAAATAAAGTAAAGCGAGTGCGGGAAATAAATAAAGTAAAGGCGAGTAATAAAAACCTGCTCCAATCGGAGGGCTGAGTAAATTGCAATGCGGAAAAGAAAATGGCGGCAGGATTAACTTCCTTCCAAAGTGCTCCAAACTCGAGTACAAACTCTATCACAGACTCAATTACACAATTGTGGGAACACTCCAATGCGAAGCGATTACCACTTTATAAAACTGAATATATGCCTAAGTGAAACAAAGTTGCTTCTGATTTCGCCTTGTTCCAACGTTTGGATCTTTGTCTGCTCTAAGTTTGGGTGATTGTAAAACTGAATTCGCGTTTCTATTTATAAGCAAATAAAAAAGGTGGAATTTACTTGGATGCCCTTCAACTTGAAAATAGGGGAAACCGTTTTCCTCTTGTGGCGCCCGCCACAAGGCCATGGCGCCCGCCACAAGCACAAAGTGGGGCGCCTTAGTGGAAGTGGTGGGAATACGTGGGAGTTGATGGAAGTTTGAATTGGACACGTCATGGCTTGGACTGTGGCGCCCGCCACTGGGTAGGCCATAAGAGAAAAATGCTGATTTTTAGGGTTTTTGGCTCTTTTTCGCTCCTTTTCTCGATCGGGGCTCCTATTAAGGTAAAACCTAAAAACAAAGGAAAACACAGTAATAACACAACAAAACGATAATAAAATAACTAGAATGCATGCGAAATCAGAGTCGGAAATACGTAAATTTTAGTATGATCAACTGGCTCTGGGCAGCCATGAATGACTCCATCAGGGCAGTCAATCTGGCCACATCTTCCTTGAGTTCACGGTTCTCTTGCTCGAGATGATCCATCAGTTTTGTAGAGTTGGCTCTAGTGTAGTACCGGTGAGTCAGCTTGTCTTCAAAATAAATGAAGAGCACAAAGTTAGACCACAGGACAAGAGACCGGAAGCAAAACCTGCTTATGCACATGATGCATGCAATGCTTGTGCACATGATTTATTTTTATATTTCAAAGGAACTCTAGGGTTTTATTTGCAAATTTTGGAAACAATAAGCATTTTATCACATATGGAAATATCTCATAAAATAATATCAGAGAAAAGAAGTACAGCATTGTCAATCATGTACAAGAGAAAAGGAAAGTAATCATCCTATGGATCCCTAGAAACAATCATCTAATGCTCGGGACACCGGAAGATAAGATGCACGAAGCCTCTTCACCTCTTCTTCATAAGCTGCCTCCATATTTGCCTTCTCCTTGGCGAGTCGACCGTACTTCCTTTTCCAAAATTTGGTGGACTGAGGAAGTAGAGAAGTCCATGCATCATTAGGGTCATCAATAACCTGATGCTCAAGGAACTCTATCAAAGCATCCTTCTCCTTAATCTGCTGGAGCAACTCTTCACGTTCACGGATCCAGGCACGTGAACGGTCTTCATCTCTCAACTCCTCTACTCCTTGATTAGGGAGGGTTGAAGGCCCAGCCATAATCATAGGTGTAAGTCTTGGATACTCGTAAGGCATGAGATACCCAGACGCTCTCTTCCTTACCCAAGCAGTATAAGGCTCCAAAGCGATGCAATTCTTAGGGCCCAACTCCTTTCTTCCTTTCTTATGAATCTTGCGCAAAGCGCGGACCATCCTAGCTTTCAAGCCTTGGGGATCTTTACCCTCCTGAAAGAACACACCTTCTAACAGAATGTTATTAGGTTTATCCTTTAGGGGAAACCCAAGCTGACGACGTGCCAAAATAGGGTTGTAGTTGATCCCACCACATGTACCAAGAAAAGGCACATTGGAGAATTCACCACAAGAGTCTATAATCTGCACACCATCATATACACGGTTGTACCAAAAGATATCATCATTAGTGAGAGACATAAGTCTCGTGGACCACCGTAGACATCCCTTATTTTCCTTGAAAGCGACCGTCTGAGGTAAGTGAGAAATAAACCACTTATACAACAGAGGCAAACATCACACAATAGTGCCACCACCCTTTGCATTCCTCATGTGCAAAGAGAAATAAGTATCACCCAACAGAGTCAGAACGGGATTAAGAGCTGAGAAGATCCTATAGCGTTCACATCCACAAACTTGTCGATGATGGGGAATAAAACCAATCCATAGATGAGAAGTACAAATATGGCTTCAAAAGCATCCTCACTCATGGCCTTCCCATACGTAGTAGCTTGAGCAATGAGGAACTCAGAAGGGAGACCTTGAATTCCACCTTTGGTAGTCATATGAGCACCAACCAGAGATTCGTCTATGTGCAACATGTCTGCTATCTCACGAGAAGTAGGAATACTCTCCAAGCCACTGAACGGAACCTGATCCAGAATAGGTATCCCCACAAGATAAGCATACTCCTCAAGGGTAGGCAAAAGCTGAAAGTCCGGAAAAGTGAAGCAACGGTACAAAGGATCATAAAACTGCACCAATACACTCATCAATCCTTCATCCACCTGAGTAGTCAGAAGAGGAAGAAGCTTCCCAAAACGAGCTTTGAAACCCAAAGGATCTAATACATAGGATGTCAGATTCCTTAACTCTTTAAGATCTGGTTGCCTGAAGCTGTACTTCTTTGTATTCCTTCTTTGTCTTTCCATGTCTGAAAATTTTGCAAATAAACCCCCTTAAGTTCCTTGAAAATTTTCTTATTGTTTGATGATATGGATGCAAATGGGTGCATGAATGCATGAATGCTACAATCACACTCAAGGATCAAGCAAAGCACACCAAATAAAGGTCATGGGATGGATCATATTATCCTTAATATCAATCATCCATTTTGGTGGATTATGGTTTACACTTTATCAACACCCAAGTTCCATTGATATTAAGGATACATGAACGGATCAACCATGAATCAAGGGTTTGTTGCAAATCACGGGAATGGGGTTTTGGTTAAGAACCACCCAAAGGGAGTGTACTAGGGTTTAAACCTGCCAAACATGTTCTACAAGAGGTTCCCATAGTCATCATCCCATCTTTCGGATATTATCGGAGAAACGAATACTCGTATTGCAAAAATATTCTCAAGAGAGACTCTTATGAGTGTAGTATCGCGTAACAATCGTATCAAATCTTACACTTGAATGACCTTCGCACTACATCGTAAGAATAGGCGAAGATGGGCTTGGTAAACTAAGGTCCTTGGCTTCTAAGGTCTATATTGGAAAGAGTAATGTCTAACCACAACTTACTTGTGTGACATTATTGATCCCAACATGACCTCCACCAAGTGAATGGACTTGCAAGTCAACTTGCTAAGGAATAACTCCACACAAGTCAACAAGACTATGCCATTCTCCTATCCTAAGTGCACTCGAGTTCGGGTATAGAACTCATCTCACAAAGATCACCAAGCATACAAGGAATTAATATCAAGCAAATCAATCATTACACACAAAACAATAATCCCAAATTGCACAAAAATATGTCATAAAACAAATATACAATACAAAACAACAAATATGAAAAGTAGGGAAAACCCACTAGGCTTTACTCCCCAGCAGAGTCGCCACTTTTCTCTAGCGGGGTATTCATTACCATTAGAGATATTGACTAAATCCAAGGTAAACCATACAAAGTCGAGTCGCCACCGCACTTCTATTTATCTAAAGGAATGGTTAGAAAGCGAACAAAAACCTAAAAAGTTTTAACAAAAACTAGAAAAAGAAACAGAGATCTGGGTAAGGGGGTTGGTTATGTAATGGGAAGGTGTTAGCCACCCAAAATATCCTAGGTACTCCTAGGGAGCCCTTTTCCCATTTGTTGCAAAGGTTGTTTGTTTTGTGAAATTTTGTTTGTGCAAACATGATTGGAGAGATGGGAAAAGAATATACAAGTTTATTTACATTTTGTGTTTGAATGGATGAACCCATTGCCTACGTACCATCTTAAAAAAAGATTAGGATCAAAACCTCGTAGTTCGGGGTAAAAGTTTCAAAACAAGTTGGTGAATTGATTGGTCCAAAAGCCTTAAGGTCTTTTGTTATCAAAGGGAGAAAACTCAACCAAAAACCACAAGTCCACCATGTGAGGATAACTTCAACATGCTAGTGAGGGGTTAACCATATAATAAGCATGGAAGACTCATTGTCCATCACTAAGGACAAAGGTGAGTATTACATATGTAAGACCCCAATTTTGTCCCTAAGATCCCTCATGGCATCATATCATAACATTGCTAAGCCTCAAGGATCATTGGACACCTTGCTTCCTTCCCTGTGGGTGGGATATTTCTTGAGAGTGGTTCTTGATCACCAAGCATTTCTTGCATTTGTGTATCATTGCTTTTCTTTTTATCACTAACCAAAAATGTACAAAAATATGTCATTAACCTTTGTTACTTGCAGCTTAAGCAGTCAACAGGTCAAGGCAATCAAGTGAATCCTTTGATCAAGAGATGAGGTTATCCATTGAGATGTGAATCATGTGATAATTATTTTGAGCATATATGAGCTATAGGTCCATTTTGGAGCAAATTCCCCAGGTGGTTGAAGCTCAGGTTCATCGGAACATTTTCAGGTCATCTAAGGGCCTATGCCAGTCAACTGAAAGTCAACTGAAGGCTTTGAGTGTGGGAATTGAGTTTCTTCATCCCATTCATGTTCAAACAATGCTTATTCATCATGTCAAACATCTACATTGAAGAATTTGAAGCCAGTGCAAAAGTTTCCCAAAATGGAAAGTGACCTATAATTTCAAGTTTCCAAAAATGGAAAGTTTTTAGACCAACTTCAACTCAACTTTCTAACATCAAAGAAGCTTCAAATGAATTTTTGTCCAACATGAAAGTTGAAGATCTCTCTCTCCCATTTCCAAAAAGTCCAAGTTCATGAGCATATGATGAATGGTTGAGGAGGTATGATCTAATCATTGCCAAGTGTGCATGGAACTTCAAAAGGCCATAACTTTTGACTCATAACTCCAATTTGAGTGCCTCTTTTTGCATTTTTCTTGTCATGACCTCTAATTTCCAAATCATTCATCACATTGCATGAAATCTCATCATATGGTCATTTGTTCTTTCATTCCCATTTTGGAGGGAAAATGATAAATTTAAAATTGGTGCATTGTATGAACAAAATACCATTGCCAACATGTGCATGAGATAATTTTGAGTGAATTTGAGCATCATATGGTACTGTTCACGTTTGGATTTTCCATGCACCATACAAATTGTCATTTTTGGTCACACACCCCATTTCCACTAATCTCAATTAAACCATGCTTAATTTTAATTAGGATGTGATTAAGACTGAGTATATATACCAAATCCTAACAGAATTTCTGGATCTTCACCATTCTAGATCTCAAATTCTTCTTCCCTCCAAAATTTTCTCTCAATCCAAATTCAAAATTTCTTCACATAGCATAGCATTTTTTTTCCATAATCTGGTTTGTTGAGTGTTGTAGATGAAGATCCAAGCATTCATTTGAAGAAATCGAGCCAGAATCCATCACCTGAAGTTCAAGAACACAAACATGGAAGTTCAAATCTGAGCTAGATCTAAGCAGTTCCAAGCCTCAATTTCTACTTAAAGCTTCATAACAAGTGCTCGGGAATAGATCTACATGCTTGCCAAGCCTTGAAACTCCAGATTTCAACAACTGATCTTCAAGAGGTACTTTAGTAGCTTTAACTCATTACTTGAGTTGCTTTTCTTTGCTTGTGGTTGGCATACCACTTAGGTAATCTCCTTAACTCCATGTAGTCTGGAAGACCTGCTATCTTTGGCAGGCACCTGTCTGAAGCCCTCCTTAAGAGGCCATGTTCTTGATTGTTTAATTTTGTGTTTAAGACCTCCTTGTCGAGGCATACAGGTTAAGTCCTCCTAAGTGAAGAGGCATTGGCAGATAGAAGGGATGTGCAATCCATCCCCTGCTATTCAGTTGAGTCTTTCATATTGCTCGCACTACGTGCTGATGCATTTTGAATAAACACCCAAAATCTTGTATATAGAGTCAGTCATTGTGGAGTAGAGTTCCTCATTCTGGACTCCCACACCTTCTTTGATTCAAGCTCACCCCGACCCGGTTAAGAGCTATGAGGTCTAATCCTCATCTCCCATTTCATCTGCTCACCTTGACGGTCAATGTCAGAGGTTAAGAGCCCAAACACCCTTACATATCTGGCTTGTTTGTCGAGGTTGATATGACCCCTTGACTAAAGCCCAGCCTTGTATGAACCTTTTGATTGTGTATAGAGTGTGCTAATTGATTGATTGTTTGCTTACTTGTGCATCCTTCATGTTGCTTTTGCATATTGTTTGCATTTTGCTCTGGCATTTGTTATTTGTTTTGTTTGAGGAGTCAAGTGTAAGACCATTGATTGGCTATCTATTTCCTGTTCCTTTTGGGGAGCTGGATATAAGACCATTTATTGGCACTCCATTTCCTATTTTGTTTTCTTTGTGGAGTCAGATGTAAGACCATTGATTGGCTATCTGTTTCCTATTTTGTTTTCTCTTGTGGAGTTAGATGTAAGACCATTGATTGGCTATCTGTTTCCCATGTTGCTTTGTGGAGTTGGACGTAAGACCATTTATTGGCACTCCGTTTCCCATTTGTTTTCGGAGTTGGACGTAAGACTATTTATTGGCAATCCATTTCCAGTTTTGTTGCTCCTTGAACCTGCTTACTTGCTTATTGCTTTGTTGCTTATTCCAAAGGATGGTACTTACTTGGATCATCTACATATGATCTCAAGAGAGGAACTCCTAATGAAGTTTTACTCCTCATCCCCACCTTTTGTTTTCTTACAACCTCCATTTAAATTCGTAACCCAAACACTAAAATTTTGTGCAAACATTTTCATCTGTTTTCGAAACTAGAAACCTAGGCCTTAAGCCTTTGATTTTCAAACTTCATTTTCACAATACTTCTTCTGAATTGAATCTAATGTCAACTTTGACCATCTTTGTTAATACTCATAATTGGTTAACTTCACTCACTCAATTGTTTTTGTGGCTCTTGTCCACTTCTTGATAAGTTTTCATGCATTAGCCGTAGATCTAAATTATCTTAGTGGTTGATGTAAATCTCACCGCATCCTTAGTGATTGAATTGTAAGACTTCCATGCTTATTATAGGGTTAACCCCTCACTAGCGTGTTGAAGCTGTTCTCACATGGTGGATTGTTGGTTCAGGTTGAGTTTTCTCCCTTTGATAATGAAAGACCTTAAGGCTTTTGTTTAAAATCAATCCACTCACTTTTTGGAAATCTTATAGCCGAGCTACGACGTTTTGATCCTTATCTTTCATGAAAAGGTACGTAGGCAATGGGTTCATCCATTCAAACACAAAAATAATAAAAATTGTACATTCTTTCTCTCACCCCCTTCAATCAATGTTTGCACAAAAATATTTCATAAACAAATAATTTTACAACAAGTTGTGAAAAGAGGTTCCCTAGGAGTACCTAGGATGTTGTGGGTGCCTAACACCTTCCCACAACATAATTACCCCCTTACCCAGATCTCTGACCTTTTATTAGTTTTCTTTGCGTAAAACTTCTTAGGCTTTTGTTCGCTTTCTAGCCATTCCTTTGGATAAATAGAAGTGCGGTGGCGACTCTATCTTTGTATGCTTTGCTTTTGATTTAGTCAATAAATCATAAAGTGACGAATACACCGCTACAGAAAAGTGGCGACTCTGCTGGGGAGAACAGAGGAGCTTCCTAGTGGGTTTGCCTACTTTTCACACTTGTTGTGTTATATATGTTTATGACATATTTTTGTACAATTTTGGATTACTGTATTGTTTGTAATGATTGATTTGCTTGATATATCAATTGCTTGCTTGCTTGGTGATCTCTGTGAGATGAGTTCTATACCCGAACTCGAGTGCACCTTATGATAGGAGAATGGCATAGTCTCGTCGACTTGTGTGGAGTTATTCCTTAGCAAGTTGACTTGCGAGTCCATTCACTTGGTGGAGGTCATGTTGGATTAATAATGTCACACAAGTTATTTGTGGTTAGGCATTATTCTTCCGATATGTGCCGTAGAAGCCAAGGACCTTAGTTTACCAAGCCCATCTTGCCCTATTTTTAGGACGTAGTGCGGAAGTCGTTCAAATGTCAGATTTGATGCGATTGTTACGCGATACTACACTCATAAGAGTCTCTCTTGAGAATATTTTTGGAATACGAGTATTCGTTCCTCCGATAATATTCGAAAGATAGGATGATGACTATGAGAACCTCTGGTAGAACATGTTCGGCAGGTTTAAACCATAGTACACTCCTTTGGGTGGTTCTTAACCGAGACTCCATACTCGTGACTCACAACAAACCCGTGATTCATGGTTGATCCGTTCACACCTCCTTAATATCAATGGAACTTGGGTGTTGATAAGGTGTAAACCATAATCCACCAAAATGGATGGTTGATATTAAGGATGGTTGAACCGTTCGTATATCGTTAATATCAATGGAACTTGGGTGTCGATAAGGTATAAACCATAATCCACCAAAATGGATGATTGATATTAAGGATAAAACGAACCATCCCATGACCTTTCTCTATTGTGCTTTGCTTGATCCTTGAGTGTGATTGTTGCACTCATGCATTCATTTGCATCCATATCATCAGAAAAAAGAAAATTTTCAAGGAACTTAAAGGGGTTTATTTGCAAAATTTTCAGATATGGAAAGACAAAAAAGGCATACAAAGAAGTACAGCTTCAGACAACCTGATTTGAAAGAGTTAAGGAATCTGACATCTTATGTATTAGATCCCTTGGGTTTCAAAGCTCGTTATGGGAAGCTTCTGCCTCTGCTGACTACTCAGGTTGACGAAGGGTTGATGAGTACTTTGGTGCAGTTCTATGATCATCTGTATCACTTCTTCACTTTTCCAGACTTTCAGCTATTGCCTACCCTTGAGGATTATGCTCATCTTGTGGGAATACCGATTCTGGATCAGGTGTCGTTCAGTGGCTTGGAGAGTATTCCTACTTCTTGAGAGATGGCAGACATATTGCACATAGATGAATCCTTGGTTAAAGCTCATATGACTACCAAGGGTGGAATTCAAGGTCTCCCTTCTGAGTTCCTCATCGCTCTAGCTACCGTTTATGGGAAGGCCATGAGTGAGGATGCCTTTGAAGCCATATTTGTGCTTCTCATCTATGGATTGGTATTGTTCCCCAACATCGACAAATTCGTGGATGTGAACGCTATTAGGATCTTCTCTGTTCTTAATCCCGTTCCTACTCTGTTGGGTGATACCTATGTCTCTTTGCATCTGAGGAATGAAAAGGGTGGTGGCGCTATTGTGTGATGTTTGCCTCTGTTGTATAAGTGGTTTATTTCTCACTTACCTCTGACGGTCGCTTTCAAGGAGAACAAGGGATGTCTACGGTGGTCTACGAGACTTATGTCTCTCACTAATGATGATATCTCTTGGTATGATCGTGTATATGATGGTGTCCAGGTCATCGATTCTTGTGGTGAATTCTCCAATGTGCCTCTTCTTGGTACATGTGGTGGGATTAGCTGCAACCCTATCTTAGCACGTCATCAGCTTGGGTTCCCCCTAAAGGATAAACCTAATAGCATTCTGTTAGAAGGTGTGTTCTTTCAGGAGGGTAAAGATCCCCAAGGCCTAAAAGCAAGGATGGTTCACGCTTGGCGCAAGATTCACAAGAAGGGTAGAAGTGAGTTGGGTCCGAAGAATTGCATTGCTTTGGAGCCGTACACTACTTGGGTAAGGAAGAGAACATCTGAGTATCTCATGCCTTATGACTATCCGAGACCTACACCATTGGTTGTGGCTGGGCCTTCAACCCTCCCTAACCAAGGCGTAGAGGAGTTGAGAGACGAAGACCTTTCACGTGCCTGGATCCGTGAAAGAGAAGAGTTGCTTCAACAACTTAAGGAGAAGGATGCTTTGATTGAGTTCCTCGAGCATCAAGTGATTGATGATCCTGATGATGCATGGACTTCCTTACTTCCTCAGTCTTCCAAGTTCTGGAAAAGGAGGTATGACAGACTCGCCAAAGAGAAGGCGGATATGGAAGCAGCGTATGAGAGGGAGATTAAGAGGCTTCGTGCAGCTTATCTTCCGGCATCCCGAGCTTCTAGGGATCCATAGGATGTTTATTTTCCTTTTCTCTTGTAATAATTGACGATGATGTACTTCTTGTTCTCAAATATATTTGATGAGATATTTTCCATATGCGATAAATGCTTAATATTTCAAAATTTGCAAATAATACCCAAAAGTTCCTTCGAAAATAAAAACAAATCATGTGCACGAACATTGCATGCATCATTTGCATAAGCAGGTGTTGTTCTTCAGCTTCTTGTCTGTGGCCTAACTCTGTGCTCTTCATTTATTTTGAAGACAAGCTGACTCATCGGTACTACACCAGAGCCAACTCTTCTAGATTGATGGATCATCTTGAGCAAGAGAACCGTGAGCTGAAGGAGGAAGTCGCCAGACTGAGCGTTGATGGAATCTTTCCTGGCCGCTCAGAATCAGCCGTCTCCAACACCTGCAACTCCTCCCCAGAGGACTGTTATTTCTGAGGTTGTCTCGTCAACAGTGCCAGCTGCTAGTGCCCATTTCGTGCCAACAGCCATGCCTGCCGGGTTTCCGTGGGGTATGCCTCCTGGTTTTATGCCTGACATTCTCGCTCCAACATTTGCTTCTATGCCGACATCTAGCCCGGTCATTGCTGTGCCTCCTCCTGCCGTGCATACCGTTCCCAGGGTAGACGACACCATCTATCATTCTGAGCCGTCTGAGGGCCCAGATTTTCATGAGAAGATGGACGCGATGAACGACCAATTTCTTGAACTCCGCAAGGAATTGAAGACCCTTCGAGGAAAGGATTTGTTTGGCAAGTCTGCAGCCGAACACTATTTAGTTCCCGGTGTGAAAATACCTGTCAAGTTCAAGGTCCCAGACTTTGAGAAGTATAAGGGGAACACCTGCCCGCTCAGCCACCTGGTTATGTATGCCAGGAAAATGTCTACTCAAACGGATAATGATCAGCTGCTGATTCATTACTTCCAGGTCAGTCTGTCCGGTGCTGCACTGCGATGGTATATGAGTTTGGACAGTGCAAACATCCGTTCCTTCAATGACCTTGGCGAAGCCTTCGTCAAGCAGTACAAATATAACATGGATATGGCTCCCGATCGGGATCAGCTCAGAGCCATGTCCCAGAAGGACAGAGAGACATTCAAAGAGTACGTCCAGAGGTGGCGAGAGCTGGCACCTCAGATTACTCCTCCGCTGGAAGAGAAGGAAATGACCAAGATCTTTCTGAAGACCTTGAGTTCATTCTATTACGAGCGGATGATTGCTAGCGCTCCTTCTGATTTCACCGAGATGGTGAACATGGGGATGCGTCTAGAGGAGGGAGTCCGTGAAGGACGTTTATCCAAGGATGAAGGATCTTCTAGCAAGCGATATGGGGCATTTGCGAAGAAGAAAGATGGGGAGGCACATGCTGTGCAATCCCATGTCAAACCTTGAAGACCCTCTTCCAGGAGGAAGACCGCAGGTCCAGCCGGTAATCAGCACCAGGTGGCTTAGATAGCACCTGTTTTTCAGGGATAATCAGCAATATCAGCACAACAATCAACAACCGTCTCAGCAGTATCAACAACAACATCGTCCTCAACAGCAGGATTACCAGCCTCGCAACAGTAATCCAGCTGGTACGAGTTATGAAAGGAAGAAGATCACTTTCGATCCTATTCCTGTATCATATGCAGAGCTGTATCCCTCTTTGATTACTCCCAGGGACCCACCGGCTGTACCTGCTAACCCTCAGTGGTGGTACAAGCCCGATCAACATTGTGTTTATCATTCGGGTGCTCCAGGTAACAATGTGGAAAACTGCTTTCCGTTGAAGACTAAGGTTCAAGACCTTATGAGATGCGGAATTTTGAGCTTTGAGGACTCAGGTCCTAATGTTAAGAAGAACCCATTGCCCGAGCATGGGAAGTCAATTAACATGGTCCAGGGTTTCCCTGGTAAATACAAGGTCAAATATGTTAGCCATATTCGACAATCGCTTGTTGAGTTGCACCGTCTGTTGTGTGATTACAGTCATTTGGAGCATGATCATGATAAGTGCCGAATCTGCTCTATCAACAGATTGGGTTGTCGCCAAGTGCGGAAAGATCTGCAAGAATTGCTGGATGATGGGACTATCAAGATTCTTCAAAACAGAAATGTTGATGAAGATGAGCCAGAGGTGAATGTGATTTCTCCTGTGTTCAGGATCCCTGAGCCTGTTGTCATTCGATATGATGGTAGCAAGCTGAAGGTTTCTCCTGCCCTGATTATCAAGCCTGCCGGCCCTGTGCCTTATTCATCTGATAAAGCAATTCCATTCCGCTATAATGCTGTCTCTGTTGAAGATGGGAAAGAAGTACCCTTGCCTTCTTCATATGTTGTGAACATAGCTGATGTGAGCGGGTTGACCCGTAACGGTCGTGTGTTTTCACCTCCGAAGCCTCAGGCTAGAGCTGACTCTGTTGAGCGTCCGGTTGGGAATGCTGTGAATTCTCCGAACCCGACACTTGTTGCTAAACCCTCCTCTATACAAAAGACTCCTACTTCTTCTGTTGGCCCAAGTGGCACTGTGAATGAAGACTGTGATGAGATGTTGAGGCTCATCAAGAAGAGTGAGTACAACGTTGTAGACCAGCTTCTACAAACGCCGTCCAAAATCTCCATATTATCATTGCTTCTGAATTCAGAACCCCATAGGGAGGCTCTGCAGAAAGTTTTGGATTTCGCTTATGTTGATCATGATGTCATTATTGAATAGTTTGACAGCATTGTTGCAAACATCACTGCTTGCAACATTTTGAGTTTCTGTGACGCTGATCTCCATGAGGAGGGAAGAGACCACAACATGGCTTTACATATATCCATGAATTGCAAGAATGATGCCATATCCAACGTGCTGGTGGACACTGGGTCATCTTTGAATGTATTGCCGAAATCCACTCTCTCTAGATTGTCATATAAAGGGCCTCCCATGAGGCAGAGTGGAGTTGTTGTGAAAGCTTTTGATGGGTCGCGTAAGACTGTGATTGGGGAAGTTGATCTCCCAATCAAGATTGGACCAAGTGATTTCCAAGTTACCTTTCAGGTTATGGATATTCACCCATCTTATAGCTGTCTCCTTGGTAGACCATGGATTCACGAGGCTGGCGCCGTGACATCCACCCTACACCAGAAGCTGGAATTTGTCAAGAACAAGAAACTGGTTGTGGTAGGGGGAGAAAAGGCTCTCCTGGTTAGCCACTTGTCTTCTTTCTCATACATAGATGATGAGGATGAAATTGGAACGCCTTTCCAAGCTTTGTCTATAGCGGAGCCGGTTGAGAAGAGGTCTCCTTCATTTGCTTCCTATCGTGATGCGAAACTGGCCATTGAATGTGGTGCAGTTGCTGATTTAGGAAAAATGATTGAGCTTGAAGATAACAAATCCCGGGCTAGCATTGGCTATTCTTCTGGGGTCTTCAACGACAAAGGGCTGTTCAAGAGTGGAGGTTTCATCCACGCCGATCAAGCTGAGGAAGCTGCTGCTATTCTGGAAGAACATGCAGAGGATGCTGGAAACTTTGTCATCCCTGGCGGGATCTGCCACAATTGGGTCGTTGTGGATGTTCCTACGGTCATTCATAAGTCAGCGTAATATGTTTGCTTTGTTTAAAAACCCTTTTCCCATGCCAAAAGGATAAGTGATGACATTGTTGGCATCATATATATACAATGATATTTCATTCAATAAATTCATGTTAAACATTTGTTCTTCCATTTGTTTTCACTTTTTGCTTTTTGCATGAAATCGGTGATCACAAAAAACCATAAAAACAAGAATAAAAGCAATCTTTTCATCTGCATAATGATTTGTTTGTTTAAATTCTAAAGTTTTTCATTATCCAAAATCATTATGCAAGTTGATTCTAAAACCCATTGAACATAATGATCCAACGCCATCTCCCAATTTTGAATTCCCTGTATTCGAGGCAGAGGAAGATGATGTTGAAGGGATTCTTGACGAGATTACCCGTCTTCTTGAGCACGAAGAGAAGATCATTCAGCCACATCTTAAGAATCTGGAAACAGTCAACTTGGGGTCTGAAGATTGTGTTCGATTAGTGAAGATTGGGGCACTCCTTGAAGAGTCTGTCAAGAAGGGGTTGATCAGTTTGCTACGAGAATATTCTGATATCTTTGCTTGGTCGTATGAAGACATGTCGGGTCTAGATACAGATATTGTGCAACATTTCCTGCCTTTGAAGCCTGAGTGCATGCCAGTAAAGCAGAAGCTCAGAAGAACTCATCCAGATATGGCAGTGAAGATCAAAGTGGAAGTTCAGAAGCAAATTGATGCGGGGTTTCTGGTGACTTCTACATATCCTCAATGGGTGGCCAATATTGTGCCTGTGCCTAAGAAAGACGGAAAAGTCCGTATGTGTGTTGATTACAGAGATTTGAATAAGGCTAGTCCGAAAGATGATTTTCCTCTACCACACATTGATATGTTGGTAGACAATACAGCTAAATTCAGAGTCTTTTCATTTATGGACGGATTTTCCGGATATAATCAAATCAAGATGGCACCCGAGGATATGGAGAAGACAACATTCATCACACCCTAGGGAACATTCTGTTATCGAGTGATGCCCTTCGGTTTGAAGAACGCCGGAGCCACGTATCAACGTGCCATGACTACCTTGTTTCATGATATGATGCACAAGTAGATTGAGGTCTACATCGACGATATGATTGCTAAGTCACGACGGAAGTTGAACATGTTGAGCATTTGTTGAAGCTTTTTCAGCGTTTGAGGAAGTTCAGGCTTCGTCTGAATCCGAACAAGTCTACATTTGGAGTCCGTTCTGGCAAGTTATTGGGTTTCGTTGTCAGCGAGAGAGGTATTGAGGTTGATCCTGCAAAGGTCAAAGCAATACGAGAGATGCCTGCGCCCAAAACTGAAAATCAAGTCCGAGGTTTTCTTGGTCGCTTGAACTATATTTCCAGATTTATATCCCACATGACTGCCACATGTGCGCCGATATTCAAGCTCCTCCGGAAAGATCAATCTCATGATTGGACCGAGGATTGCCAGAAAGCTTTCGACAGTATCAAAGAGTATCTGTCTGAACCTCCAATCTTGTCTCCGCCTGTAGAAGGAAGACCTCTGATCATGTATCTGACTGTTCTTGAAGACTCGATGGGTTGTGTCCTGGGTCAGCAAGACGAATTCGGAAAGAAAGAATCTGCTATATACTACCTGAGTAAGAAGTTCACTGATTGTGAGTCTCGATACTCTATGCTTAAGAAGACGTGATGTGCTTTGGCTTGGGCTGCTAAGCGTTTACGCCAGTATATGATAAATCATAAAACTTGGTTGATATCTAGAATGGATCCAATCAAGTCCATCTTCGAGAAGCCTGCTTTAACCGGGAGGATTGCCCGTTGGCAGATGTTGTTATTTGAGTATGATATCGAGTATCGAGCTTCGAAAGCTATCAAAGGTAGTATCTTGGCTGACCACTTGGCCCATCAGCCGATTGAAGATCATCAGTCTGTTCAGTACGACTTCCCAGACGAGGAAATTCTGTATTTGAAAATGAAAGATTGTGATGAGCCTACACTTGATGAAGGTCCAGAACCTGGTTCCATATGGACGATGGTGTTTGATGGCGCTGTAAATCAGTACGAAAATGGAATTTGGGCAGTAATCATTACTCCTCAGGGCACACATATTCCGTTTACAACAAGGCTAACTTTCAAATGCACGAATAATATGGCTGAGTATGAAGCCTGCATTATGGGATTAGAAGAATGCATTGATCTAAGGATCAAGCATCTTGATGTGTATGGTGATTCGGCCTTGGTTGTCAATCAGATCAAGGGTGAGTGGGAAACGAATCAGCCTAGTCTCATTTCGTACAGAGATTATGCGAGGAGGATTTCAACATTCTTTATAGAAGTTGACTTTCATCATATTCCTCGAGAGGATAATCGAATGGCAGATGCTCTTGCTACGCTGGCTTCAATGATTGTAGTCAAGTATTGGAATGAAGTTCCTAATATCACCGTGATGCGTTTCGATAGACCAGCTCACGTGTTTGCAGTTGAAGAAGTACAAGATGATAAGCCTTGGTACTTTGATATCAAGAATTTCCTTCAGAACCAGGTCTACCCGCCTGGGGCATCTGTGAAAGATAGGAAAACTTTGAGAAGGTTGTCAGGCAGTTTCTACCTTAGTGGAGAAGTGTTGTACAAGAGAAGTTTTGACATGGTTTTGCTCAGATGCGTGGATAGACACGAAGCAGGCCTGTTGATGACTGAGGTCCATGAGGGTTCATTTGGTACTCATTCCAATGGACATGCCATGGCTAGGAAGATGTTGAGAGCAGGCTACTATTGGCTGACAATGGAGTTTGACTGCTGCAAATATGTGAAGAAATGCCAAAAGTGTCAGATTTACACGGACAAGATTCATATTCCTCCGACACTTATGAATGTGATTTCATCACCATGGCCTTTCTCTATGTGGGGAATTGACATGATCGGCATGATTGAACCGAAAGCGTCCAACGGGCACAGGTTTATTCTCGTAGCAATTGACTACTTCACCAAATGGGTTGAAGTGGCGTCGTATGCTAATGTGACCAGGCAAGTGGTCGTGAAGTTTGTCAAGAATCAGCTGATATGCCGTTATGGTGTGCCTGATAAGATCATTACTGATAATGGATCTAACTTGAACAACAAAATGATGGAAGAGTTGTGCGCTGAGTTCAAGATTGCACACCATAATTCCTCTCCCTACAGACCCAAGATGAATGGGGTTGTTGAAGCTGCTAATAAAAACATCAAGAAGATTATCCAGAAGATGACAGTCACGTACAAAGATTGGCATGAGATGCTGCCATTTGCTTTGCATGGATATCGTACATCTGTCGGCACTTCAACAGGGGCAACCCCTTTTTCTCTTGTTTACGGCATGGAGGTTGTTCTCCCAGTAGAGGTGGAGATCCCATCAATGAGAGTCTTGATGGAAGCCAAGTTGACTGATGCTGAATGGATTCAGAGTCGTTACGACCAGCTGAATTTAATTGAAGAGAAGAGATTGACTGCCATGTGTCATGGACAGTTATATCAGCAGAGAATGAAGAAAGCATTATATAAAAAGGTCAATCCTCGTGTGTTCCGAGAAGGTGACCTTGTGCTCAAGAAAGTCTTGTCTTTCGCGCCCGATTCCAGGGGCAAGTGGACTCGAAACTATGAAGGTCCATATGTTGTTAAGAGATCCTTTTCAGGCGGAGCTTTGATGCTTACACCAATGGATGGGGAGGATTTCACTCGTCCTGTGAATTTAGATGCAGTCAAGAAATACTTCTCCTAAAGAGAAAAACAGAATGGCTCGCTAAGTTGAAAACCCGAAAGGGCGGCTTAGGCAAAAATGAGCGTCTCGGTGGATAACCCGAAAGGGCGATCCAGGCAAAAATTAGAGACATGAAAAAAATGAATTTTGCATCCCGCTAGATTGAGTACCTCACCCTGGTGCAATCTAGGCAAAAATTAGGGATTTGGCAAGTAACTGCATCCTGACAAGACTTTTTGTTTCACAACCCTCTTTTCGTCAGAGATTCTCGCTCAGTCATCATCAACTGATGCTTCAAATACATCGGATTCAAATTGGTAGAGAAATGATCATTATGTTCAATGTAGCCCTCTTCCAATATATATCACCGATTTCAAAATTTGTACAGATCTATGGAGTCTTTCCATTTGCAGGCTACCATTCCATCAAATAAATTTGTGCTTTTATCCAATTATTTGCACTCTTATTTGTTTCAATTCAAAAAATGTATTGCATGTTTTAATTGATAAAATGTCATTGTTTTAAACAAACAAATTTTTCATAAAAAAAATTGTTTTTAAACAAAGTGAACATTCACAATGATGAAAGGATACTTAAGAATTTCTCAGTGCTCTCCCAAGGGTGGCATGATTTCCAACAGGGTAAGACTTTTGTTCATATTCCTGGCATGGCTGTATCCTCTTTCTCCAGATTGTTGTTGGGGTCTCTCCCCAAGCAGAGCTTCTGTTGAGATTTTCTCCCCCAAGCAGGGTATTTGTTGGGATTTCTCCCGAACGGTTTTTTGTTGAGCAGAGCCTTTATTATGACTCCTCCTCATTCAGAGTGCTTGTTGAAGACTTCAACTTTCCTCTCCAGCATTATTCTCTCCCCCAGCATGGGTGCTTTTCTTTGGAAGATTTGGTAGTTGGTGGGTTGATACCCCAGTACTTTGTCATTTCCTCGGATAGATCCCTAGCGGAGTTGTTGGTATGATGAATTTCTTCTATGCTATCTATCCCCATAAGAGATCTGGTTGCTTCCTGGCGTCTCTGATCCCTAGCGTGAGTTGCTGTTGTGGCGTTTCTGCCTGTGCATTGAACTCTTTTCTCCGGTTGTGACTGACGATCCCTCCAGAAATCTCTTGAGGCCTTCCTCCCCTGTAGAGATTTGGTGATTTCCTCATATCTCCAATCCCAGTAGAGTTGCTTGTGTGGCAAAATCTATTTGTGTGATCTTTTCTCCCTCAGTGGGTTTCCCCCAGTGGAGTTGTTTGGAGTTGCTTTCGTGGCAGTTCTTGCCGGTGCAGTGAGCTTCTTTTTCCCATATGAGACTGATGATCCATCCTGGCAGAGATCTTGTTGTTTCCTGATCCCGTCAGAATTGTTTATTCTCCGGTGATCCTGGCTTTCTCTCCTGTGGTGTAGTATCGGGCGTTTGATTCCTGGACCTGTTTGTGTTAGAAATGTCTGTTTGTCAGCATTCATCAAACATAAATCACGCATATTCATGCATACTTTCAGCATTCAGATATTCATGTTGCATTTTTGCCATATATCTTTTATTTGTTGTCTCCTGCTTTTGGTTATATAGATCTCCCCAGTAGATCTCCCCAAGCAGATGTCGGGTGTCTAATCTCTCAATATAGAGTCAGCTCCTTAAGCAGAAAGTGTCTGTCCTTTCCTTCGGCATTTCCCCACTGAGATATATCCTCGTGGATGACGGTTGTTTCCGTTTCCTCCCAACACATATATTGGGATGGATTTTCCCTATTGAGCTATATCACCATTTATTTGAGATTTTAGTTCAATTAGGTTATTTTCATTCATTTTTAATTGATTAAAAATAGTTTCTGACTTTTAAAAATGCTGAAATTTTTTGTCAAACTTTGTTTGACCTTGTTAAACTTAGGATAAATCACTTGGACCTTTCAAGGTTGATTTGAAGTGATTTTGAAGTTTGATCTTTCTTTAATATTTTAATTCAAATTTATTTTAAATATTAAAAATGCCAAAATATATGATTCTTTTCTTGACTTCCAATCTTCATCTCACTTCTGTTTTTGATTGTTTGACCTTAACATTCAATGTTATTGGTCAACATATGAGGATTGGTACATGATGTTTCATTTAATGCACTTTAATTTTGTCATTTCCTTTTCTCTTATTCATCTTCTTCTTCTTCTTCTTCTTCTTCTTTTCTTTTTGATCAATGAGTTGAAGGTTGATAAGTTAGCATTAACTAAGGAGACTTAATCTTCCTTGACCCAAATCTAATTCATCTTGATCAATTGATCAAGTGAATGGCTTTGCATTAAGGATAGGTTGTTTCCTAAATCATGCAAAAGGCTTAAACCAATACAAGATCAATTCTCTTCTCCCTTTCTACATAAGTCCAATTACGATTTCTTAACATAGCGCTAAATTTGCCTTATGGCACACTAACTACTAACACTAACTATTTACAATTAACATTTACTTTATGCAATTTACTGCATGCAATTTACTTTTATTCAATTTACTATTCTTGCACATATTATCCATTTGCTTTTCTCTTTGCTCATTTGAGCACATGTTTATGTTAATGCCATTTGCCTTTTGCTCACTTGAGCACATAATTGTGTATATATTATTTTGCTTGTGTTTTATTTTGATTGTGGTGAACCAAATGCAAAGAAATGGACTTAGTTTCTAGGACTTTCCCTATGCAAAGAAATGGAGAATTGGACTTAGTTTCTAGGACCTTCCTTATGCAAAATTGGAGTAAAAGGATCTTAATGATGAAGATGGATTAGAAGGATCAAATCTCTAAACTCACTCTTGTCCATTCTTGTTTTACTTCATGGAACTTTTGATGTGTGTGCTTTTGTGCTAGGAGTTTCCATTTCAGCTTAATTGGAGGACCATTGCCATGTTCATCTAGAGAGAGAGATGCAAAAGCCATTGGAGGATTCTTAGAAGCATGACCTTGTGTTTGATTGCTTGAAATATTTGCTTTGTGTTTGCTTTGTTCCAAAGGATAAGAGCTACTTGGATCATCAATATGATCTCAAGGGAGGAACTCCTAGTGTGGTCTCATTTCTTATCCCTCACCTTTTTATTTTCCTTAGGACTTAGCCATTCTTCTTCTTCTCTCCACTCTAACCCAAGCCAAAGCTCTTTGTGCAAACATTTCATTTGTTTTCAACATTAGAAACCTAAGCCTTATGCTTTTGATTTTCAAACTTTCTTTTCATAACACTTATTTTGAAGTGAATCTTTAAGTCAACTTTGACCATTTTGTATATACTTCTAATTGGTAAATATAACCCATTCAAATACTTTTGTGGTTTCAATGGCCACCTTCTTAATCCAATTTTCCATAACCTTTAGCCATTAGGTTTGAGTTATCCTTGAGGTAGATGTAATACTCACCTATATCCTTAGTGATGGACAATGAGTCTTCCATGCTTATTATAGGGTTAATCCCTCACTAGCATGTTGAAGCTATCCTCACATGGTGGATTTGAGGTTTGGTTGAGTTTTCTCCCATTGATAACAAAAGACCTTAAGGCTTTTGACCAATCAATTCACCAACTTGTTTTGAGATTTTTACCCCGAACTACGAGGTTTTGATCCTAATCTTTTTTATAAGATGGTACGTAGGCAATGGGTTTCATCCATTCAAACACAAAATGTAAATAACTTGTACATTCTTTTCTAATCCCTTCAATCATGTTTCCGCAAATAAATTCTCACGAAACAAACAACCTTTGCAACAAGTGTGAAAAGGGCTCCCTAGGAGTACCTAGGATGTTCTGGGTGCCTAACACCTTCCCATTGCATAACCAACCCCCTTACCCAGATCTCTGTTTCTTTTACTAGTTTTTGTTAAAACTTTTAGGTTTTTGTTCGCTTTCTAACCATTCCTTTGGATAAATAGAAGTGCGGTGGCGACTCGACTTGTATGGCTTACCTTGGATTTAGTGAATATCTCTAATGGTAACGAATACCCCGCTACAACTGATATCTCTCACCCTTATATCGGTCTTAGATATTCTTTCTCCCTGAGCGTGTTGTTCTGTCACCCTTATACTGGTGTTTGATCACATATCTCTTTTTGAGTTTATTACCCGGTAATCGGTAATATCTCATTATTTCTTCCTTGGCTGATTTCCTATTGGACAGTCCCCATCCGAGTCCGGATTTTTATCCGAAGTATCCTTTGTGGATAGTTTTTCTGTATTGGTATATTCCCCAATACATGCATCTTTGCGTCAGCTCGAGTCTTTCCATTGATTTATTTTCATGGAATCCCTTCGTGTACCCCAGCAAGTTTTCAAGTCGTGACCTGCTCACGCATTTTACCCTTCTTTTTCCCCAGAGTCTCTGTCTCCTTAGTGAGCGCATTACTCCTATGGTTTTTTCAGTTTCTCTTGATTTCCGTTTTCTTTGTGGCCATATTTCCCCACAGAGTATTAACTTTTGCATGCATACATCTGCATCACGAGGTCTCTTAGGGACCAAAATTCGTCTCTTTGCTATTATTTAAGCCCATTCTACCTCGTCAAGACGGAGATTTTAACCTTCATATCTCCGGCTAGAATGACCTTAAATAGGGGAATCTGTAAGACCCTAATTTTGACCCTAATATCCCTCATGGCATCTTATCATTGCTCATTTCATTTGCCTCAAGGATCATAGCATCTTGGCTCCTTAACCCTTGGGTTGGGACTTGTGTGAATGGGTTCAGACCACCAAGCATGCTTGAATTGTATATTATTGCTTTTATTATTTTGTTTACTAACCAAAAGCACAAAAATATGTCACTAACTTGTTTTGTTTTGAAGCTTAAGCAATCATGAGATCCCTTGCTCCTAGAAGGCCCCTATGCTCAATGAAATGGCCAAATGAAGATGAAAGCAAGCAGGACAATGGTTCCCAAATCTCTCAATAATCATATATGTCTCCCAAGTATCTCAATTTTCGAATTTGATCAAGATAAACCAAAGGGCTTAAGGATTGTTTCCCAAGGAAACCCTAATTCAATTATGCATTGATTGTGCCTTGCTCATGAAGCAACCTCAACCTATGATCAAATTCAATCAAGGGAAGTTCTTTAATTTATCATGTTATGCATATATGAGCTTATGTGAGTATCCTCAATCATTCATTCATCAAGATTTGAAGTTTGGACTTGAGAAGTTGACTAGTCAAGTCATCTGACTATTTTGAGATCCACTAAGACCTAACTTTTTACGTGTTTGTCAAATGAAGATGACCCCAAGAGAAAAACTGTTCTTAAGTACCATATGAACAACTTTCATGTTCATCAAAAATTCATTTGAAACATGGAAGGTCATCATTCATTTCAAAACCTTATAGGTCATTTTGACTGAAACCTTAATTTTGGGTCAACTTCCCAAGGACCTAACTCCTAATTTTGGGTCAGCTTTTGGGCCTCACATACGCCTGTACAGGCCCATGCATGGAGGATCCAATGATCATGCACATGAGTTTGGCACTTCATTGCTTGCAGCTGCAACAATAAATACATGCCTTGCTTCATTCAAATATCATCCTTGAATCAACCTGAAGCTCTGCAGAATTGGAAACCCAACCCTACCAAAGGAATTCTCATTTTTAATTTCTCATTTCAAGTTTGAATTTCAACAAAATCAGTTGATCTTTAATACTAATTCCTTAGCCTTGCATTCACATCATACCTCAAGATCAAACTGCAAGCAAGAGTTGGAAGGAATCGTGCTCATCAAAGCTGCACTTCAAAGGTTCATTGCTCAACTGTTTTCATCCATATCTCACCATATATTGTGATTTGCTTGTGTTTATTTGGTACTCTTAAGTCCTCGTGTGAGAGGCAAGCCAATGGTGGCTTTGATTTTCTAAATTGATGCATTTCAGATTGAACACCTGGATTTTCCATCTCAGATTTCTCTTTCCATAGGGATCTTGAGAGAAATCTAAGGTTACAGGGGTGATGTACATCACCCCAGCTTTAATTTGGTATAAGGCACGTGTAATTTGGTTGAAGTTGCAAAACCTGCAACTGGTGGCCGATTTCTGTTGGCTCACCGGAGAAGACGGTGGTTTCCACCACCGTCCCCACGTGGAGGCCCTGTATCCATTAGATCTCACATACACGATCTAATCCTGGCCTTTGTTCTTTATGACTTTTTTTAATTCATTCTATTTCGCGTTTGACTCATGTTCATGATGCGCGCGCGCCTCTGATCCATTGATGTTGTCCACGTCAATTAATGAAATGGATCGTGCATTCCCTGATTTTCCATATTTTTCTAATTTCTGTTTTATTTTCTTTTATTCCATTTATTTTCAAAAATTCATAACTCTTTTATTTGGAATCACAAAAATATGAGACCAATTGCAAAAGTTTTCTTTTAAAATCTAGTTTCATAATCTGATTTTTAATTATTTTTGTGATTCCATTTAATATTTTTTGTGAATTATTTTGTTTTTAATAGTTTTTAATTCATTTTAATTAATTTTTGATATCCAAAAATTCCAAAAATATTTTCTTAACACATATGGATGATGATATGTCTATGAAAATATTGTCATCAATTTCTTAATTAATTTGAGATTTATTTGAGATTTTAGTTCATTTAAGTTATTTTTCTTGATTTTTAATTGTTTTCAAATAGTTCCTGTTTTCAAAAAATGTTGAAAAAATTTGTCAAACTTTGTCTAACCATGTTAGGCTTATGATGATTCAATTGGACTTATCTAAGTTGATTTGAATTGAGTTTGAAGTTTGACCATACTTTGTTCATTTTATTTTATGTATTATTTTAATTCCAATAAATACAAAAAAAATATGTTTGACCTTTCTTGACTTCTAACCTTCATTCCACTTCTGTTTACCATTGGTTGATGTTGATTCCATTCACATTTGACCATTGTGTTTTGGTTATGTCATTTGAATTCTCATTTTCTATTCATTTCATTTCATCTTTATCTCTTTTCTTCTTATTTTTCTTTTGGCCAATGAGTTAATGATTTGTGGTTAGTCTTGACATATGAGAGTCTTAACCTTCTTTGATCCAAATCAAATTCAACTTGATCAAAGATCAAGTGAATTGCTTTGTGTCCAAGATAGGTTTCTTCTTGGTCAAACAAAAAACCTAAAATCCATACAAGGCCTTTCCTTCTTTTCTTTTGGCATGTCAAGTTGTAGGAGCTTGGCTTACTAGTCATGATCTCTAACTTGTGTTTATTTGCCTTAGTTTTATTGACCGGCCTCAGATAGGTGTGACTACTACATTAGTCCACTTACGATTGCTTAACATAGCCCTAAATTGTCTTATGACACACTAACATTAACTACTAACACTAACTTTAATTCAAGCATTTAATTCTTGCAATTTACATTAATGCAATTTAATTTCTTGCTCATTTATTCATATTTCCTTTTCCCTTTGCTCACTTGAGCTCATATTTTATGTTTATGCCATTTTCCTTTTGCTCATTTGAGCACATTATTGTGTAAATATATTGTTGCCTTGTGCTTGTTTTGTCTTTGTTTGTGTGAACCCAATGCAAAAAGGAGAAAGGACTTAGAATTAGGATCTTACCTATGCTTAATGAAGTTCAAGAGCAACTAGGCCTCATGCCTTTAGAATGCTAAACTTGTTGAAGAGCAACTAGGCCTCATGCCTTTAGAATGCTAAATCTTGAAAGTTGACTTGAAATGACCCCTACTCTAAACTCACTCTTGTCCATTCCTCTTATTGCATTGTGAACTTTTTGATTGTTTGTTCTTGTGTGATAGGGAATCAAAACTTGAGATAGTAAGAAGGACCATTGTCATGAATAGCCAAGTTAAGAGATAGACAAGCCAAATGGAGATCCTAGTAGCTTGAATGTTTAATTGTTTTGATGGCTTATTTCTTGCTAAGTCCAAAGGAAAGGAGCATCTTGAATCATCTTTATGATCTCAAGAAAGGAACTCCAAGGGTTTTATCTCTTCTCTCATCTTTTCATGTTTAGGACTAGCCCTTCTCTTCTTCTTTCCCCTCTAACCTAAGCCAAACTCATTTTGTGCAAACATTAACATTGTTTTCAAAACTAGAAACCTAGGTCATATGCCTTTGATTTTTCAAACTCTTTTCATTTAATACTTATTTTAAATTGAATCTTAAGTCAACTTTGACTTCATTTGGTGAATATTTATAATTTGTAAATACAACTCACTTCAAGTGATTTTTGTGGTTCCAATGGCCACCTTTGTTAAAACCTTTTTCATAAACATTAGTCATTAGGTTTGAGTTATCATAGTGGTTGATGTAAACCACACTTTATCCTTAGTGATTGGACTATAAGTCTTCCATACTTATTATATGGTGGATCCCTCACTAGTATGTTGAAGCTTTCCTCACACGGTGGATTGTTGGTTTAGGTTGAGTTTTCTCCCTTTGATAACAAAAGACCTTAAGGCTTTTGATCAAATCAATTCACCCATATTTTGAGATTTTTACCCTGAACTACGATGTTTCGATCCTACCTTTGTGATGGTACGTAGGCAATGGGTTTATCCATTCAAACAACAAAATTGTAAATATGTATATTCTTTTCTCATCTCCCCAATCATGTTTGCACAAATATTTTCACAAATACCAACTGTCATTCCCCAATTTTGTCCGGGCATATTTAAATTTTCATAGAATTGATTTCATTTTATTTTGCATCATATGCATAGCATGACATACATTCCATCATAAATAAAACCTAAAATATCAGTCAGGATAAATTTATTGAGAATACAGACAAATCGGTTAAATTGCTTCTCAAGAATGTGCAAAATCAGCGGGTAAAAAGTTTCAAAATTAAAATCACACACCCCACACTTATTAATCTACGGTTCATGTAGTTTAACCTGGTGTGCTCGTTGTATTTTTCAACGGCTGTTTCGATTGCATTTCGACCCGCCTAAGCCTTTTAACCAATGCAAATTTATTTTAAAATTTGAAGAAATGTTGTATTTTTTGAATAAGTATATTTTGTGCTGATCATTTTAATGTGTCCGATTTAATTTTTCGAGTAAATTTATGTCCAATTCCTATTTTTAATCAGGCCATTTTATTTCTTGATTCAAAATATCAAATTAAATAATTAGAATTTTTATTTGTGATAATCATATTTTTAAGTTAAAAATGAATAATAATGTTGGTTTTTATAATAATAATATAAAAATAAAATAGCGTTGGATTCTCTTTTATTTTTTTTACAGCTCACGTAGGCACATTACTGTTTCCTTCTCAACACGCATTTCACCCTCAATAATATCCTCTCACTCGGGACCACTCCCTAACAGCCACGCATCTCTCTCATCATTAAGACCCACTCACTTTATCTCTCTCTTTGGTCAGCGAATAAAAAGGGAAAAAGAAATTCAAAACATCACCACTCAATTCCTCATACTCCCCCACGTCTCTGCTCTCACCTACCTAGCATTAACACACTCACCCTTCTCTCACTATCAAAAAAAAGAGAAAATAGAAACGAAAAAGGAAAATCCTTCTTCCTCTTCCGTCTTCCACGATCCGCACAACCTTATTCCGCCGTCAAACCCTTTCCGCTTCACCTTTCCGACAACAACCACCAAACCCTCAATATCTCACTCAGACTTCTTCATCGACCATCAACCGACCACCAACGTTCATCACCGCACCACACAAACACCTTCCTTCACCATAAACCCTCCTTCATCTTCCTCTCCGCCACGACCTTCCATCAACACCTTCAACCATAAAAACCCCAAACTCCTTCATCTTCAACTTTCCCACCATCACCAACGCCGCCTCACCTTCCAACTCTTCTCCGTCCATACGCCGACGGACCTCCAACAACCACACGCGATCTCCTCATTCGCATCCCTGTCCAGGTCCGTCCGTCACCATCATTTGTGACAACAACACGAAAACTCCGACCACTGTGCGAATCGCCCTCCGGCGAGGTTCTTACGCCGAGATCTTAACTGTCCACCACACAAACCTTCTCCTTCACCCACGACAAAAAACCGCGACGCGCCTCCACACAACAACCTTCACTTCTGAATGACCCACTTCCTTCCTCCAACAAATCTTCTGTTAACTCTTCTTTTTCACTCCCAAACACCATTCCTCGTCTGCCTCCAAACAACCCAATAACTCCTCTTATTCTCCTTCATCCATAAGAAACGAAAATCATCTCCGAACCACAATCCCTGTTCATCATCACCAACTCCATTTCTTTCACCGCCACCATTAAAACCCTCCGTCCGCGATTAACACAAACACCAATGTATCTTCCATAAAACCTTCACCACCGTGGGAATCATCGGCGAACCCATTCACCCTCCTTCGTACCACATTTCCATCACCTCCTACGAACCGCTTCCAGCTTACCCCTTCGCATCTCACATGATCTCCCTTACCCTCCAATGGACTCGATTCAAGCAGCTGCATATTGCGTCATGTCACTGATTTAGTGTTCGTTTAATTTCGGTAATTTCATTTTGCTTACTGGCTTGATTTGAATTTGAGTTTTAGATTGTGCTGTTTATTGTTTTATCTATAGTCTACTGTGCTTATGTGGAACATATTTGATGGTATGCAGTTATAATAGGTAGTAAGTAAACTGGGTTGCTTGATTTGTATAGCTCATGATTGGTTTAGATGCAATTTTTCTGTTATGTTACAAATTAAGTGCTGGTGTAGAATTGAGATAGATTGATTATTAAACTGTGGTGTAATATTTGGACGAATTGGTCATGTTTTAAGTTTTAGTGTAGTGTGTGGACATAGTAGCTTTTCAGTAAAGTTGTCAAGAGTGTTTGTAAATACTTTGCCCTGTGGTATGTGATTAAATTGAATCCGAACGATTCATACTCTTGATGTTGGGATTCTAGTTTGAATTTTGCTGTTTACATTGGATTATTATAAACAAACTTGTAAATATTAAACAATATTGAAATTCTGGTGTAGTCAGTATTCAGATGTTCTACTTCAAGTCATGACATCTGATCTAACATTGTACTTATTACAGCAAGACAGTTATTACACTCTGTACTATTGTGCACCTTTTCACAGTGTCACAACCTCTCCTTCTATGTCATCCTATAGAGGAGGAACAATTTGTTATGGGCACCATAACATTCACTACTGTTGTTTTCCTACACAGTTATCAGCACGATGTCTCAATCCTGTTTTGGACATCATCTGTTACATTGTTCCAGTTTGTTGGTCATGTACTTGTATTTCCTAGATTAAAGGTTGTAACAAGTTAAACTAATCTCCACTTATTAAGGAGCTAACAAATAGATTATTTGTTAGGTTCATTAATTGTAGCTTAGTTGTTAGTTTCCTAGATTTTGGATCAGCTGGTGGATTCCTGAAGAATAGCCTGAGAAAAATCCTGAAACAGAAAAACTAACCATCCAACAATATAGCATATGCTGTCAGGAATGAATGTCACAGCATTCCGTCTGACATCCAAGCCCAGAGCCATATGCTCAGTCTGTTTAGTTCCTGAACACAGACTGCTAAATTTACTGTACTGTAAAAGACCAACCAGTCTCTACTTCAGTGTCAGCTTACTGGAAGAACTGTCAAGACATCCCGTTTGACAATTTCACACTGCTCTTTTGGCCAGGTCTGATATGCCTTTTAAAACCAGACTTCACTACATACTGAACTGAATTCATCAGCTTATTAAACAGTATGTGCTGTTGTTGATGAATGTCAAAACATTCTGATTGACATACCAACAGAAGGCTGTGTATCAGGTTTGTTATTAACTTGATTGGCAGACTGTAACACAACCTGAATTATGGCAGACATGATTATAACATACAGTAGGTAAACAAACACAGGAAATTGTTAACCCAGTTCAGTCCAACATGACCTACATCTGGGGGCTACCAAGCCAGGAAGAAGATCCACTATTAGTAGTATCAATTCAGAGTTAAACTCCCCCGTTTACAACTCATCACTTAATCCCTACCCAATGCAATCTATACCTAGGAACTCCTAGATAGAAACCTCCAGTTTCCATTCCTATCACTACAAATACAATGTAATGTGCAAACACCTTGAACTTGCTTCACAGCTTCATTCAAGAACATAATCACTCTTGCCTACAGGCTTTGAGTGACAAACACTCTCAGGTTTACCACTGAGAGACACATGGTAACCTTCCCACAGATTGGGAGGTTTACCTTACACACACCCTTAAAAATTCATTCTAAGAGGCTTACAAAAACTAGATTACAATCAGCTATTTATAACCTAATCACCCAACTGGATTTGGGCCTTCAGAAAGTTGCAGCAGACTTGTTCTTTGCTGTTGCAACTTCAGCAGAAAAATTCTGCTACAAACAAGGTCTTCAAGTTCCTAAACTCTCTCCATATATATCTCCATATTTTGAGCCTATATATCTTCTGATTTAGTCTTCAAGACCTCCACCTGGGAGTTAGGATATTCACCAGATATCCTTGCTGATCCCAAAACATATACTGAATTAATTAATTCAGTTTCCTACACATGTGCGATGTCACAGACCTGATGTCGTGACATCGTACATGACATGTTGGTCCAGATGTTGAATTTCTTCAACCCAACATATTAAAACAACAGAGATGATTACATTATTTGTTTTCTAAAATTACTGCCAATCCTAAGGAATCAACAATCTCCCCCTTTGGCAAATTTTAGATAAAACAAATAAACAATACACTGGACACAGCATCCCAATTTGGGAATGCTCTTCATCTTCGTCATTGGCTCCACCACCACAAACACCAATGTTGGTGTACATGAGGAGGTAGAGAAACAAGGCTCAGTTGTTCCAGAACCCTTCCCTTCAACAGGAGAGCTTCCTGAAGAGTATGTAATGCTGGTTACATAGACAGTGTAACTCAGATCACAGGGCACAACTGTTCTCTTAACTCAGATCACAAGACACAAGTGGAAACCCCAGTTGGTGGATTTTGTGCCTGATGCCAACTTCTGTCTGCTGCCACATCCACAGTTGGCTTTCTTCTGGTACATTCTCATCCCCAGGACTATATTTCTCTCCCCCTTTTTAGCTAAACATTTGTAAAGGAAGCCCTCACAAAACCAGATCCAGGCGCAGCTTGCCCAAACCTTAACATACCCCTTGATTCTGAGAATGGAGTGTTTTTCTTGTGAGAGGAAGAGGGCTATTGCATCCTTTAAATAGCCCTGCCTGTGCCTAGGAATTTCCGGTAGCAATAAATGCTTGGTCAAGATGCATTTATTTTTGCTGAGAAACAGTCAGAGAATCACCAACAAAATCTCAGACTATCTTTGAATACCTTTTATAGCTCTTGACTGTTTCTTTTCCAAAACAGTCGTTCCAGTGCATGGAGACCATTCCATATATGCAGTCAGACACGTTGCACGCGATGTCTTAACATTCCTGCATTCAGCCTGTATTCAACTTAGACCTCTGTCATACCTCCAGACACCTAGCACTGCTACAGCCAACTTTCCACACTTCAGTTGATGGTTACTCCCCCTGTACCACACAGCTGTAGCCATCAGGCTTATTCTGGTCTATCAGACATAGCCACATCACCCTCATAATTCCTAATGACTTTAAGATTCAGAAGGAATTAACAGCAATGTCATGACATCCGGTCAGACATTCTTCTGCTCACTCAGCCTTGACACCATCACAGCTTCCTGATGACTACCTTGTCATCTGAGAGCACACAGACCGCAAGCTTGGTGATTGCTTGCAGCACAAAGGCACAACTCCCCCTGTCATGGACAACCTACTCTCTTGGAGGTCACACATGATCATATCCAACACCCCAAGGTTGGACCTTCACATACTTCCTGATTCAAAGAGATTCCAGACCACTTGATGAAAGGAAAACATAAGACGCATCTTCATGTCTTCAAGAGCGCACCCTCTGTCCAACCCTCTTGGCTGAACACATCCACACTCTGTGTCAATTTCTCTTCTAACCAGAACAGAAGATCACTTCACAAGATGTTTGAACATCAGCTGAGACTTCCTTCACAGCATCACAGGGAGCACTATCTGATAGACTTCAGATATTACTGAGTCCTCAGCTTGGGCCAGAGGAACCCAGACATACATTGGGATATATACACTCTCATCCCACTACCAGAGACAGTCTTCCATAGATAGCTCAGAACTCCTACCACAAGCTCCAAGGGATGAATGGGAACCACCTCCTTTTGTCTTCAACTTAATACTTTTCTGCCCAAAAGTAATTTGTCTTAGACTTTCCTCAAGAATAATCAGCTGCTTATGTTGATTATCTTGATTCTTCGAACTCACTTCTGAGATAGACCAACTGCCACTGGTTGATTACCTCCTTCATGAATTCTCATATGACAAGGTCAAATGCTGCCTTTTGACCTTCCCAAGTTTATCAGACTTCTCCCAAAGATATTCTGACCTTTCAAGTGAGATTTGAACTTGAAGTGTCCAATCTACAACCCTGTAGATCCTTCTATCTCAAGTTGATGTGCCACTTCATCAACTAAGAATCTGATGCAGAACCGAATGTCACAACATTGTGCTTGACATCCAGCTGTTGAATTCAGCTCCTTCTTCTGCCACTTGAAAGAACTTCCTCCCTTCACAGAACAAGAGTTCAATGTTCTCATAGACTTGATTGTGGAACCAAGTTTGAGTAAACAACCTCCATCCTGTAGATTTGCAGTTAAGTCATCCAAGCTCACACCTTGATGAATCCCTGCTTCTTCTCCAAAGACATCAGACACTCTGATGTATGAGTCTTCAGAAGGACCAGTTGGAAACTAACCCTTCGGCTCTGCCAAGGATTCCACTTCCTAAAGCAAGGCTGTTTCCATGATGTCAAGAATGCTGTCACTTGTTCTTGACTCCACAGTGTGCATTAGCCAATGCACTTCCTTACCTAGATCAGAAATAAACTGATCCAAGTAACCACCATCAAGGCTCTGATGTCTTCTTCTTCTTGGACATGCCAAGGCTGAACATGTTTCTTGCCAGGAAACCTTTTCAGAGATCATACGCTTTTGCTGCCACCAAAGAGATAGATCATAACTCAATGTACTATCCTTCCTGTGATTCTTCACAGGGTCTTGAAGAAGAGATGTTCCAACATCTTTAAGAACATCAGTTGTCTTGAGCTCCAAGGATAATCAATTAAATACTTGTACTTGACACAAGTAGACATTGATCTTAAATCCTTTCCCAATTATCCTTTCAGATACTTCCACCATAAGAATACTTTGAAAATACTCTTCTAGTGTCAACATCTTCTGCTTGCAAGCACCTCAACAGTCTTGAGACTCTTTCCAGATTAGATTCACCCTTAGGAATGAGAGAGATGAATCCTTCCTTGCAAATGTGTCACACATCAACCAGAACCCATGTGACACAGGTCAACAGCCAACCAGACCCAAGGCTGACCAAACTTGAGGAGGTTAACCAAAACTCCCCCTCAACTTAACAATCATGGAGACTCCACACTAGTATCCATGCATTGTATACATATGTCTCAATATGACATACACTATCCCTACCAGTGGCAACTAACTCCTCCAATCAGACCAATCAGACTTCAGCTGATCATAAGTACTTGTGAGACACACACCAGTCAATAGTAGATATGCATTGCCAGAGCATATTACCTCAACCAACCTCTGAATCTTCATATTCTCACTCCTAGTAAGAACTGCCACTTCTGAACGTGGTGTTTGAATAACAAGATACATGGTTTCAACCCCCTTAAATGATATCACAATCAGGTTACCCCATTATTGACTGCTAACATCCAGGAGACTTGTCTTCCAACACACCATAGTACTTCAGGGAACAACTATCCAATCCTGATCAAATTGCAGGAAGATGCCTAACAGCAGGAGATTGCACAATGTCACATCTCAACCAGCTCAACTTCTAGGGATGACCTTCTTGAGCACACACCCAGTTGACCCTGCTCTTGTCAACTTAGCACACACAGATGTCTCCTCTTCCAGGTCAGGAGTAGGTTCCAAACAGAATTATCCCTTTGTTTGAACCCTAATACATCTGCTCTTCAACCAGTAGCTGCATACTTGTTGAACAACATGTTCTAACATCACATAGAACATTGGTTCCACCTCCTTGGAACAAACCTTCCTTGAAGGTCTTCAAGGTCTTCATATACACTACTCAAGAGAGTAAGAGAATCAGTAATTAAGTGACTCTTACCATCCTGAAGTGAGAACGTCATGATGAGAGGACTTGAGGAGACTCAAGTATCTTGGACATCTTCAGTAGATTATGATGAGATCTTGAACACAGCAGCCTTTCATCCACATGAGGGGAAACTACATCAGAGTTTGAGTTCTGCCAGGTATTATGCAGCGGAAATCATAATACAACTCAACCTGTGAACACACACTTCACCAGATTGGCCTCCAAGACCATACCAGGTTTGAATGTGATTAAGTACTGGCACAACTGTCTCACACTCAGGCCAATTGCCAATCTCCAGAGACAGGAACACACCATTCCTGTCATGAACAGTCCATCCACCTACTTCAAGGGACCATTCAGGGAATTGCAGAACCTTACACAGGGTCCAGCTTCAGTACTAACATAACTCCTTGCCAGCTACCAGAAAGTATCACCCATGGATCTCATCCAGAGACAGAACAGGATGCCTGCTCTGATACCAATTGAAATTCTGGTGTAGTCAGTATTCAGATGTTCTACTTCAAGTCATGACATCTGATCTAACATTGTACTTATTACAGCAAGACAGTTATTACACTCTGTACTATTGTGCACCTTTTCACAGTGTCACAACCTCTCCTTCTATGTCATCCTATAGAGGAGGAACAATTTGTTATGGGCACCATAACATTCACTACTGTTGTTTTCCTACACAGTTATCAGCACGATGTCTCAATCCTGTTTTGGACATCATCTGTTACATTGTTCCAGTTTGTTGGTCATGTACTTGTATTTCCTAGATTAAAGGTTGTAACAAGTTAAACTAATCTCCACTTATTAAGGAGCTAACAAATAGATTATTTGTTAGGTTCATTAATTGTAGCTTAGTTGTTAGTTTCCTAGATTTTAGATCAGCTGGTGGATTCCTGAAGAATAGCCTGAGAAAAATCCTGAAACAGAAAAACTAACCATCCAACAATATAGCATATGCTGTCAGGAATGAATGTCACAGCATTCCGTCTGACATCCAAGCCCAGAGCCATATGCTCAGTCTGTTTAGTTCCTGAACACAGACTGCTAAATTTACTGTACTGTAAAAGACCAACCAGTCTCTACTTCAGTGTCAGCTTACTGGAAGAACTGTCAAGACATCCCGTTTGACAATTTCACACTGCTCTTTTGGCCAGGTCTGATATGCCTTTTAAAACCAGACTTCACTACATACTGAACTGAATTCATCAGCTTATTAAACAGTATGTGCTGTTGTTGATGAATGTCAAAACATTCTGATTGACATACCAACAGAAGGCTGTGTATCAGGTTTGTTATTAACTTGATTGGCAGACTGTAACACAACCTGAATTATGGCAGACATGATTATAACATACAGTAGGTAAACAAACACAGGAAATTGTTAACCCAGTTCAGTCCAACATGACCTACATCTGGGGGCTACCAAGCCAGGAAGAAGATCCACTATTAGTAGTATCAATTCAGAGTTAAACTCCCCCGTTTACAACTCATCACTTAATCCCTACCCAATGCAATCTATACCTAGGAACTCCTAGATAGAAACCTCCAGTTTCCATTCCTATCACTACAAATACAATGTAATGTGCAAACACCTTGAACTTGCTTCACAGCTTCATTCAAGAACATAATCACTCTTGCCTACAGGCTTTGAGTGACAAACACTCTCAGGTTTACCACTGAGAGACACATGGTAACCTTCCCACAGATTGGGAGGTTTACCTTACACACACCCTTAAAAATTCATTCTAAGAGGCTTACAAAAACTAGATTACAATCAGCTATTTATAACCTAATCACCCAACTGGATTTGGGCCTTCAGAAAGTTGCAGCAGACTTGTTCTTTGCTGTTGCAACTTCAGCAGAAAAATTCTGCTACAAACAAGGTCTTCAAGTTCCTAAACTCTCTCCATATATATCTCCATATTTTGAGCCTATATATCTTCTGATTTAGTCTTCAAGACCTCCACCTGGGAGTTAGGATATTCACCAGATATCCTTGCTGATCCCAAAACATATACTGAATTAATTAATTCAGTTTCCTACACATGTGCGATGTCACAGACCTGATGTCGTGACATCGTACATGACATGTTGGTCCAGATGTTGAATTTCTTCAACCCAACATATTAAAACAACAGAGATGATTACATTATTTGTTTTCTAAAATTACTGCCAATCCTAAGGAATCAACAAATATTGAATTGATACTGTTTACATTTGTCGCGTAAATCAGATTTTTTTCGCAGATCCGGCAATGTCATGTCGGTAGGCCGTCAAATTTTCAATATATCAATGGAACACCTTCACCGAATTTGCGTATGACATTAATCATATTGTCCTTACGCTCAAACCGGTTCCGAGCACATCTTCCTCAACACATATTGATTAAATCAATATTAATGTCCATTTTCTTTCTCTTTTGATTTAATTAATTAGTTTAATTTCAATTAATCAATTTTAATTAACTTAATTATTTGATCTAATTAAATAATTTTGATAATTAAACTTAATTAATTCAATTAATCGATTTAATCAAGTTTTTAATAAATTAATTTTGTTAAGAAGAAATTGATCGATTCCTCACACTCTCACAACTTCATATTACTCCAAACAAAAAACAATTCAGTTATATCATCAATCCAAACCCAATTTCAAAAACACATCACACAATTCTCGACTCAAATATCGAGCCCATTTTCAAAAACACCTTTGTAAGTCGATCGCTTTATGCATCGCCATCATATTTAAATCATTTTTTAATCCACTACAAATTCCAAATTCTTTTAATTATTTCCGATAATTAAGGATAGGAGGCGTTCGCCTCACTATCTTATGATTATTCGAATAATTGGCGTATGCCACATTGCTCGAATCTTCGTCATCAAATTAAAACCGCAATCGAATAAACTCAAATCACATATAATATCAAACACAATTTCAAAATAAACTTAAACTTAAACTTCAATTGAGAATGGGAGGCGTTCGCCTCACCATTCCCTGATTATTTGAATAATTGGCGTATGCCACAGTGCTTAAGTTATCGACTTTTCAAAACCTACCAATTCAAAATCCAAAATTCAAACTATTTTCGCCAATCAAATACGATATTTAAAAACATATTTTTTATAATTTAAACCTCGGGTGATAAAAGATGGGAGGCGTTCGCCTCGTCATCTCTCGATTATTTGAATAATTGGCGCACGCCATATTGCTGAAGTTATCGACTTCCGATTAAAATACTTTAAATAAACTTGGATAAAGGAATAAGTGGCGCACACCTCATTATTCTTTGAATAAGCAAGTAGGAGGCGTACGCCTCACTACCGTGCGTATTCGACATCTGCAAACAAACTTTCAAAATAATTCGAACGAAAAAGGAGTAGAAGGCGGTCGCCTTATTATTCCTCGAAAGAATTGGACGATTGGTGTGCACCACATTGCTCAATCTTTCGTCGTTCTTCAAAAACATCTCAAACAAATCGAACTAGCTTCTCGCCCCCGCGCGATTGAAACCAACCAAACAACACCCAAACACATCAATTCAACTTGTCACCCCCGCGTGACCAAAAGTCTTTCAAAAAGAACACTGTCAATCCTTTCTAATTCGCACAACAAACCATTGCTTAAGCCTCCACCGAGAGTAGACAAGCCAGCGTTTAGCCGTTAGAACGCCGACCTACACAGTAGTTCATCAAAACAAAACACAGCAAATATTCGTAGTAGCCCGAACTACGAATGCTATGATTTCCTTATTGCACCATAAGGATACGTAGGCAGGAGATTGTTGTATCTTCGCGAGCACACTAATAAAAAACCTCCCATTCCCCCTCCTGAGGTCTTCATCCATATTTATCATCAATTCTAATTACTCGAAGCAAGCAAATAACAGTCAATTAACAGTCAAATAGAAAAATCAGACTAAAAGGTTCCCGTTGAGTACAACGGACGTAAGGGGTGCTAATACCTTCCCCTTGCGTAATCGACTCCCGAACCTGAATATCGTTGTGACGACCATTATTCTATTTTCTTAAAGGTTTTCTCGATATTTTCCTATTCTTTCATTAGAATAAATAAAGTTCGGTGGTGACTCTGTTCGAACTAACAATTTTCCGCGTTCCATCGCGAGGGATCGCATTATCATTTTCGAGGTGCGACAGACTCGCGACTCTACTGCAGACATTTTTCCGTGTTCCATCGCGAGGGATCACATTTTTTCGAGGTGCGACAGACTGGCGACTCTGCTGGGGATCAATCACATGATATTCTTCGCACACATCTTGAAGTGTCGAGGAAACCATACAAATCCAAATTTTATGTCGGTTGTTCTTCAATAACCAATGACTTGGAGTCACAATTTCAAAAAAATCAAATAAAAAAAAAGGGCCCGCTAAGTCCCACACCCTAAAAGGAGACTTAGGCAAAAACAGGGGCAATCCCGATGGATTAAAGCTTCAAACAAAGCGGTCCATGCAAAAGTTAGGGATCAAAACAAAAATCGAAAGAGACAATGAAAGTCTCCAACAAAACAAAACAAGATTCAGTGACCACCATACCAAAATCAAAGGGTCACCGACATCCAAAAAAAAATAAGGTGGCTGCCATTCCAAGAGACCTTGAATCACCATCTTTATCCTTACACCTGCAAAAGTAAGTGTGTGTCGAATTAACGGAACGTAGGATTAAAGATCATCATGAAGAAGGGGTGGGTTAAAATAAACTTTGAGCCTTATATCCTTTTGTTTCAATAACCATGAACCAAGCCACGTTACAACCTTCAAAAGACCTAATTGAAGTAAGGTTTATTCTGAAAGCATACTATAGCAAGGTTGAGTAAACTGACTCCTAGAGATTTGCTAATATTCTCTTCTCACTATATCACTCACACGCTAGCTAAATCAAGCACCACGATTGGACTCATGATCCTCTCGCCACACACTACCACGACACTCCCAAGTGAATGATTGTTTTTTAAAACTTGCATAACTATTGCATTAAAATCACCATTTCTTGGATAACAATTCTTAATTGTTAGTCAGTACTTGACATCGAGAAAATTCCAACAAGGGGCAATTCAAGGGGCACTTGATTGTTGGCGCTAATACGAATCAAAATCATCTCAGGGGCATGGCATCTTCTGATCATATTAACCTAAGAAGTAGTCAGCATGAGACAAATCACCAAGCATCGGTTGATCAGGGAGGAAAAGCACTTCAATACTCAGCCAATCAGGGGCAAGTCCCCTAAAGGCTAATCAGGGGCAGACCATTGCAAGATTCAGGAGCTAGAAAAGCAAACTCAGACCATGTCATGGGATAATCACTCCTAAGGTGTCCTTGCAAGGAGAATCCCATTCAGATACCCTACAGTCTAGGGCAAGATAAGTTGCAAGGGGAAGATTCCCTTCATATCTTAAAGTCAGTCAAGCAGATTGCGTCAAGACACTAGTAACTGCTTGAAGTCACAACAAAAACGTCAAAAGTTCATACCAGGGCAACATCATATCTTGACAAGAATCCTAGGGGCACATCAAAAGCACAACCAACATGCGTTTATCACGTCGCTATGCTCAGTCACAGGCTGGCCAAACACTTCGGAAGAAGAACTGAGATCTTCTCAAAGACAAATACACAACATATCAGCAAGAGATCAAACCTGGACTTGGGGCACCAAGAGTTTCTGCATCTATTGCGTGTTCATCACATCATCAACTACCTAGTGTCGGGAAGTCAGATCCTTTCACCAATCAATAGTCCAAGTCACAGTGACAATTACAAAACACCAAAGCCCACTTGCTGGCATCCCTCACAAAAACAAATACAACAAACACTGGTTTCCAGAAAATACATTACCTGTGAAAAGGGGGGCCAATCCTAAACAAGCCAATCATCCTTTGCATTCAAACATGCATCACATGCATCATATGCATCACCTCATTACATAACGCATACATGACATTTATACATATAGCACGAATCAAAATCCAAGGTTTAGTCGTAGGCATCCAGGCCAACCCTCAGTTGAGTCATTGTTTTTCTCTGTGTAAGTTCCTACCCTGCTATCGGGCATTCCCCATTGAGTTACATCTTTCAACCTTTTGTTGATAAGATGTTATTCTCAGCTAGGACAAGAAATGTTTCTTTAAACACCTACTTTGTTTCGCGTTGAGCGTCCCTCAATAAGTTGTTTCTTGTAACCTTCTGTGGATGGAAATTACATCTCTCTAGAGAATATTTATTCTACAACCTTTTGTTGTTGATACCCCAAGCAAGTCTTACCCAATAATGTTCCCATACTACCCAACAAGTCGGGTTTACTGAACTTTGTCAGTAGCCTTGTTTTTCTAGTATTTATCTCACTATCATCCTTTGGTGAAATTCCATTGAGGAATAATATTAATCATCACCCTGTTTACGATAACCGGTATCCTTTTGGTAATGGTAAATCCTTGACATTTGTGATCTTACCGTCATCCTTTTGGTGTCGAAGATCCTTGAAGTTTTGGTACAACCTTCATCCTTTTGGTGAATGGTGACCTCTGCAATTATTACGGCTTACCGTCATCCTTTTGGTGTCGGCAATCTTTGTGGGGATAAGGATCCTTGTCATTTTGGTTCAACTAACTTCCTTTTGGTGATGACGCCCAGTTCAATCTAAAACATCATCCTTTTGGTGATAGAGATTATGGAGTTTGGTTTAAACTATCATCCTTTTGGTGATAGAGACATTTGGAAAGTCTAATCCCATTGTCATCCTTTTGGTGTCAGCAATATTTGAAGTTATTATAACTTATTATCATCCTTTTGGTGGTAACAAGTTTCGAAGTTATGATTCCACCTTCATCCTTTTGGTGTTGGTGATTGTTGATTCATTATCATCCTTTTGGTGATAACAAGTTCTGTTGTTTGTAGTACCTTCATCTTTTTGGTGATGGTGACTGTCGACTTATTATCATCCTTTTGGTGATAACAAGTTTTGTCGTTCGATCTTATCTTCATCCTTTTGGTGACGGTGATCAGTCAAAGTTATCGACTTATTATCATCCTTTTGGTGGTAACGAGTTTTGTTGTTTAATCCTACCTTCATCCTTTTGGTGACGGTGACCATTTGAGTTATGGGCTCATTATCATCCTTTTGGTGATAACGAGTTTTGTTTTGATCTTGCCATCATCCTTTTGGTGATAGCGATCATTGAGTTTGTTTCAGTTTATATATCATCCTTTTGGTGATAACAAGTTTTGATGTTTTGTCCTTATTATCATCCTTTTGGTGATAACAAGTTATGTTTGTTTGATCTTACTGTCATCCTTTTGGTGTCCGTGATATTTAAGGTTATTGACTTATTATCATCCTTTTGGTGGTAACAAGTTATGTTGTTGATCTTACCTTCATCCTTTTGGTGATGGTGATCATTTGAGTCTATTTTTGACTTATTATCGTCTTTTTGGCGATAACAAGTTTTGTCTTTTAATTATACCTTCATCCTTTTGGTGATGGTGATTGTTAACTTATTATCGTCCTTTTGGCGATAACAAGTTTTTGTCTTGATCTTACCTTCATCCTTTTGGTGATATTGATCAATTGCGTTGTGTGCTTATTATCATCCTTTTGGTGATAACAAGTTTTTATCTTGATCTGACCTTCATCCTTTTGGTGATGGTGATCGTTTGAGTTTTGTTCTTATTATCATCCTTTTGGTGGTAACAAGTTTTGGTGTTTGATAATACCTTCATCCTTTTGGTGATGGTGATTGTCGACTTATTATCATCGTTTTGGTGGTAACGAGTTTTGTTGTTTAATCCGACCTTCATCCTTTTGGTGACGGTGACCATTTGAGTTGTAGACTCATTATCATCCTTTTGGTGATAACGGGTTTTTGTTTTGATCTTACCCTCATCCTTTTGGTGATGGGGCTCATTTGAGTTGTCGACTTATTATCATTCTTTTGGTGGTAACAAGTTCTGTTGTTGACCTTACTTTCATCCTTTTGGTGATGGTGATCATTTGAGTCTATTTTGACTTATTATCGTCCTTTTGGCGATAACAAGTTTTGTCTTTTAATTATACCTTCATTCTTTTGGTGATGGTGATTGTTGACTTATCATCATCCTTTTGGTGATAACAAGTTTTTGTCTTGATCTTACCTTCATCCTTTTGGTGATGGTGATTGTTGACTTATTATCATCCTTTTGGTGATAACAAGTTTTTGTCCTGATCTTACCTTCATCCTTTTGGTGATGGTGATCAATTGCGTTGTATGCTTATTATCATCCTTTTAGTGGTAACAAGTTTTGTCGTTTGGCATTACCTTCATCCTTTTGGTGATGGTGATTGTTGACTTATTATCATCCTTTTGGTGGTAACAAGTTTTGTCTTGTATTTTACCTTCATCCTTTTGGTGATGGCGATCATTTAAATTCTTGTAGCTTATTATCATCCTTTTGGTGATAACGAGTTATGTGGTTTGTAGTACCTTCATCCTTTTGGTGATGGTGACTGTCGACTTATTATCATCCTTTTGGTGATAACAAGTTTTTGTCTTCATCTTACCTTCATCCTTTTGGTGATGGTGATCAAATGCGTTGTGTGCTTATTATCATCCTTTTGGTGATAACAAGTTTTTGTCTCGATCTTACCTTCATCCTTTAGGTGATGGTGATCGATTGTGTTGTATGTTTATTATCATCCTTTTGGTGATAACAAGTTTTGTCTTTTAATTATACCTTCATCCTTTTGGTGATGGTGATTGTTGACTTAGTATCATCCTTTTGATGATAACAAGTTTTTGTCTTGATCTTACCATCATCCTTTTGGTGATGACGATCTTTGTTGTATCCACTGTAACCATCATCCTTTTGGTGATGACTACTTTTGGAAGCTCGGTTTATCCTTCATCCTTTTGGTGATAACGATCCCGGTAATCATGGTGAACTATTATCATCCTTTTGATGGTAGCAATTAATTCCACTGTCATCCTTTTGATGCCAGAAAACCTTCAGTTTTTAGTCCCACCTTTGTCTTTACAACAATAAACGACTTGTTCCAGATTTGAATGTCGACTCGAGGGCTGACATTGATTTGGGACAAAATTTGGGTCTTTTCGTATTTAATTACCTTCCACCATGAATGTATGAAGACTATCGCCATTCTTACTTTCTAGTTCAAGATAATTAAATAGGGGCAACTGTCATACCCCAATTTTGTCAAGGCATATTTAAATTTTCATAGAATTTATTTCATTTTTATTTTGCATCATATGCATAGCATGACATACATTCCATCATAAATAAAACCTAAAATATCAGTCAGGATAAATTTATTGAGAATACAGACAAATCAGTTAAATTGCTTCTCAAGAATGTGCAAAACCAACGGGTAAAAAGTTTCAAAATTAAAATCACAGACGCCACTATTATTAATCTACGGTTCATGTAGTTTAACCTGGTGTGCTCGTTGTATTTTTCAGCGGCTGTTTCGATTGCATTTCGACCCGCATAAGCCTTTTAACTGATGCAAATTTATTTTAGAATTTGAAGAAACGCTGTATTTTTTCAATAAGTATATTTTGTGCTGATCATTTTAATGTGTCCGATTTAATTCGAGTAAATTTATGTCCAATTCCTATTTTTAATCAGGCCATTTTATTTCTTTATTCAAAATATCAAATTAAATAATTAGAATTTTTATTTGTGATAATCATATTTTTAAGTTAAAAATGAATAATAATGTTGGTTTTTTATAATAATAATATTAAAATAAAATAGCATTGAATTCTCTTATATTTTTTTTACAGCTCACGTAGGCACCGTTTCCTTCTCAATAATATCCTCTCACTCGGGACCACTCCCTAACAGCCACGCATCTCTCTCATCATTAAGACCCACTTACTTTATCTCTCTCTTTGGCCGGCGAATAAAAAGGGAAAAAGAAATTCAAAACATCACCACTCAATTCCTCAGACTCCCCCACGTATCTCTGCTCTCACCTACCTAGCATTAACGCACTCACCCTTCTCTCACTATAAAAAAAAGAGAAAATAGAAACGAAAAAGGAAAATCCTTCTTCTTCTTCCGTCTTCCACGATCCGCACAACCCTATTCCACCGTCAAACCCTCACCGCTTCACCTTTCCGACAACAACCACCAAACCCTCAATATCTCACTCAGACTTCTTCATTGACCATCAACCGACCACCAACGTTCATCACCGCACCACACAAACACCTTCCTTCACCATAAACCCTCCTTCATCTTCCTCTCCGCCGCGACCTTCCATCAACACCTTCAACCATAAAAACCCCAAACTCCTTCATCTTCAACTTTCCCACCATCACCAATGCCGCCTCACCTTCCAACTCTTCTCCGTCCATACGCCGACGAACCTCCAACAACCACACGCGATCTCCTCCTTCGTGTCCCCGTCCAGATCCGTCCGTCACCGTCATCTGTGACAACGACACGAAAACTACGACCACTGTGCGAATCGCCCTCCGGCGAGGTTCTAACACCGACATCTTAATCGTCCACCACCCAAACCTTCTCCTTCACCCACGACAAAAAACCGCGACGCGCCTCCACACAACAACCTTCACTTCTAAATGACCCACGCCCTTCCTCCAACAAATCTTTTGTTAACACTTCTTTTTCACTCCCAAATACCGTTCCTTGTCTGCCTCCAAACAACCCACCGACTCCTCTTATTCTCCTTCATCCATAAGAAACAAAAATCATCTCCGAACCACAATCCCTGTTCATCATCACCAACTCCTCTTCTTTCACCGCCGCCATTAAAACCCTCCGTCCGCGATTAACACAAACACCAATGTCTCTTCCATAAAACCTTCACCACCGTGGGAATCGTCGGTGAACCCATTCACCCTCCTTCGCATCACATTTCCATAACCTCCTACGAACCGCTTCCAGCTTACCCCTTCGCATCAAACCGGTTTCGAGCACATCTTCCTCAACACATACTGATTAAATCAATATTAATGTCCATTTTCTTTCTCTTTTGATTTAATTAATTAGTTTAATTTCAATTAACTTAATTATTTGATCTATTTTAAATAATTTTGATAATTAAACTTAATTAATTCAATTAATCGATTTAATCAAGTTTTTAATAAATTAATTTTGTTAAGAAGAAATTGATCGATTCCTCACACTCTCACAACTTCATATTACTCCAAACAAAAAACAATTCAATTATATCATAAATCCAAACCCAATTTCAAAAACACATCACACAATTCTCGACTCAAATGTCGAGCCCATTTTCAAAAACACCTTTGTAAGTCGATCGCTTTATGCATCGCCATCAACCTCACATAGCTTACTCTTGGGCTTTCTTACAATGAGACCTATTTGGTTATTAATTAACCGAGTAGATGACTGATTCACCATAATTTATAATTCAAATCATTTTACTAACCATCTAACTTCAAAAGAATTTTCTCTTTTAACATAAATTTTGGGATGAAAAAGATATAGGAAGCGTCCGCTTCACTATTTCTCAAGCACTTGAATAATTGGCGTACGCCATATTGCTCGAGTTCTTGTCACCCGATTAAAACCTTAATCATACAATTTCAAATCACTTTTTCAAATCAAATATAATTTCTAAATTCAAATCATTTTTAAACTTTAACCATCATATTCAAATCATTTTTTAATCAACTACAAATTCCAAATTCTTTTAATTATTTCCGATAATTAAGGATAGGAGGTGTTCGCCTCAATATCTTACGATCATTCGAATAATTGGAGTATGCCACATTGCTCGAATCTTCGTCATCAAATTAAAACCACAATCGAATAAACTCAAATCACCTATAATATCAAACACAATTTCAAAATAAACTTTAACTTAAACTTCAATTGAGAATGGGAGGTGTTCACCTCGCCATTCCCTGATTATTTGAATAATTGGCGTACGCAACATTGCTTAAGTTATCGACTTTTCAAAACCTACCAATTCAAAATCCAAAATTCAAACTATTTTCTCCAATCAAATACGACATTTAAAAACATATTTTTTATAATTTAAACCTCGGGTGATAAAGGATGGGAGGCGTTCGCCTCGTTATCTCTCGATTATTTGAATAACTGGCGCTCGCCATATTGCTCAAGCTATCGACTTCCGATTAAAATACTTTAAATAAACTTGGATAAAGGAATAAGTGACGCACGCCTCATTATTCTTTGAATAAGCAAGTAGGAGGCGTACGCCTCACTACCATGCATATTCGACATCCGCAAACAAACTTTCAAAATAATTTGAACGAAAAAGGAGTAGAAGGCCGTCGCCTTATTATTCCTCGAAAGAATTGGACGATTGGTGTGCACCACATTGCTCAATATTTCGTCGTTCTTCAAAAACATCTCAAACAAATCGAACTAGCTTCTCGCCCCCGCGCGATTGAAACCAACCAAACAACACCCAAACACATCAATTCAACTTGTCACCCCCGCGTGACCAAAACTCTTTCAAAAAGAACACTGTCAATCCTTTCTAATGCGCACAACAAACTAGTGCTTAAGCCTCCACCGAGAGTAGACAAGCCAGCGTTTAGCCGTTAGAACGCCGACCTACACAGTCGTTCATCAAAACAAAACACACCAAATATTCGTAGTAGCCCGAACTACGAATGCTCTGATTTCCTTATTGCACCATAAGGATACGTAGGCAGGAGATTGTTGTATCTTCGCGAGCACACTAATAAAAAACCTCCCATTCCCCCTCCTGAGGTCTTTATCCATATTTATCATTAATTCTAATTACTCGAAGCAAGCAAATAACAGTCAATTAACAGTAAAATAGAAAAATCAGACTAAAAGGTTCCCGTTGAGTACAACGGACGTAAGGGGTGCTAATACCTTCCCCTTGCGTAATCGACTCCCGAACCTGAATATGGTTGCGACGACCATTATTCTATTTTCTTAAAGGTTTTCTCGATATTTTCCTATTCCTTCATTGGAATAAATAAAGTTCGGTGGCGACTTTGTTCGAACTAACATTTTTCCGCGTTCCATCGCGAGGGATCGCATTATCATTTTCGATGTGCGACACCAACCTACAATACACACTTGCAAAAAGGGCTCCCTTATAGTACTAAAGATGTTTTGGGTGCTTAAAACCTTCCCATTGCATAACCAACCCCTTACCCAGATCTCTGACATTTTTATTAGTTTTTGATTTGATAAAACTTCTCGGTTTTTGTTCGTTTTCTAACCTTTCCTTTGGATAAATAGAAGTGCGGCGGCGACTGGAATTGTATGATTTAGTTTTCATTTAGTCAATAAATCTAAAGGTAACGAATACCCCGCTACAAGGTTGATTTTGTGTACGGAGACAAGCATCAAACCCTTGGCTAAATACAGTCAACGATCCAATAACTCGGGAGTTAAGAGGACAATGTTGTCCTAACCACTCTTTTTTCGTCCAAAAAAGAGATTTGAATTATGAAAAGAGTTTGGCAAGTCTAATCATTGGAAGTTAGAGGTTGACAAGTATCTTACCCTTGACTAAGTACAATCAACGATCATAGTACTTGATAATCGAGAGGACCATGGAGTCCTAACTATTCTTTTTCTCCCTCATAGAACCTAGGTCTAACTTGTTTGGATCATTATATGTTTTAAGGGGGAAAGTCAAGTGTCGGGTCCTCAGGCTAGGTACGACCAACAACCCAATTACATGAATGTTGTGTACAAACACATACACCCCATTTCACATTCCAATTTGTTATGAACATGTTTTGAAAAAGGTACTTGACGTTGGATCAAGCATTTGAATTTATTATGAAAAAGTGTGTGAAAGAATAAAGGAGAGATAGAGTAAGGTTGAGAAGAGAATGGAGAGGAGATGATAGATAATGGATCATGGAACGGATGGAGAATGCTTGACGTTGGACCATGCATTCACGTTGCAATGGTGTGAGTTTTATTCGAAAAAGAACTTGACGTTGAATCAAGTACTTTTTGTTTCTTTCGAAAGGCTTTGTTTATCGTTTTTTATTTTATCTTGGTTATTAACATGCATGGTGAAATAACTAGAAAACAATAAATCTAAGCTATTGTATGACAATGGAGTGGGTGAACATTTGACCGACAATGGGGGGATGGATCCACACAATACAACATACATGGGAATGGAAAGAATACAAGCTACAAACTATTAACTAAATACCATGCCTAAAGCATACAAGTGGCATGATATTTCAAACAATACAAAGCTATTGAATGAGAATGGAATTGTTAGGATTATGGCTAGCTAGGAATGAAACTTAAATCTCCAAGTCACATGTGGACACAAAACAACAAACGAGTTAGCATGAGATAAAGTCGAATGAATGAGAATGATGCAACAATATGTAAGTACATACAATGGCTAGAATCAATTCAAAAGGTAATATATTAATCAATGAAAAACAATCAAAGATCTAACCTATGATTATGGCAAATCAAATTAGACATACAAAGTATTCATCACCTAAATTGAAATGGGATTTTCAATTTACAATATGATTATAATCCAACGAATCGATTAAATGGACAATTAAAGTGATTATTAATTCTAAAAATTAAAATCTACCTAAACATGAATTAGGATCACAATCAATCAAACGAGAAATTAACAATATAATATCAAGAATTGAATTCTAATCTACACGATCAAACAAATCAAATTTAGTGGAAATTAACCTAAGGTCTAACCATGGCAAAATTAACCATTAACCATATAAAATCCACACAAAATCCACAAAAAGAAATAAGGAGATTTAATGACTAAAAATAAATCATGGCAAGGTTAATCAATCACGAATTAATTCTGGAAAATTAAGAAACTAAACCTAATCTAACAATTGATTAAACCTAATTTCTAAATCCTAATCACCTAATTGAACCTAGTTAAGAGTTAAGATAAAAAGTGAATTAATCCTAATATCTAAAATCTAAAATTAGTCCTAATTCTAGAAAGAACAAGATTTAATCATCACCAAGATTAACCCCAGAAATTAAACAAAATCAAGACCAATCAATGGGGATTAATCATGGGTTAACAAGATAATTAAGAAACTAAATATGAATAATGGGCCTGGGATGTAAGGTAATAATGGAGGGTGTGTAGATAAAGAGTATTTTCTTGGTCCAAACGCCCAAGTTCCATAAAAAAATCCAAGAAATGCCTTCACAGAAGAGAGCCAAAACGTGCCTCAGATTCATCTCAAGAAGCTTGTGAACTCATCAGGAGACATAGATCATCGTTGGGGATAGGCAAATGTCACAACTTCCAACTGCCGGGGATCTTCCATCAGTTCTCAGGAACAGGTCACTGGATATCAATAAGATCTGTCGTAGAAGAAACTCTACTGGGGAACTTATCAAGGAATGATGTGAAACTCCGTGGGGAACAACCACTAAACAGATACACATCAATCAAACACTTCCTTCTAACTGCTGGAGAGACATCTTTGCTAAAGGGAGAAAAAATAATTTTCTCCGCCGGGGAAGAAAGAAACACATCTTCCTCAAAATCCCTCAATACTGGAAGAGATCTTCGGACTTGGAAGGGATACAAACTGTCAAGCTCGGATTGGGCAACCCTTCTGGGGATGGACTGTAAGCAACCCTACTGAGGATAAATTGCTAGTACTTCCGAAGGAAATGTCCTGGCCGAGGGAAACGGAAACAAATCCTTCATCAACACGTGCCATGCTGGGGATGAACAGGGAAATAAGCCCTTCACCGACTGCTCTAAACAAACTTCCTGCTTGAAGAGACAATTCATCTGGAAAGGCAGCTATGCAGGGAACACATGCCTACTCCGCTGGGGACTTCTACTCATACTGGGGAAAGACAAACTTCCTTGTGAATAGATATCATATCAACTTTTATCAATCTACAAGGGATTTTATTTCATTCCATGCAAGGGATGACAACCATATAATTGATAAGACACAAATGTTAGTGTCATATTTTTTGGGAAGCTGTCGATGTATCACTCTTTTCTGTGCTCGCTGGGGAGACAACTTGAAGGCTGATGAAGAGGATATAAGGATGCCAGAATATGAACAAACTTCTTACATTTTTAGAGATCGTACTATCCTTGGTAGAGCACTGAAGACGTTCCAACTATCCTTTTAATCATCGTGAATGCTCACATTGTTTAAAACCGTTTATAAAAACTTTATTCGTTTAAAACAATGATATTTATCAATTAAGCATGCAAACATTTGTTAAACCGAAATAAATAAGAGTGATAAGAATTGGATAAAGGCTCAAATTTATTTAATAGAATAGTAGCCTGCAAATGGCGAGACTCCATGGATCTTTACAAGTTTGAAATTGGTGATATATATTAGAAAAAGGGTTACATTGAACATAATGACCATTTCTCCACCAACTTTGAATCCAATGTATTTGAAGCTTCAGTTGACGATGACTGAGCGGGAATCTTTGACAAATGACAGTTGTAGAACAAAGTCTTGTCATGATGCATTTACTTGCCAAATCCCTAATTTTTGCCTAGATTGCCCCAGGGTGAGGTACTCAATCTAGCGGGATATATATATATATTCATTTTTTATGTCTCTAACTTTTGCCTGGACCGCCCTTTCGGGTTTTCAATCCACCGAGACGCTCATTTTTGCCTAAGCCGCCCTTTCGAGTTTTCAACTTAGCGAGCTATTCTGTTTTTATTTTAGGCGAAGTATTTCTTGACTGCATCAGAATTCACAGGACGAGTGAAATCCTCCACATCCATAGTTGTAAGCAATAAGGCACCACCTGAAAAGGCTCTCTTAACAACATATGGACCTTCATAGTTTGGAGTCCACATACCCTTGAAATCGGGCGCGAAAGACAAAACTTTCTTGAGCACGAGGTCACCTTCTCTGACCACACGAGGGTTGACCTTCTTATCAAAGGCTTTCTTCATCATTTGCTGATACAACTGACCATGGCACATGGCAGTTAATCTCTTCTCTTCAATCAAATTCAGTTGGTCATAACGACTTTGAACCCATTCAACCTCAGTCAACTTGGCTTCCATCAAGACTCTCATTGATGGCATCTCAACCTCCACGGGGAGCACAACCTCCATGCCATATACCAGAGAGAAAGGGGTTGCCCCTATTGAAGTGCGGACAAATGTACGATAGCCATACAAAGCAAATGGCAGCATCTCCTGCCAATCTTTGTACGTAACAACCATCTCCTGAATAATCTTCTTGATGTTCTTATTAGCAGCTTCAATAGCCCCATTCATCTTGGGTCTGTAGGGAGAAGAATTATGATGTGCAATCTTGAACTCGCTACACAACTCTTTCATCATTTTGTTGTTCAAGTTAGATCCATTATCAGTAATGATCTTGTCTGGCACACCATATCAGCATATGAGTTTATTCTTGATAAATCGCACAACCACCTACCTGGTCACATTCGCATACGATGCCACTTCAACCCATTTGGTGAAGTAATCAATAGCTACGAGAATGAAACGGTGACCGTTTGACGCCTTTGGCTCTATCATGTCAATTATGTCAATTCCCCACATGGAGAAAGGCCATGGTGAGGAAATAACATTCAGAAGTGTCGGGGGAATATGAATCTTATCCGTATAAATCTGACACTTGTGGCATTTCTTCACATATTTGCGGCAGTCAGACTCCATTGTCAGCCAATAGTAGCCTGCTCTCAACATCTTCTTTGCCATGGCATGTCCATCGTGTCTATCCACGCATCTGAGCAGAACCATGTCAAAATTCCTCTTATAAAGCACATCGCCATTAAGATAGAAACTGCCAGATAATCTCTTCAAAGTCTTCTTATCTTTGACAGATGCCACAGGCGGGTAAATCTGACTCTGAAGAAAAGACTTGATATATTAGTACCACGGCTTATCATCTTTTACTTCCTCTACAGCAAACACATGAGTTGGTCTATCCAAGCGCATCACAGTAATATTAGGGACTTCATTCAAATACTTCACTACAATCATTGAAGCAAGCGTAGCAAAAGCATCTGTCATTCGATTCTCATCTCGAGGAATGTGATGGAAGTCAACCTTAGTAAAGAAAGTTGAAATCCTTCTCGCATAATCTCTGTATGGGATGAGGCCAGGCTGATTCGTTTCCCATTCACCTTTAATCTTATTAACAACAAGGGCCGAATCACCATAAACATCAAGATGTTTGTGTAACACCCACAAATTTGCCCTCCTCATTCATGCATTCATTTTTAGGTCATTTAACATTTCATATTGCATTTCATCATGTCAATCAGAATCAGATCCAAGAAACTTTATTTACAAAAAAAAGAAAAAAAAAGAAAAAAAAGAAAAAATTAATTAAATAAATAAGTAAATAAAAAATAATAAATAAAAAAATAAATAAAAGAAAAATCTTGGACATGGACCTCTCTCAGTTGAGCCCACAAAGCCATGAAAATCAGGTTATAAAAGAGGGAGAACAGACAGAAAAAGGAAGAGAGGCAAAACACTTTGAGGTTTCCCTGGACAAAACCTGAAGAGACTACCTGACAGAGAACTCAAAGCAGCCTCCAAACCCTGAAGGGAACTCAACTGCACTGAATCACCTCTGCCTCACATAAACCCTAAAGATTGTTCTGTAAACCTCACGGGTGCAACTCAATTTCAATCAAGCTCTCCAATCAGGTTTGCCCTATATCCATCATCTTTATGCCTTTAATTTGAATGCTCTAAATGTATGAGGTATTATGGGTGAATTTGATACCCTTTTGATGCATGTGTTTGACAAGAGGTTTAGGCCTCCTACCCTTGGTTGCTTTTTGTGAATTTTAATGGCATGATTCATGTGGTTACATTTTGATTTGGGGGCAACTCTTGGTTACCCTATTTTGTTTCTCTAACCTGTTTGTTGAGTTTTGTTTTGTGAGGGCTCATATGACTCTTGCAGAGATGGTTTGCCTGGTGTTCCACTTTATTTGTGGGATACCACCTGGAGGTTTCATTCCGATTACATGTACTGACTCACTTTCTTTGATGGTGTTAGCTTGGAAGGATCTCAGGGTTTCCTTGTTCCGTTAATTACTGTTACTTCAGATCTTTATCCGTGTGATACTTTTACGTTTTCCCGTATTTTTACCGCTTTCTTAGCTGGAAGACCTCGATAGGAGGCAATGTTTTGTGTGTTTACTTTATGCAGGTTCCTTCGTCTAGGATTTCCCTTTTGCCTGAGCATCCCTAACCCTACCAACTCATTGATTTTTCTTCTCCTAAAAACACGTTAACTCCTTCTACTACAGGCGAGTAAGTCTCCAAAGGTCGAACATCCGGTAGATTGCGTAGTAACGTGGTTCGTCCAAAACCCAATCCATAACCCCGTAGTTAGCCGAACTACGGCTTGCTCTGATTCTCATTCCAGATAAGATACGTAGGCATAAGACGCGATGTCTTAGCGAGCACACTACCCTTTAACCCCTAGGTAGCCGAGCTACGAAGACTCTGATTCTCATATTCAGATGAGATACGTATGCAGTGGATGCGACATCCGTGCGAGTCATTTTCTTTTGACCCCCTTTTTTTTAGTAAATAACATATTAGATAAACCCACACCCTTTAGACAAGAACTACAAAAGTGGATCCCGTAGAGTACTACGGATGCGTAGGGGTGCTAATACCTTCCCTTCACATAATCGACTCCCGAACCCAAGATTTGGTTGCGAGACCCTCTCTTGTCCTTTCCTTTTTCCAGGTTTACTTCGACCGTTTCCTTTCCCTCCTTTGGGATAAATAACGCACGGTGGCGACTCTCCTGTCTTTCGTCGCCGGTTGTTTTTTCCGCATTCCATTTTTCAGGTTGTGACAGCTGGCGACTTTGCTGGGGACCCGGTTTCCCTAAGCGAGTCCCTCCTAGCTTTTGTAGGTTGTTTGTTTATTGGGTGTTTATTCTTTTGTACAGTTATTTATCTTTTAGCATTTATCTGCTTTATTGCATTGTGTACATATGACTGTCGTATCTGCTGGTTCTGTTTGTGAGATGAGTTCTATACCCGAACTCGAGTGCACTTAGGATAGGAGAATGGCATAGTCTTGTTGACTTGTGTGGAGTTATTCCTTAGCAAGTTGACTTGCAAGCCCATTCACTTGGTGGAGGTCATGTTGGGATCAATAATGTCACACAAGTAAGTTGTGGTTAGACATTACTTTTTCCAATATAGACCTTAGAAGCCAAGGACCTTAGTTTACCAAACCCATCTTGGCCTATTCGTAGGACGTAGTGCGAAAGTCGTTCAAGTGTAAGATTTGATACGATTGTTACGCGATACTACACTCATAAGAGTCTCTCTTGAGAATATTTTTGGAATACGAGTAGTCGTTCCTCCGATGATATCCGAAGGATGGGACTATGACTATGGGAACCTTTGTAGAACATGTTTGGCAGGTTTAGACCTTAGTACACTCCCTTTGGGTGGTTCTTAACCTAAACTCCATGCTCGTGACTTGCAACAAACCCTTGATTCATGGTTGATCCGTTCAGGTATCCTTAATATCAATGAAACTTGGGTGTTGATAAGGTGTAAACCATAATCCAGCAAAAATGGATGGTTGATATTAAGGATAACATGATCCATCCCATGACCTTTGTTTGGTGTGCTTTGCTTGATCCTCTTAATTTCTCTCCAGGCAGTGCAACCTGACAGATGTTCAAGCGGATCTAGCAATTCTGATTGACATGCCATTGCATTGCATAACATCATCTGCATATTTGCATCCAACATCTCATGCTTATTCATTTGCAGGGTATTCCCTTTTTAAGGGGGGGGGGCTTAAAATCGAATAAACAGTGCATCGCATACCATGCATACTAACCCTTGTTTGTTTTGCAGGTGTCACCGCAGTGTCTAATGTTTGTTCCCTGTTGCAGGCAGTTATTGGTCCCAAGCGAGTTCAAAGGTACCCGACAAAGGAAAACCGTCCACGACTAGCAATGGACCAGATACAGAAACAACTGGCTGATATGCGTGAAAGGATGGATCAGTTCATGACATTGATGACTGGTATGGTAAAAGGCCAGGAGAAGCTGAAGGAATTGGTTGAGCAATCGAGGCCCGATCCAGAGGTGGAAATACCAAGTGCTGAGGGGAACCCTGGTAACCCTGTGAACCCTGGTAACCCTGGGAACGCTGATAACCCTGTGAACACTGGAAACGTGGGTAACGCAAATGTTGATGGAAACCCGGGTAATGTTGGCAACACGGGAAATGTTGGGAATGGTATTGGCGGAAGGTACAATGTGAATCAAGGGATTCGGATTAACGGGGGTCCCGCTACTGAAGATTGTCAGTATGATCAATTTTCTTTGCACGACGAGGCCCTCGAGACCACTCGCCGTATGGATGAGAGCTCAAATCTTTGGAGTCTCAAAATTCCTTAGGTTTTGATGTCACCAATCTTGGTCTGGTTCAGGGAGTAAGGATCCCTCACAAGTTCAAACCCCCTACTTTTGAGAAATACAACGGGGCTTCTTGCCCACGCACTCATCTCCAATCTTATTTGGGAAGGTTGGGAGCTCACACTGAAGATGAAAAGCTGTGGATGTACTATTTTGAAGACAGTTTAACTGGAGCTTCTCATGAATGGTATTCTCATTTGTCTCGTACTACCATCAAGAGATGGAAAGACTTGGAAGAGGATTTTGTCAAGCAATATCAATACAACTTGGACATGGCTCCAAATCGGACCTTGTTGCAAGGAATGTCTCAGACTGCCAAGGAAACCTTTAGAGAATATGCTCAGCGTTGGAGACAGATTGGTGCATCCGTCCAACCCCCTATGTCTGAAAGGGAGATGGCAGACATGTTCATGAACACTCTTCAAGGCAATTATATCGAGAGATTGGCTGCTTGCCCGTCAATCAGCTTTGCAGAGATAGTGATTGCTGGAGAAAGGATCGAGAGTCTGTTGAAGATGGGCCGAATTCAAGACAACAGTACTTCCAACTCATCAGTTCCCAAGAAACCGTTTGCTGGTAACGGTCAGCGAAGAAGAGAAGGTGAGACGAGTGTTGTATATCCGGCAGAGGCAGGGGCAGAGGACGCCCTAATTATTATCAAGATCAAGTGGCCGCAGTCACTATTCCAACACCTGTTCCTCAACCGCAGTATCATCCGCAACAGCAACCCAGATACAACAATCAACAACAAAGAGGTAACCCGGATCAGCAGAGACCCTATCAACAACGTCCAAGGCAGGCGGACCAGGTCATTGAGCCAATCCCAATACCTTATTCTGTATTACTTCCCAAGCTGATTGACATGAATCTGGTTATGTTGAGAACTCTGGCCCCACCGGTCGATCCCAACAGTCTACCTAGAGGTTATAATGTCAACGCCAGATGTGCTTTTTGTAACACCCCGATAAAAATATGATAATTATTTAATTTAAGTTAATAGTATATTTATTAATTTAATTAAATAATTGGATTATTATTGGAATATAAAGTTGGAATCAGTAAAAAGTCCCATTTTGGTAAAAAGGGTTTTTTTCACGTGAAAAGGGAGAAGCGACAGAAAAGTGGAAAAGGGCAAAAAGGAAGAGCAAGAGAACAAGGGTTAAAGAAAAGGAAAAGCTTGAAGCTAAAGGATTGCCGGATTAACTCAGGTAAGGGGGGTTTATCGTCGTTTAATGGGTATTATGGGTTAACATGTAATGGGTAGTAATAAACCATTGAATCGACTCTAATTAGGATGATGCATGCTGAAAATGGTGAACTTATGGATGAATGAGATATGGGTTATAATTGAAGAAAATTCGTAGGAATTAGATGTAATGAGGTTAGAAATTATGAAATTGAATGGGTATGATCTGTATTAGATAATATGAACGAATGTTGTGTAAAAATTGGACTGTGGAAGGTTGGGATTGAGAAATCTCGTAGCAGAGAAAAACCCATCGCAGATCTGAAATTTTGGTTATGGTCATACGCGTATGACACTAGGCCATACGCGTATGAGATGGCTTGGAGGGGAGGAGATTGGCGCTGATACGCGCCATACGCGTGTATTACGCGTAGCCTGTGAGTGGTACGCGTATGGGGTGAGGCCATACGCGTATGGATGAAGAAGATGATGATTCTAACGTAGTTTTGTCTCCGTTAGTATGCGTATGGGAGAGGTGGTACGAGTAGGATACGCGTATGAGACCGGCAATACGCGTATGGGTTGGCTAGGAAATGGGCCATACGCGTATGGGCATGAGGCATACGCGTATGGGCAGAAGTGGGATTTTTCTGACCTGTTGTTGTGCAGTTTTTGGTCATTTCAGCTGAGTGATGTAAATTAGCTGATGTATGATATAGTAGGGATCATTTCCCGTTGTTTTGAGCAGTATAGGTATTAGTAGAGTGTGCTAATACTGTGATTTATTATTTGGCATGATATGATATGAATTTGTGATAAATACGCTGATGATGTATGATGGTATGCATAATGCTGTGAATGTATCTGTTATGTATGCAATTGTGAATGGACTGTTTATGGCTTAGAGTGTGAGCATATGTCTATCTTGAATTGTTGTTGATGTTTGCATGCTAGGTGATTTAGCGTGTATAGCATGGCCTTTATGGTGGTAGCTAATTCCCATGGTGAGGAATTAGTGAGTGAGTTGTTGTGGATTGTTGTTGATGTTTGCATGCTAGGTGATTTAGCGTGCATAGCATGGCCTTTATGGTGGTAGCTAATTCCCATGGTGAGGAATTAGTGAGTGAGTCACTAGGTCTCAAATGAGTGGGACTAGTGAGCTTGGTAGCCGTATCTGGGTTTGATCGGTGAGGTTGAACTACGTGTTAACGAATAGTCGGTACCGCATGCATGGAGTCTCATTGCATAATGTATGTATGGCGTATAATATGAATGGATGTATTCCAGTATTATACATGTGTTTTGTGTTGGAGTGAGTATGATTATGATTATGATTTGATGTGGCCGTTGCTGAATGTGTGATATGATTAGGGTGATGAAATGTGTTAATTTACTTAGCATTACATGATATTTTATAATGCTTGTTATATCGATTGAGGAACTCACCCTTACAACTATGTTTCAGGTAACGAGCAGTGATTGAGTAGAAGCTAGTGCTTGAAGTCTAGTGTAGTTCCTTAGTGGGTCATGCTCTGATATATGTAACATCGGGACGGGATGTTTTACCTTGTTTTCATTTGGTTGTTGAATAATTTTACATGTAATGTGTTACATGGTTTGCATCTCCGCTGCGAATTGTGCAATATTTTATTCTGATTAATAAATGAGCATGACAAACTATTTTGGTGAATGGTGTGAAGTGTCAAGTGTGACACCCTTCATTGCATATCTACTCTGATTTATATTTTGTTGTTTTAATTTAAATTTGGGGTATTTTAGAAGGGTGTTACATCAGTGGTATCAGAGCATAGTCGGTCGAGTCGAGTCGTAATTATTATGTTTCCCTGTATGTGATAGGTGTTGTGTAACCCTATCAGTACTTATTGTTTTAGCTTGTTGGATTAACTCAGAATAGAGATGGCTGGAAGAGGTAGAGACGATGCTGCGATTGCTGAGGCTCTGGGTATGCTAGCTGGAGTACTTGGAGGGAATCCGAATGTTGTGGGATTAGGAGCTGCTCGCCAACTGAGTGAGTTCCAGAGGAACAATCCTCCAATGTTCAAGGGAGCATACGATCCAGATGGTGCTCAGAAGTGGTTGAAGGAGATCGAGAGGATCTTCCGAGTGACTGAGTGTGCCGATAACCAGAAGGTCAGGTTCGGTACGCATATGCTGATAGAGGAAGCAGATGATTGGTGGGTTGCTGCCCGCACTGAGTTGGAAGCTGCTGGGAGTGCTGAGATCACTTGGGCGGTGTTCAGAGAGAGATTCCTGAGGAAGTACTTTCCAGAGGATGTCAGAGGAAAGAAAGAGATAGAGTTCTTAGAATTGAAGCAGGGCAACCGGTCTGTTACTGAGTATGCTGCTAAGTTCACAGAGCTGTCAAAGTATTACACTCCCTATGATGAGGCTACTGGGGAATTTTCAAAATGTGTGAAGTTTGAGAACGGGTTACGTCTCGAGATCAAGCAGGCTATTGGGTATCAGCGGATCAGAGTGTTTTCTGACTTGGTTGACTGTTGCAGGATTTTTGAACAGGATACCAAGGCCAGAGCGGAGAGCTATCAGCAGAGGGTTGATAGGAAAGGCAAGAATCAGAATGATCGTGGGAAACCGTATGCAGCTGGCAAAGGTTTCCAGAGACAGAGTGGGATGAAGAGACCTAGTGGGGGAGACTCCAGTGCCCCTGCTAAGTGTTACAGATGTGGTCAGGCTGGACATCGTATCCATGAGTGTACCAATACTGAGAAGAAGTGTTTCAAGTGTGGAAAAGGTGGTCACCTGGCTGCAGAGTGTCGGTTGAAGACTATGACTTGTTTCAACTGTGGAGAGGTGGGTCATATCAGTCCACAGTGTCCTAAGCCTAAGAAAGAGAACCAGTCGGGAGGCAAGGTCTTTGCTTTATCGGATTCTGAGACTTCTGCAGATGATCGTTTGATCCGAGGTACGTGTTATATTAATGGCTTTCCTCTTGTAGCTATTATTGACACAGGTGCGACTCATTCCTTTATATCTTTGGATTGTGCGGTGAAACTTAAATTAGAGATATCTGAGATGCATGGGAGTATGGTGATTGATACTCCTGCGAAGGGTTCAGTGACTACTACTTCAGTTTGTTTAAATTGCCCTTTGAGTATTTTTGGTAGAGACTTTGGGATGGACCTCGTGTGTCTTCCACTAGTGCAGATTGATGTTATCCTGGGTATGAACTGGTTGGTGTTTAACCGAGTTTATATCAACTGTTTTGATAAGATTGTGATCTTTCCTGAGATTGAGGAAGGAAAGAGTTTGTTTCTATCAACAAGGCAGGTGAATGAGGCAGTAGCAGATGGGGCAGAGTTGTTTATGCTATTAGCGACTTTGGAGGCTAAAGATAAACTGGTGATTTGCGATCTAGCCGTGGTGTGTGATTTTCCTGATGTGTTTCCTGAAGAAGTGAATGAATTACCGCCAGAGCGTGAAGTTGAGTTCTTGATTGATTTAGTACCTGGTACTAGGCCGATATCGATGGCTCCGTACCGTATGTCTGCTGTTGAGTTAACTGAATTGAAGAGTCAGTTGGAAGATCTGTTGGATAAGAAATTTATTCATCCGAGTGTGTCACCGTGGGGTGCACCAGTGTTATTGGTTAAGAAGAAAGAAGGTATTATGAGGTTGTGTGTGGACTACAGGCAACTGAATAAAGTGACGATCAAGAATCGGTATCCTTTGCCGAGGATTGATGATTTGATGGATCAGTTGGTTGGTGTGAGTGTGTTCAGCAAAATAGATTTGAGATCGGGGTATCATCAGATACGTGTGAAAACTGAAGATATTCAGAAGACTGCTTTCAGAACAAGGTATGGACATTATGAGTATTCTGTAATGCCTTTTGGTGTGACTAATGCGCCTGGAGTATTTATGGAGTATATGAATAGGATTTTCCATTCGTACCTAGACAAGTTTGTTGTGGTGTTTATTGACGATATTTTGGTGTATTCAAAATCTGAAGAAGAGCATGCTGAACATTTGAGAGTGGTTTTAGGAGTTCTACGAGATAAGGAGTTGTTTGCTAAACTGTCTAAGTGTGAATTTTGGTTAGAAGAGGTTAGTTTTCTTGGTCATGTGGTTTCAAGAGGTGGTGTTGCTGTTGATCCTTCTAAGATAGAAGCGGTATCTAAGTGGGAAGCTCCGAAGTCAGTTTCTAAGATAAGGAGTTTTCTTGGACTTGCTGGTTATTATAGGAAATTTATTGAGGGATTTTCTAAGTTGGCGTTACCGTTGACGATGTTGACTAGAAAGGGGCAAGCGTTTGTTTGGGACTCAAAATGTGAAGAAGGTTTCCAAGAGTTAAAGAGAAGGTTGACTACTGCTCCTATTCTGATATTACCAAGTCCATCAGAACCATTTGAGGTTTACTGTGATGCTTCATTGTTGGGTTTGGGTGGTGTTTTGATGCAGAATAAGCAGGTTGTAGCTTATGCTTCGAGACAACTGAAGGTTCATGAGAGGAACTATCCGACACACGATTTAGAGTTGGCAGCTGTGGTATTTGTTCTGAAGTTATGGAGGCATTACTTGTACGGGTCAAGATTTGAGGTTTTCAGTGACCATAAAAGTTTAAAGTATTTGTTTGATCAGAAAGAGCTGAATATGAGACAGAGGAGATGGTTAGAGTTTCTGAAGGATTATGACTTTGGTTTGAATTACCATCCGGGTAAAGCAAACGTAGTGGCTGATGCATTGAGTCGGAAATCATTGCATATGTCTATGTTAATGGTTAAGGAATTGGATTTAATTGAGCAGTTTAGAGACTTGAGTTTGGTGTGTGAGAGTACTCACAATAGTGTTAAATTGGGAATGTTGAAGTTAACGAGTGGTATTCTGGATGAGATTAGAGAGGGTCAGAAATCCGATGTGCTTTTGGTTGATAAGTTGACTCTAGTGAATCAAGGTCAAGGTGGTGAATTCAGAGTTGATGAGAATGGTGTTTTGAAATTTGGTAATCGGGTGTGTATTCCGGATGTTACCGAACTTAAGAAGAGTATTCTTGAGGAAGGACATCGTAGTGGCCTGAGTATTCATCCTGGGGCTACGAAGATGTATCATGATTTGAAAAAGTTATTTTGGTGGTCGGGAATGAAAAGGGAAATTGCGAGTTTTGTTTATTCTTGTTTGACTTGTCAGAAGTCAAAGATTGAGCATCAGAAGCCGTCTAGGCTAATGCAACCGTTGGCTATTCCAGAGTGGAAGTGGGATAGTATCAGTATGGATTTTGTTTCTGGTTTACCGAGGACAATTAAGAATTTTGAAGCTATTTGGGTAATTGTTGACAGATTGACAAAATCGGCTCATTTCATTCCGATCAGAATGGATTATCCGTTAGAGAGATTAGCTGACTTGTATATTGAGAAAATTGTAAGTTTGCATGGTATTCCGTCGAGTATTGTTTCGGACAGAGATCCTAGATTTACTTCGAAGTTCTGGGAAGGTTTGCAGAGGGCTTTGGGAACTAAGCTGAGATTGAGTTCTGCATATCATCCGCAGACTGATGGTCAGACTGAGAGGACAATTCAGTCACTGGAGGATCTTTTGAGGGCTTGTGTTTTGGAAAAGGGAGGTGCTTGGGATTGTTATTTACCTTTGATTGAGTTTACCTACAACAATAGTTTTCATTCGAGCATTGGTATGGCACCGTTTGAAGCTTTGTATGGTAGGAGATGTCGGACACCTTTATGTTGGTATGAGTCCGGTGAGAGTGTTGTGGTTGGACCGGAGATTGTTCAACAAACTACGGAAAGGATTAAGATGATTCAGGAGAAGATGAGGATTGCTCAGAGTCGTCAGAAGAGTTATCACGACAAGAGGAGGAAGTCACTTGAGTTTCAAGAGGGAGATCATGTGTTTCTTCGTGTTACTCCGATAACCGGGGTTGGGCGAGCTTTGAAGTCGAAGAAGTTGACACCTCGATTTATTGGTCCTTATCAGATTTTGGAGAGGATAGGGGAGGTAGCCTATCGTATCGCTTTACCGCCGTCGCTTGCGAATTTGCATGAGGTTTTTCATGTGTCTCAGTTGAGGAGGTACATTCCTGATCCGTCGCATGTAGTCCAAGTAGATGATGTACAGGTGAGAGATAACCTGACTGTTGAAACATCACCTATGAGGATCGAGGATCGAGAGTTGAAGCAGTTGCGGGGTAAAGAGATTGCTTTGGTAAAGGTAGCTTGGGGAGGACCAGCAGGTGGTAATGTGACTTGGGAACTTGAGAGTCAGATGAAGGAGTCTTATCCAGAGTTTTTCACTTGAGGTATGTTTTCGAGGACGAAAACTCTTTTAGTGGGGGAGAGTTGTAACACCCCGATAAAAATATGATAATTATTTAATTTAAGTTAATAGTATATTTATTAATTTAATTAAATAATTGGATTATTATTGGAATATAAAGTTGGAATCAGTAAAAAGTCCCATTTTGGTAAAAAGGGTTTTTTTCACGTGAAAAGGGAGAAGCGACAGAAAAGTGGAAAAGGGCAAAAAGGAAGAGCAAGAGAACAAGGGTTGAAGAAAAGGAAAAGCTTGAAGCTAAAGGATTGCCAGATTAACTCAGGTAAGGGGGGTTTATCGTCGTTTAATGGGTATTATGGGTTAACATGTAATGGGTAGTGATAAACCATTGAATCGACTCTAATTAGGATGATGCATGCTGAAAATGGTGAACTTATGGATGAATGAGATATGGGTTATAATTGAAGAAAATTCGTAGGAATTAGATGTAATGAGGTTAGAAATTATGAAATTGAATGGGTATGATCTGTATTAGATAATATGAACGAATGTTGTGTAAAAATTGGACTGTGGAAGGTTGGGATTGAGAAATCTCGTAGCAGAGAAAAACCCATCGCAGATCTGAAATTTTGGTTCTGGTCATACGCGTATGACACTAGGCCATACGCGTATGAGATGGCTTGGAGGGGAGGAGATTGGCGCTGATACGCGCCATACGCGTGTATTACGTGTAGCCTGTGAGTGGTACGCGTATGGGGTGAGGCCATACGCGTATGGATGAAGAAGATGATGATTCTAACGTAGTTTTGTCTCTGTTAGTACGCGTATGGGAGAGGTGGTATGCGTAGGATACGCGTATGAGACCGGAAATACGCGTATGGGTTGGCTAGGAAATGGGCCATACACGTATGGGCATGAGGCATACGCGTATGGGCAGAAGTGGGATTTTTCTAAGCTGTTGTTGTGCAGTTTTTGGTCGTTTCAGCTGAGTGATGTAAATTAGCTGATGTATGATATAGTAGGGATCATTTCCCGTTGTTTTGAGCAGTATAGGTATTAGTAGAGTGTGCTAATACTGTGATTTATTATTTGGCATGATATGATATGATTCTGTGATAAATACGCTGATGATGTATGATGGTATGCATAATGCTGTGAATGTATCTGTTATGTATGCAATTGTGAATGGACTGTTTATGGCTTAGAGTGTGAGCATATGTCTATCTTGGATTGTTGTTGATGTTTGCATGCTAGGTGATTTAGCGTGTATAGCATGGCCTTTATGGTGGTAGCTAATTCCCATGGTGAGGAATTAGTGAGTGAGTTGTTGTGGATTGTTGTTGATGTTTGCATGCTAGGTGATTTAGCGTGCATAGCATGGCCTTTATGGTGGTAGCTAATTCCCATGGTGAGGAATTAGTGAGTGAGTCACTAGGTCTCAAATGAGTGGGACTAGTGAGCTTGGTAGCTCTATCTGGGTTTGATCGGTGAGGTTGAACTACGTGTTCACGAATAGTCGGTACCGCATGCATGGAGTCTCATTGCATAATGTATGTATGGCGTATAATATGAATGGATGTATTCCAGTATTATACGTGTGTTTTATGTTGGAGTGAGTATGATTATGATTATGATTTGATGTGGCCGTTGCTGAATGTGTGATATGATTAGGGTGATGAAATGTGTTAATTTACTTAGCATTACATGATATTTTATAATGCTTGTTATATCGATTGAGGAACTCACCCTTACAACTATGTTTCAGGTAACGAGCAGTGATTGAGTAGAAGCTAGTGCTTGAAGTCTAGTGTAGTTCCTTAGTGGGTCATGCTCTGATATATGTAACATCGGGACGGGATGTTTTACCTTGTTTTCATTTGGTTGTTGAATAATTTTACATGTAATGTGTTACATGGTTTGCATCTCCGCTGCGAATTGTGCAATATTTTATTTTGATTAATAAATGAGCATGACAAACTATTTTGGTGAATGGTGTGAAGTGTCAAGTGTGACACCCTTAATTTCATATCTACTCTGATTTATATTTTGTTGTTTTAATTTAAATTTGGGGTATTTTAGAAGGGTGTTACACTTTTCACTCCAATGCACCTGGCCATACTACAGATAATTGCAAGGCTCTCCAGCTAAAGGTACAAGATTTGAGAGATGCCCAGGCCATCAATTTTTCCCCGGTGCCTAATATTATCCAAAACCCGATGCCAGCTCACGATGGGCAGAGGGTTAATGTTGTTGATAGTGGCGAAACTTTGAATTTGGTTTTTGATGTGACTAAAGTGAAGACTTCGCTATCGGTGGTCAAAGATCGACTCTTGAAAGGACGGATTTTCCTGGGCTGTGGGGAAGAGTGCAGAAATTGTTAAGACGCCGAGAACGGATGTGATAGTTTGAGAAGGGGTATTCAGCAACTGATAGATGAAGGTTATCTTCAGTTCGATCAGACTCGTCCAGTGAAGAATGATGTGTCGACAGTAACGTTTTATTTCACTCCTGAAGAAATATATATTCCTGAGAGACCCGCTCCGATGACAATATATTTCCCAGAAAGTCCAGCACCAACTTACTCTGACAACCCTCAACCGACTTTGATTGGTCCGGTCACCATCACGGTACCAGGACCTGTTCCGTATGAGAAAGATAGTGCAATCCCGTGGCACTATGGGGCTGATATCTACTGCCAGGGGCAGAAAGTTAACGAAGAAGACATTGACATTGGTAGCTACGCTGTAGACAATGTCGGAGGAGTTGGTGGCTTCACTCGCAGTGGACGCCTGTTTGCACCATCAACATTGCGCACGAATACTGAAGCTGAGGCAGCTGCCAAGGCTAAAGGAAAACAGGTAGCCACCGAAGAGGTTACTACTGAGGAAGCTCCTCCTAAGACCGCATTCGAGAAGGAAGTGGATGAGTTTATGAGGATTATCAAGAAAAATGACAACAAGGTAGTCGACCAGCTAAATCAGACACCCTCAAAGATCTCCATTCTCTCACAATTGATATGCTCTGAGGCACACAGAGCAGCCTTGTTGAAAGTACTGAATATGGCCTATATTCCACCAGAGATAACTGTTAACCAGCTGGAGTCGGTAGTTTCGAATGTACACATTAGCCGTGCGCTAGGCTTCACTGATTATGACCTAACATCTGAGGGCAGGAATCACAATAAAGCCTTGCATATCACAATGGAATGCAAAGGGACGGTGCTTTCCCATGTTTTGGTTGATACAGGTTCTTCTCTGAATGTTCTCCCAAAGAAAGCCTTAACGAAGTTGGATTGCGATGACGCCACCCTGAGGCCGAGTAATTTAGTTGTGAGGGCTTTTGATGGCTCTAAGCGAGCTGTTTGTGGCGAAGTTGAGTTGCCAGTTAAGATTGGACCGCAGGCATTCAAGAGTACCTTTTATGTGATGGATATCCAGCCTGCCTATAGTTTTCTGCTAGGTCGACCCTGGATTCGTGTTGCCGGTGCTGTTACTTCTACTCTCCACCAGAAGCTCAAATATGGACTAGAAGGTCAGATCGTCACCGTCTGTGGTGAAGAGGATATTTTTGTTAGCCACCTATCCTCATTTAAGTATATGGAGATGGATGGCGAAATGCATGAGATGCTGTGTCAGGGCTTCGAAGCAATAAACATCAGTGAGGTCGCGCCCGAAACTGTCTTTTCACCTGAGTCTGAGAAGGTCGGGACTTCTATCTCTTCATACAAGCAAGCTGTTGAAGTGGTTAAGGCTGGTAATGCCCAAGGCTGGGGCAAATTTGTGGAGCCAATCATAAAAGAAGACATGTTTGGATTGGGGTATACTCCGGGGTCTCAGAAGAATGAAGTCGGTACTTTCTCCAGCGGGGGTTTGGTTTCTCCCCTCACCATCATTGTTGCAGAGGAAGACAAGGCTGACGGTGACTGTGACTTAGATAGATGGATTCGCCCGTGTGTCGCAGGAGAAAAGCTCGACAATTGGTCGTCTGAAAAAGTCGTCCGGTTTACTCTACTGAAGGAGTAATTTTTATTGTTTTCCTTTTATCACATGCATAACAAAGTCTTACACTTTGACCAAGGTGTAATGACTCATCTGTAGGACCATCCATTTAGTTACATTTCGCAATTATTTTCATCATCAATAAAGGACAGCTTTTGCAAACAATTTTGTGTTCTCTTTCTTTCAATTATTTTTACTTTAACAAAAACGACAATGTTTCTTTTTGATGTTTCTTTTTCGTTTTTTCTTTCCAAAAAACACCTCGTAAAACTGATCACCCGGATCTCACTGCTAACGGCACTGCTATGGCCAAGTATGACTTCAACAATCCTATCTATCAAGCCAAAGAAGGGGTTGAGGAAGATTGTGAATTGCCTGAGGAGTTAGCCAGGTTGTTGAAACAGGAGGACCGAGCTATCACACCTTATCAGGAGGTGGTTGAGACCATCAACATTGGTACCGAAGACGACAAGAAAGAGATCAAGATCGGGGCCAGTGTACAGGCCGAGAGGAAAAGACCGTTCATCATGTACTTGACTGTATTAGAAAGGTCAATGGGTTGTGTGCTCGGTCAGCATGACGAGTCAGGTCGAAAAGAGCATGCAATATACTACCTTAGCAAAAAGTTTACCGACTATGCACAAAGATACTCACTGTTTGAGAAAACTTGCCACACTTTGGCATGGGCTGCTCGCCGACTAAGACAGTATATGTTGACTCAGACGACCCTATTGATATCAAAGATGGATTAAGTCAAGTATATGTTTGAAAAGCCAGCAGGGTTGCTAGGTGGCAAATGATGTTGACAGAGTATGACATCCAATACACTTCACAAAAAGCCATCAAAGGAAGTGTCTTGTCATACTATCTTGCCGCGCAACCGATTGATGATTACCAACCTATGAGGTTCGAATTTCCTGATGAGGACATCATGTTTCTCAAATCGAAAGACTGCGAGGAACCACTCCCGGAGGAGGGGCCAGACCCTGAATCCAAATGGATTATGATGTTTGATGGGGCGGTCAACGTCAATGGTCGCGGAGTTGATGCAGTGTTGATCACACCGGAGGGGGTTCATATGCCATTTTGTGCCAGAATAACTTTTCCCTGCACCAACAATGAAGCCGGACGAAGCAGAATGGGTCCATTCTCGATACAATTAGCTAAGCCTAGTTGAGGAAAAGACACTAGCAGCTATATGCCATGGCCAGCTATATCAGAGACGGACGAAGAGAGCGTTTGATCAGAAAGTGCGCCCTCGGGAGTATCGAGTCGGTGAATTGGTACTCAAAAGAATTCTTCCTCCCAACCCAGATCACAGGGGCAAATGGACACCGAACAACGAGGGTCCAAACGTGGTTAAAAGAGTTTTCTCTGGCGGAGCTCTGATGCTAACAACCATGGATGGCGAAGACTTCCCATCCCTTGTCAACTCAGACGCAGTTAAAAATTACTTCGCATAAAATAGACCCGCTGGACATTAAAAAGAATAGTCCAGGCAAAAAGAGGGCATCCCGACGAACCAAAAAAAAAGAGAACAAAGAGGTTCGGGCAAAAATTAGGGATATAAAAAAAAATGTACACTCGGTGAGTCGAAAACCCGAAAGGACGGCTCAGGCAAAAAAGAGTATCCCGGTGGATTGAAAACCCAAAAGGACGGTCCATGCAAAAGTTAGGGAATAAGCGAATAACTGCGATCTGAGTTCATCCGTGTTATATCACCGTTTCATTCAATCTGGCAATCTTCGAAGGTAAAAGATCGACTAATCATCCACTTCAGAAAGCAAGATGAGCAGAGCGTCTTGAGGACATACGAGCCATAGCAGAGTCGAAACTCGGTGGGACCCCGTTTCCACATTGCCATTAGGATAGTTTCTCTTGTTCAATTTATAGCGATCGCCTCTTTCCAGGGATCAGCTTCCTGATGTACTCGCCTTTTCGTGGCACAAATTTTTCAACCAACAAAAGTCGAATAATTCAGTTAAAAAGCCTCTTTACTTTTCATTTATCAGTTTGTTTGCAAAAGATGTCTGAATTCTTGAGGAAACATATTGCATCTGAATATAATGGTGGCTTTTGCAGATGACTTGCGCAGGAAAACAGTCAAAATTGCTTTGAATGTGCTTAATCCCGGACGGTGAATTCAAACCGAGTAATTCCCCGGGGCATACTTGTACTTTTTGGTTACAGGTCACAGGAACCGGATGCCAAGTCATGAATCCTCACCCCTAAGCGGTTGACAAAGCCTCTCCTCTGCAGAGCAGGTTCCCCAGTAGAGTTGACAGTATCCAGACTGTATATCCCCAGTAGAGTTGATAGTATCCAGACTGTATATCCCCAATAGAGTTGACAATGCCAGACTGTATCTTCCCAGCAACAGCAGAGTAGTCGCATACCCAACAGACAAGAAGGTGGTGTTCTCAGTGTTCATCTCATTCCCCCAACAGATTATTTCTAACAGATTTGTTCTAATCCCCAACTTGAGGATGATTAGCAAGTTCATATCCCCAGCAAAGGTCGATTCCTACGACATTTCCCTAGGAAGTGCTTTCCTCACAAACTCTCCTCGCAGAGCCTCGCCAAGCAAAGTTTCCATAGTTGATACTTCCCCAGCAAGGTCAACTTTTCAAAAAAGGCCGATTTATTTTCGGTGGCTCCCCGGTCCCGGCAGACGGATCGTTCCCCACAGAGCATTCAAGGATTGATACAGCGATCCGCTCCCTACCAGAGTTGCTTCCCCAAGCAGATTTCTTTTTTTCTTTTGCACCATGCATAACATTTGCATTTGCATTTGCATGCATATCAAACATACACATAAGCTGATAAACAGGTTCTTCAAGGCAGACTGAAAAATTACTTTACAACCAAAGTCCCGAGATTCGGCCAGAGGATCAAGTGTGTGAGTGATCCAGCCTGAGGGTCATTTTGAAGATTCAGCCTGAGAATCGTTGTTCCAGTGATCCAACCTGAGGGTCATTTTTGAAGATTCAGCCTGAGAATCATTTTCAGAGATCCAGCCTGAGGGTCATTTCGAAGATCCATCCAGAGAATCGACTACGAGCGTTATTTCCCCAGCAAGCCAGCTGGAGGAATAGATCGACAACTCAACAGAAAATCAACCTACAAGAGGATCCAGCCCATGGATCGCATTAAAAAAAGAAAGTCTAATCGAAGAGTCGTTATAACATGTTCTAGCCTGAAGAATATGTACGAAGCCCAAAAGTGGGATATTCTCGAAGCTGCATATCTAACATGAAGATTGTAGATTTCGAAAGAGGGTCAACCAGCGCATGCCCCAGATGCGAGATCCTGATGATGGGAATTTATCATCAAAACAAGTCAGGTCTAGCCCGAAGACCGAAAATAGATTCAGCCAGAGAATCGAAATAAATAAGATCTAGACAGAAGATCGAAGTCAGGTCTAGCCCGAAGACCGGAAATAGATTCATCCAGAGAATCGAAACAATTCAGATCTAGCCAGAAGATCGAAGTAGATTCAGCCAGAGAATCAAAGGAAATAGATTCAGCCAGAGAATCGAAACAAAGGAGATCTAGCCAGAAGATCGAAGAAGATCTAGCCAAAAGATTGTAACCGTATCCAACCCGAGGATTAAAATTAACATCCAACCAAAGGACTAAATTGAGTATAGATTCATCAGAGGATCGAAACTCCAGATTAAGTCAGAAGACTGATTCAGATTCAGCCAGAGGATCGGAAGAGAAATAAAAAGCGCGGTGTATTTCAACATTTTTGTTGTGTACTCAGAGCGTAAATTTCCGGTCTATCTTTGGTATTCAACAATAGCTCACCCTGTTTGTCTGATAAGCTGTTCGCTTTCATCCTGCTCGGGTTAGCTGATGATTGAATAGGGGCAGCTGTAACACCCCAAAATTTGCCCTCCTCATTCATGCATTCATTTTCTTAGATCATTTAACATTTCATATTGCATTTCATCATGTCAATCAGAATCAGATCCAAGAGACTTTATTTAAAAAAAATAAAAATAAAAAAAACGAAAAAAAAAATTTAATTAAATAAATAAATAAATAAAAAATAAAAAATAAATAAATAAATGAAAATCAGGTTATAAAAGATGGAGAACAGACAGAAAAAGGAAGAGAGGAAAAACACTTTGAGGTTTCCCTGGACAAAACCTGAAGAGACTACCTGACAGAGAACTCAAAGCAGCCTCCAAACCCTGAAGGGAACTCAACTGCACTGAATCACCTCTGCCTCACATAAACCCTAAAGATTGTTTTGTAAACCTCACGGGTGCAACTCAATTTCAATCAAGCTCTCCAATCAGGTTTGCCCTATATCCATCATCTTTATGCCTTTAATTTGAATGCTCTAAATGTATGAGGTATTATGGGTGAATTTGATACCCTTTTGATGCATGTGTTTGACAAGAGGTTTAGGCCTCCTACCCTTGGTTGCTTTTTGTGAATTTTAATGGTATGATTCATGTGGTTACATTTTGATTTGGCGGCAACTCTTGGTTACCCTATTTTGTTTCTCTAACCTGTTTGTTGAGTTTTATTTTGTGAGGGCTCATATGACTCTTGCAGAGATGGTTTTTTTGTGTTCCACTTTATTTGTGGGATACCACCTGGAGGTTTCATTCCGATTACCTGTACTGGCTCACTTTCTTTGATGGTGTTAGCTTGGAAGGATCTCAGGGTTTCCTTGTTCCATTAATTACTGTTACTTCGGATCTTTATCCGTGTGGTACTTTTACATTTTCCCGTATTTTTACCGCTTTCTTAGCTGGAAGACCTCGATAGGAGGCAATGTTTTGTGTGTTTACTTTATGCAGGTTCCTTCGTCTAGGATTTCCCTTTTGCCTAAGCATCCCTAACCCTACCAACTCATTGATTTTTCTTCTCCTAAGAACACGTTAACTCCTTCTACTACAGGCGAGTAAGTCTCCAAAGGTCGAGCATCCGGTAGATTGCGTAGTAACGTCGTTCGTCCAAAACCCAATCCATAACCCCGTAGTTAGCCGAACTACGGCTTGCTCTGATTCTTATTCCTTATGGGATACGTAGGCATAAGACACGATGTCTTAGCGAGCACACTACCCTTTAACCCCTAGGTAGCCGAGCTACGAAGACTCTGATTCTCATATTCAGATGAGATACGTATGCAGTGGATGCGACATCCGTGCGAGTCATTTTCTTTTGACCCCCTTTTTTTTTAGTAAATAACACATTAGATAAACCCACACCTTTTAGACAAGAACTACAAAAGTGGATCCCGTAGAGTACTACGGATGCGTAGGGGTGCTAATACCTTCCCTTTGCATAATCGACTCCCGAACCCAAGATTTGGTTGCGAGACCCTGTCTTGTCCTTTCCTTTTTCCAGGTTTACTTCGAGCGTTTCCTTTCCCTCCTTTGGGATAAATAACGCACGGTGGCGACTCTCCTGTCTTTCTTCGCCGGTTTTTTTTTTCGAATTCCATTTTTTAGGTTGCGACAGTTTGATCCTAAGACCAATACATTCTTCCAAACCCATAATACAAGCCTCATACTCCGCCATATTATTTGTGCATTTGAAAGTTAGCCTTGCTGTAAAAGGAAAATGTGCGCCTTGAGGAGTAATAATCACTGCCCCAATACCATTTCCATACTGATTTACAGCAACATGGAACACCATACTCCATCGGGAGCCAGGCTCTGGTCCTTCATCGAGTGTAGGCTCATCACAATCTTTCATCTTCAAATACAGAATCTCCTCATCAGGGAAGTCGTACTGCACTGATTGATAATCTTCAATTGGTTGATGTGCCAAATTCTCAGCCAAGATACTACCTTTAATAGCTTTTTGAGCTCGATACTCAATATCATACTCAGATAAAGCAGGCTTCTCAAAGATATACTTGATTGAATCCATTTTGGATATCAACCAAGTTGTATGATTTAACATATACTAACGTAAACGCTTAGCGGCCCAAGCCAAAGCACAACATGTCTTCTCAAGCATTGAGTACCGAGACTCACAATGGTGAACTTCTTACTCAAGTAGTATATTGCATACTCTTTCTTTCCTGATTCATCTTGCTGACCCAATACATAACCCATGGAGTCATCAAGCACTTTCAAGTACATAATCAATGGTCTCCCTTCAACAGGTGGAGACAGAATCGGAGGCTCAGACAGATACTCTTTGATACTATCAAAGGCCTTTGGCAATCCTCAGTCCAATCATGACGTTGATCTTTCCGAAGGAGCTTGAATATAGGCGCACATGTGGCAGTCATGTGGGATATAAATCTCGAAATGTAATTCAAGCGGCCAAGAAAACCTCGGACTTGCTTTTCAGTTTTGGGTGCAGGCATCTCTTGTATTGCTTTGACCTTAGCAGGATCAACTTCAATACCTCTTTCACTAACAATAAAGCCCAATAACTTACCGGAACGGAATCCAAATGTACACTTGTTTGGATTCAGGCGGAGTTTGTACTTCCTCAAACGCTGGAAAAACTTCAACAAGTGTTCTACATGTTCAACTTCCGTTTTCGACTTGGAAATCATATCATCAGCATACACCTCAATCCCCTTGTGCATCATATCATGAAACAAGGTTGCCATAGCTCGTTGATACGTGGCTCCGGCGTTCTTCAAACCGAAGGGCATCACTCGATAACAGAATGTTCCCCAAGGTGTGATGAATGTTGTCTCCTCCATATCCTCGGGTGCCATTTTAATCCGGTTATAATCGGAAAATCCGTCCATAAATAAAAATACATTGAATTTAGCCGTATTTTTGACCAACATATCAATGTGTGGTAGAGGAAAATCATCTGTCAGACTAGCTTTATTCAAGTCACGGTAATCCACACACATTCGGACTTTTCCATCTTTCTTAGGCACAGGCACAATATTGGCCACCCATTGAGGATATGTAGAAGTCACCAGAAACCCCACATCAATTTGCTTCTGAACTTCTTCTTTAATCTTCACTGCCATATCAGGGTGAGTTCTTCTGAGCTTCTTCTTCACAGGCACACACTCAGGCTTCAATGGCAAGAAATGTTGCACGATATCAGTATCCAGACGAGGCATGTCTTCATATGACTAGGAAAAGACGTCGACATATTCTCGTAGCAACTCAATTAACCCCTTCTTAACAGACTCTTCAAGGAGTGCCCCAATCTTCACTTCACGAATGCAATCTTCAGACCCCAAGTTGACTGTTTCCAGATTCTCAAGATGCGGCTGAATGATCTTCTCCTCGTGCTCAAGTAGACGGGTAATCTCATCAGGAATCTCTTCAATATCATCTTCTTCTGCCTCAAATACAGGGAACTCAAAGTTGGGAGATGATGTTGGATCATTATGTTTAATGGGTTTGATCAACCTGCATAATGATTTTGAGTATAAAAGAGATTTCAGAATTCAAACAAAGCAAATCATTATGCAGATGAAAAGATTGATTTTATTCTCTTTTTAGGGTTTTATGGTGATCACCAATTTCATGCAAAAAGCGAAAAGGAAAAATAATTTGGAAAAAATAAACATTTAATATGTGATTATTGAATGAATATCATTGTATTAATCAAATATGCCAACAATGTCTTCACTTCTCCTTTTGGCATGGGAGAAGGGTTTTCAAACAAAATGAACACATTACGTTGACTTATGGATAATTATCGAAACATCAACAGCGACCCAATTATTGCAGATTCTGCCAAGTATGACAAAGTTGCCAAGATCTTCCTCTTCATCATCTTCAACGATGGCAGCAGCTTCCTGATCTTCAACAGTGTGGATGCAACCACCACTCTGGAACAACCCACGCTCATTGGAAACACCAGAAGAGCACCCTATGCTAGCTCGGGACTTATTATCTTCCAACTTGATCATTTTCCCCAAACCAGTAGTTGCACCATGCTCAATGGCCAACTTCGCATCGTTGTAGGAGACAAATGAAGAAAGTCCTTTCCTCGAAGGCTCAGCAATAGATAAGGCTTGGAACGGAGTTCCAACCTCATCCTCAACATTAATATAGGAGAAGGAAGATAAATGACTGACCAAGAGAGCCTTCTCTCCACCTATCACCACCAACTTCTTATTTTTCACAATCTTCAACTTTTGGTGTAGGGTGGATGTCACGACACCTGCCTCGTGAATCCATGGTCTGCCAATCAAACAGCTATAAGACGGATGAATATCCATGACCTGAAAACTGATATGGAAATCACTGGGTCCAATCTTGATCGGGAGTTCTAATTCACCGATCACGGTTTTGCGTGATCCATCAAACGCCTTCATTACCACTCCACTCTGCCTCATGGGAGGCCCCTGATAAGAAAGTTTAACAAGAGTGGATTTTGGAAACACATTAAGTGATGACCCTGTGTCCACCAACACATTGGACAAGGCATCATCCTTACAGTTCATAGATATGTGTAAAGCCAAATTGTGGTCTTTTCCCTCCTCGGGAAGATCAGCATCACAGAAGCTCAAATTGTTGCCAACGATTATGTTTGCAACAATGCTATCAAACTGTTCTATTGTGACATCATGGTCCACGTATGCCACGTCCAACACCCTCTGCAAAGCTTCGCGGTGTGGCTCAGAATTCATCAACAAATATAAGACAGATATCTTTGATGGAGTTTGTAGCAGCTGATCAACAATATTGTATTCACTCCTTTTGATGAGCCTCAACATCTCATCACCATCCTCTTTCAAAATGCCAGACTGGCCAACCAGGATAGGAGTGTTATTATTCTTGACAACAACAGGGTCAACAACAGGAACGAGATTATTTGAAGAAGAAGTCCCCACAGGACCGGCAGGATTAACAATTGTTTTCTTTACAATGTCTTCGTGGGGTTTCGGTAGAGCCGAGATAACACGACCACTACGGGTCACACCACTGAAATCATAAATGCTCACTACGGAAGTTGAGGGCAACGACACCTCTTTTCCATCTTCTAGCATAACTGCGTTTTATCGATAGGGAACAACTTTTTCAGATCCATAAGGGACAGGGCCCGTTGGGTTTATCACAAGAGTTGGTGATACCTTTTTCTTGCTGCCATCATACTTGACGATAACAGGCTCAAGAATTCTAAACACTGGGGTGATAACATCGATTTCGTCCTCATTACGATTCAAAAGTATTTCAATCATCCCCTGATCAATCATCTCTTGGATGTCCTTTCTTACTTGACGGAATCCTCTTTCGTTGATAATGCACACCTGGAACCTATCATGGTCATGCTCGTAGTGGCTGTGTTCACACAACATCTTGTGCATCTCGACCAAAGATTGCCATATGTCATTAACATACAAGACTTTATACCTTCCAGGACAACCCTGGACCATGTTAACAGCTGCTTTCCCATGCTTGGGCAATGAGTTCTTCTTAACATTAGGACCTACGTCCTCGAAAAACAATATACCGCTTCTCACAAGGTCTTACACCTTAGTGTTCAATGGATAACAATTTTCCACGTCATGTCTGGGAGCACTGAAATGATATACATAGTGAAGCTCAGGCTTATACCACCACTGAGGATTGGTCGGTACAACGGGAGGGTCTCGTGGACTTATCAGCTTTCTATCGATCGAAGAAGAATAGAGCTCAGCATATGTCATTGGAATTGGGTCAAAAGTCACCCTCTTCCTCTCGTAGTTGCTGGTGTTGGTGTTATTATTGTTTCGAGGCTGGTAGGCCTGTTGTGGTTGACGATATTGTTGTTGTTGTTGTTGAACTTCTCTGAAAGCAGGTGCTATATGAGCCACCTGGTGTTGGTTGATGGCAGGGCGCACGTCCTTCCTTCTTACAGAGGGCCTTCTTTTAATATGGGAAGATACAACATGTGTTTCTGCCTCTTTCTTCCTCGCAAAGCCTCCATACTTCTTTGCTGAGGAGTTGTCATCTTTGGATAGCCGTCCTTCACAGACCCCTTCTTCCAATCTCATCCCCATATTCACCATTTCGGTGAAGTCTGAGGGAGCACTGGCAATCATCCTTTCATTGTAGAAAGAGCTCAAAGTCTTCAAAAAGATCTTTGTCATCTCCTTTTCTTCTAGGGGTGACACTATCTGAGCTGCCAGCTCTCGCCATCTCTGGGCGTACTCCTTGAAGGTCTCCTTGTCCTTCTGCGACATCGCCCTCAACTGGTCCCTATCTGGAGCCATATCCACATTATACTTGTACTGCTTGACGAAGGCCTCGCCTAAATCGTTGAAAGAGTGGATGCTAGCACTCTTCAGCCCCATATACCACTGGAGTGCAGCACCAGTCAGGCTATCCTGAAAGTAGTGGATAAGCAGTTGATCATTATCGGTTTGTGTTGACATCTTGCGAGCATACATCACAAGATGGCTGAGCGGGCATGTGTTTCCCTTGTACTTCTCAAAGTCAGGCACTTTGAGTTTGATAGGGATCTTCACGTTGGGCACTAGGCACAACTCAACAACACTTTTACCAAAGAGGTCCTTACCCCTCAGAGTCTTCAGTTCCTTGCGCAGCTCAAGGAATTGGTCTTTCATCTCGTCCATCTTTTCATAAACGTCTGGGCCCTCAGATGGCTCGGAATGATATATGGTGTCTTGAACACGGGGTAAGGTGTGCACTACGGGAGGTGGCACAGATAGGACCGGGCTAGATGCCGGCAGAGAAGCGAGAGTAGGAGCAAAACCCTCTGGCACAAAATTAGGAGGCATTCCCCAAGAGAACCCGGCTGGCATAGACGAAGCGAAGTAGGTGTTGCAGCAGGCACGGTCGACGCAGCTATCTCTAACACAACAGTCCTCGCAGGAGGAGTTGCAGGAGTTGGTGAAGCTTGGCTCTGGGCGGCCAGAACTGACTCCATCATGGCAGTCAGCCTAGCGATCTCTTCCTTCAATTCCCGGTTCTCTTGCTATAAATGCTCCATCATCCTTGGATGATTGGCTCTGGTGTTATACTGGTGCGTCAAATTGTCTTCAAAATAAATGAAGAGCAAAGAGTTATACCACAGATCGAGAGCTCAGAAAAAAACCTATTTATGCATATGATGCATGCAATGTTTGTGCATATGATTTGTTTTTAATTAGAAGAACTTTATAGAGATCTATTTGCAAATATTTGAAAATATTAATCTTTTAAGACATATATGGAATACTCATAGCAATAATATTTAGAAACATTGAACTCCAAAGGCTCTAATACATAAGATGCCAAACTCCTTAACTCTTTCAAGTCGGGTTGTCTGAAACTGTATTTCTTCGTATTCCTTCTTTGCTTATCCATGTCTGGAAATGTGCAAATAGACCTTTTAAGTTCCTTGAAAATTCTTTATTGTTAATGATATGGATGCAAATGAATGCATGAATGCATGGATGCAACAATCACACTCAAGGATCAAGCAAGTCACACCACACAAAGGTCACGGGATGGCTCACATCATCTTCAATATCAATCATCCATTTTGGTGGATTATGGTTTACACCTTATCAACACCCAAGTTCCATTGATATTGAGAATGTACGAGAACGGATCAACCGCGAATCAAGGGTTTGTTGTAAATCACGAGCATGGAGTCTCGGTTAAGAACCACCCAAATGGAGTGTACTATGGTTAAACCTGACAATCATGTTCTAAAAAGGTCCCCATAGTCATCATCTCATCTTTCGGATATTATTGGATAAAACGACTACTCGTCCTCCAAAAATATTCTCAAGAGGGACTCTTATGAGTGTAGTATCGCGTAACAATCGTATCAAATCTTACACTTGAACGACCTTCGCACTACGTCCTAAAATAGGCCAAGATGGGCTTGGTAAACTAAGGTCCTTGGTTTCTAAGACATATATTGGAAAGAGTAATGCCTAACCACGACTACTCGTGTGACATTATTGATCCCAACATAACCTCCTCCAAGTGAATGGGCTTGCAAGTCAACTTGCTAAGGAATAATTCCATACAAGTCAACAAGACTATGCCATTCTTCTATCATAAGTGCACTCGAGTTCGGGTATAGAACTCATCTCATAAGAAACTACCAAGCATACAAGCAATTAATATATCAAGCAATTCATACATTACAAACTATCGCAACCTGAAAAATGGAATGCGAAAAAAAACAACCGGCGAAGAAAGACAGGAGACTCGCCACCGTGCGTTATTTATCCCAAGGGAGGGAAAGGAAACACTCGAAGTAAACCTGGAAAAAGGAAAGGACAAGACAGGGTCTCGCAACCAAATCTTGGGTTCGGGAGTCGATTATGCGAAGGGAAGGTATTATCACCCCTACGCATCCGTAGTACTCTACGGGATCCACTTTTGTAGTTCTTGTCTAAAGGGTGTGGGTTTATCTAATGTGTTATTTACTAAAAAAAAGGGGTCAAAAGAAAATGACTCGCACGGATGTCGCATCCACTGCATACGTATCTCATCTGAATATGAGAATCAGAGTCTTCGTAGCTCGGCTACCTAGGGGTTAAAGGGAAGTGAGCTCGGTAAGACATCGCGTCTTATGCCTACGTATCTCATCTGGAATGAGAATCAGAGCAAGCCGTAGTTCGGCTAACTACGGGGTTATGGACGAACGACGTTACTACGCAATCTACCGGATGCTCGACCTTTGGAGACTTACTCGCCTGTAGTAGAAGGAGTTAACGTATTCTTAGGAAAAGAAAAATCAATGAGTTGGTAGGGTTAGGGATGCTCATGCAAAAAGGCAGTCCTTGACGAAGGAACATGCATAAAGTAAACACACAAAACATTGCCTCCTATCGAGGTCTTCCAGCTAAGAAAGCGGTAAAAATACGGGAAAATGTAAAAGTACCACACGGATCAAGATCCGAAGTAACAGTAATTAACGGAACAAGGAAACCTGAGATCCTTCCAAGCTAACACCATCAAAGAAAGTGAGTCAGTACAGGTAATCGGAATGAAACCTCCAGGTGGTATCCCACAAATAAAGTGGAACACCAGGCAAACCATCTCTGCAAAAGTCATATGAGCCCTCACAAAACAAAACTCAACAAACAGGTTAGAGAAACAAAATAGGGTAACCAAGAGTTGCCCCCAAATCAAAATGTAACCACATGAATCATGCCATTAAAATTCACAAAAAGCTCACAAAAAGCAACCAAGGGTAGGAGGCCTAAACCTCTTGTCAAACACATGCCTCAAAAGGGTATCAAATTCACCCATAATACCTCATACATTTAGAGCATTCAAATTAAAGGCATAAAGATGATGGATATAGGGCAAACCTGATTGGAGAGATCGGTTGAAATCAAATGGCATGGCTGGATTTGCAAACCAATGTTAGGGTTTGCTTGAGCTGAAAGTGTGTGAGTCAGAATGAACCTTTCAGAGTTGCCTGAAGGTTGCTGCAGATTAATTCTCACCCTCTTTGTCTAGGTTTCTCTCCATGTTTTGTTCAGGGAAACCTCAGAGTGTTTTTGCTTCTCTTCCTTTTTCTGTCTGTTCTCCCTCTTTTATAACCTGATTTTCATGGCTTTGTGGGCTCAACTGAGAGAGGTCCAAGTCCAAGTATTTTCTATTATATTTTATTTATTTATTTAATTTAATTTAATTTTTTTCGTTTTCTTTTTTTCGTTTTCTTTTTTTCGTTTTTTTTTAATTATTATTATTTATTTTTTTTTGTCGTTTTTTTTTTAAATAAAGTTTCTTGGATCTGATTCTGATTGACATGATGAAATGCAATATGAAATGTTAAATGACCTAAAAATGAATGCATGAATGAGGAGGCCAAATTTTGGGGTGTTACAACGGCACCTATTCAATCATCAGCTAACCCGAGCAGGATGAAAGAGAACAACTTATCAAACAAACAGGGTGAGTTGGGGTTGAATACCAAAGACAGACCGAAAATTTGCGCTCTGAGAACACCACAAAAATGCTGAAATACACCGCGTTGTTTATTTCTCTTCCGATCCTCTGGCTGAATCTGAATCAGTCTTCTGACTTAATCTGGAGTTTCGATCCTCTGGCTGAATCTATACTCAATTTAGTCCTCTGGTTGGATCTTAATTTTAATCCTCGGGCTGGATACGGTTTCAATCTTCTGGCTAGATCTTCTTCGATCTTCTGGCTAGATCTTCTTCGATCTTCTGGCTAGATCTCCTTTGTTTCGATTCTCTGGCTGAATCTATTTCCTTTGATTCTCTGGCTGAATCTACTTCGATCTTCTGGCTAGATCTGAATCGTTTTGATTCTCTGGCTGAATCTATTTCCGGTCTTCGGGCTAGACCTGACTTCGATCTTCTGGCTAGATCTTCTTCGATCTTCTGGCTAGATCTCCTTTGTTTCGATTCTCTGGCTGAATCTACTTCGATCTTCTGGCTAGATCTGAATTGTTTCGATTCTCTGGTTGAATCTATTTTCGGTCTTCGGGCTAGACCTGACTTCGATCTTCTGGCTAGATCTGAATTGTTTCGATTCTCTGGCTGAATCTATTTCCGGTCTTCGGGCTAGACCTGAGTTCGATCTTCTGGCTAGATCTAGATTGATTTGATGATAAATTCCCATCATCAGGATCTCGCATCTGGGGCATGCGCTGGTTGACCCTCTTTTGAAATCTACAGTCTTCATGTTAGATATGCAGCTTCGAGAATATCCCACTTTAGGGCTTCGTACATATTCTTCAGGCTAGAACATGTTATAACGACTCTTCGATTAGACTTTGTTTTTTTAATGCGATCCACGGGCTGGATCCTCCTGTAGGTTGATTTTCTGTTGAGCTGTCAATCTATTCCTCCAGCTGGCTTGCTAGGGAAATAACGCTCGTAGTCGACTCTCTGGCTGAATCTTCGAAATGACCCTCAGGCTGGATCTCTAGAAAACGATTCTCAGGCTGAATCTTCGAAATGACCCTCATGCTGGGTCACACACACACTTGATCCTCTGGCCGAATCTCATGACTTTGGTTGTAAAGTAATTTTTCAGTCTGCTTTGAAGAACCTGTTTATCAACTTATGTGTATGTTTGATATGCATGCAAATGCAAATGTTATGCATGGTGCAAAAGAAAAAACAAAATCTACTTGGGGAAGCAACTCTGGTAGGGAGCGGATCGCTGTATCAATCCTTGAATGCTCTGTGGGGAACGATCCGTCTGCCGGGACCGGGAGCCACCGAAAATAAATTGGCCTTTTTTGAAAAGTTGACCTTGTTGGGGAAGTATCAACTATGGAAACTTTGCTTGGCGAGGCTCTGCGAGGAGAGTCTGTGAGGAAAGCACTTCCTGGGGATATGTCATAGGAATCGACCTTTGCTGGGGATATGAACTTGCTAATCATCCTCAAGCTGGGGATTAAAACAAATCTGTTAAAAAAGATAAAATGCTGGGGACGAGATGAACACTGGGAACACCACCCTCTTGTCTGTTGGGTATGCGACTACTCCGCTGTTGCTGGGAAGATACATTTTGGCACTGTCGACTCCGCTGGGGATATACAGTCTGGATACTGTCAACTCTACTGGGGAACCTGCTTTGCAGAGGAGAGGCTTTGTCAACCGCTTGGGGGTGAGGATTCACGGCTTGGCATCCGGTTCCTGTGACCTGTAACCAAAAAATACACGTATGCCCCCGGGGATTACTCGGTTTGAATTCACCGTCCGGGATTAAGCACATTCAAAGAAATTTTGACTGTTTTCCTACGCAAGTCATCTGCAAAAGCCACCATTACATTCAGATGCAATATGTTTCCTCAAGAATTCAGATATCTTTTGCAAACAAACTGATAAATGAAAAATAAAGAGGCTTTTTAACTGAATTATTCGACTTTTGTTGGTTGAAAAATTTGTGCCAGGAATAGGCGAGTACATCAGGAAGCTGATCCCTGGAAAGAGGCGATCGCTATAAATTGAACAAGAGAAACTATCCTAATGGCAATGTGGAAACGGGGTCCCACTGAGTTTCGACTCTGCTATGGCTCGTATGTCCTCAAGACGCTCTGCTCATCTTGCTTTCTGAAGTGGATGATTAGTCGATATTTTACCTTCGAAGATTGTCAGATTGAATGAAACGGTGATATAACACGGATGAACTCATATCGCAGTTATTCGCTTATTCCCTAACTTTTGCATGGACCGCCCTTTTGGGTTTTCAATCCACCGGCATACCCTTTTTTGCCTGAGCCGCCCTTTCAGGTTTTCGACTCACTGGGTGTACATTTTTTTTAATTTTTATATCCCTAATTTTTTCCCGAACCTCTTTGTTCTCTTTTTTTTTGGTTCTTCGAGATGCCCTTTTTTTGCCTGGACTATTCTTTTTACTGTCCCGCGGGTCTATTTTATGCGAAGTATTTTTTAGCTGCGTTTGAGTTGACAGGGGATGGGAAGTCTTAGCCATCCATGGTTGTTAGCATCAGAGCTCTGCCAGAGAAAAACTCTTTTAACCATTTATGGACCCTCATAGTTCGGTGTCCATTTGCCCCTGTGATCTGAGTTGGGAGGAAGAATTCTTTTGAGTACCAATTCACCGACTTGATACTCCCGAGGGCGCACTTTCTGATCAAATGCTATCTTCATCCGTCTCTGATATAGTTGGCCATGGCATATAGCTTCTAGTCTCTTTTCCTCAACTAGGCTTAGCTGATTGTATCGAGAACGGACCCATTCTGCTTCGTCCAGCTTCATTGTTGGTGCAGGGAAAAGTTATTCTGGCACAAAATGGCATATGAACCCCCTCCGGTGTGATCAACACTGCACCAACTCCGCGACCATTGACGTTGACCGCCCCATCAAACATCATAATCCATTTGGATTCAGGGTCAGGTCCCTCCTCCGGGAGTGGTTCCTTGCAGTCTTTCGATTTGAGAAACATGATGTCCTCATCAGGAAAGTCGAACCTCATAGGTTGGTAATCATCAATCGGTTGCGTGGCAAGATAGTCTGACAAGACACTTCCTTTGATGGCTTTTTGTGAAGTGTATTGGATGTCATACTCTGTCAGCATCATTTGCCACCTAGCAACCCTTCCGGTAAACGTTGGCTTTTCAAAAATATACTTGACTTGATCCATCTTTGATATCAATAGAGTCGTGTGAGTCAACATATACTGTCTTAGTCGGCGAGTAGCCCATGCCAAAGCGCAGAAAGTTTTCTCGAGCAGTGAGTATCTTTGTTCACAGTCGGTAAACTTTTTGCTAAGGTAGTATATTGCATGCTCTTTTCGACCTGACTCGTCATGCTGACCGAGCACACAACCCATTGACCTTTCTAACACAGTCAAGTGCATGATCAACAGTCTTCCCTCTACTGGAGGCATTAGAATCGGCGGCTCCTGCAAATACTCTGTTATTCTTTCAAAGGCTTTCTGACAATAATCATTCCATCTGACCTCTTGCTCTTTTCTCAGCATTTTGAACAATGGCTCACATGTGGTTGTAAGATTAGATATGAACCTTAAAATGTAGTTCAATCTGCCCAGGAGGCCATGGACCTCTCTTTCTGTTTTAGGTGCAGGCATTTCTTGAAACCTGGCATATCTTGATAGGACTGATCAATCGTTCTTTCACCTCGGCCTGTAGACTGGCCCCGATCTTGATTTCTTTCTTGTCGTCCTTGGTACCAATGTTGACAGTCTCAATCACTTCCTGATAAGGTGTAATAGCTCGGTCCTCCTATTTCAACAACCTGGCTAACTACTCAGGCAATTCACAATCTTCCTCAACCCCTTCTTCGGCTTGATAGATAGGATTGTCGAAGTCATACTTGGCCATAGCAGTGTCGTTAGCAGTGAGATCCGCGTGATCAGTTTTACGAGGTGTTTTTTGGAAAGCAAAACGAAAAAGAAACATTGTCGGTTTTGTAAAAGTAAAAATAATTGAAAGAAAGAGAACACAAAATTGTTTGTAAAAGCTGTCCTTTATTGATGATGAAAATAATTGTGAAATGTAACTAAATGGATGGCCCTACAAATGAGTCATTACACCTTGGTCAAAGTGTAAGACTTTGTTATGCATGTGATAAAAGGAAAACAACAAAAATTACTCCTTCAGTAGAGTAAACCGGACGACTTTTTCAAACGACCAATTGTCGAGCTTTTCTCCTAGGACACACGGGCGAATCCAGCTATCTAAGCCACAGTCGCTGTCAGCCTTGTCTTCATCTGCAGCATTGACGGTGTGGGGAGAAACCAAACCCCCATTGGAGAAAGTACCGGCTTCATTCTTCTGAGACCCCAGAGTATTCCCCAATCCAAACTTGTCTTCTTTTATGATTGGCTCCATAAATTTTCCCCAGCCTTGGGCATTACCAGCCTTAACCACTTCAACAACTTGCTTGTATGAAGAGATAGAAGTCCCGACCTTCTCAGACTCAGGTGAAAAGCCAGTTTCGGGCGCGACCTCACTGATGTTTATGGCTTCGAAGCCCTGACACAACATCTCATGCATCTCTCCATCCATCTCCACATACTTAAATGTAGACAGGTGGCTAACAAAAATATCCTCTTCACCACAGACAGTGACGATCTAACCTTCTAGTCCATATTTGAGCTTCTGGTGGAGAGTAGAAGTAACCGCACCGGCAGCATGAATCCAGGGTCGACCTAGCAGACAACTATAGGCAGGCTGGATATCCATCACATAAAAGGTACTCTTGAATACCTGCGGTCCAATCTTAACTGGCAACTCAACTTTGCCACAAACAGCTCGCTTAGAGCCATCAAAAGCCCTTACAACTAAATTTCTCGGCCTCAGGGTGGCGTCATCGCAATCCAACTTCGTTAAGGCTTTCTTTTGGAGAACATTCAGAGAAGAGCCTGTATCAACCAAAACATGGGAAAGCACCGTCCCTTTGCATTCCATTGTGATATGCAAGGCTTTGTTGTGATTCCTGCCCTCAGATGTTAGGTCATAATCGGTGAAACCTAGCGCATGGCTAGTGTGTACATTCGAAACTACCGACTCCAGCTGGTTAACAGTTATCTCTGGTGGAACATAGGCCATATTCAGTACTTTCAACAAGGCTGCTCTGTGAGCCTTAGAGCACATCAATAATGAGAGAATGGAGATCTTTGAGGGTGTCTGATTTAGCTGGTCGACTACCTTGTAGTCACTTTTCTTGATAATCCTCATAAACTCATCCACTTCCTTCTCGATTGCGGTCTTAGGAAGAGCTTCCTCAGTCGTAACCTCTTCGGTGGCTACCTGTTTTCCTTTAGCCTTGGCAACTTCCTCAGCTTCAGTAATCGTGCGTAATGTTGATGGTGCAAATAGGCGTCCACTGCGATTGAAGCCACCAATCCCTCCAACATTGTCTATAGCAGAGCTACCAATGTCAATGTCTTCTTCGTTAACTTTCTGCCCCTGGCAGTAGATATCAGCCCCATAGTGCCACGGGATAGCACTGTCTTTCTCATACGGAACAGGTCCTGGTACCGTGATGGTGACCGGACTAACCAAAGTCGGTTGAGGGTTGTTAGAGTAAATTGGTGCTGGACTTTCTGGGAAATATATTGTTGTTGGAGCGGGTCTCTCGGGAACATATATTTCTTTAGGAGTGAAATAAAACGTTACTGTCGACACATCATTCTTCACTGGACGAGTCTGATCGAACTGAAGACAACCTTCATCTATCAGTTGCTGAATACCCCTTCTCAAACTATCACATCCGTTCTCGGCGTCTTGACAATTTCTGCACTCTTCCCCACAGCCCGGGAAAATCCGTCCTTTCAAGAGTCAGTCTTTGACCACCGATAGCGAAGTCTTCACTTTAGTCACATCAGAAACCAAATTCAAAGTTTCTCCACTATCAACAACATTAATCCTCTGCCCGCCGTGAGCTGGCACCGGGTTTTGGATAACATTAGGCACCGGAGAAAAATTGATGGCTTGGGCATCTCTCATATCTTGTACCTTTAGCTGGAGAGCCTTGCAATTATCTGTTGTATGGCCAGGTGCGTTGGAGTGAAAAGCACATCTGGCGTAGACATCATAACCTCTAGGCAGATTGTTGGGATCGACCGGTGGGGCCAGAGTTCTCAACGTAACCAGATTCATGTCAATCAGCTTGGGAAGTAATACATAATTGAAATTTTGGTGTAGTCAGAGTTCAGATGTTCTACTCCAAGTAATGACATCTAATCCAACATTGCTACTAATACAACAAGACAATTATAAAAATTAAAACCCAGTACTGATATGCACACATTCACAGATGTCACGACATCTTCTACTATATCACCATAGAATGGAAGAACACCCAGTTCTGTCCATCTGGTACAATGACACAGCAGAGATCAAACTTAGCATTTACTTCTGTTGAGCCTGCACAGTTAACAGCATGATGTCTCACCATTGATTTGAACATCACCTGTTACAGCATTACAGGATGACCTTATTTTATAACAGATAGTATTATAACGTGTAGAAGGTAAAACACAAGTAATTGTTAACCTAGTTCGGTGCAAAATCACTTACGTCTGGGGGCTACCAAGCCAGGAAGAAGATCCACTATCAGCAGTATTAATTCAGAGTTAAACTCCCCCGTTTACAACTCTTCACTTAATCCCTACCCAATGCAATATATACCTAGGAACTCCTAGATAAAAACCTCCAGTTTCCATTCCTATCACTACAAATACAATGTAATGCAAAACAACTTGAACTTGCTTCACAGCTTCGTTCAAGACCATAACAAACTCTTACCTACAGGCTTTGAGTTACAACTAATCTCAACTTTGAGCACTGAGACACACATGGTAACCTTCCCACAGGTTGGGAGGTTTACCTCACACACCCCTAATTTTACATACTTTAAGGCTTACAAAAACTAGGTTACAATATGCTATTTATAACCTAAGCACCCAACTGGATTTGGCCCTTCAGAAATCGCAGCAAACTTCTTCTTTGCTGTTACAAAGCCAACAGAAAATTTCTGCTACAATCAAGGTCTTCAATCTTTTAGTTCCTAAAATATCTCCATATTTAGTTCCTAAAATATCTCCATATTTAGTTCCTAAAATATCTCCATATTTAGTTCCTAACATATCTCCATATTTAGTTCCTAAAATATCTTCATATTTAGAAACTGTTTATTCTGATTGAGTCTTCAAGACCTCCACAAATAATGCCACATAGGATTCTAACTAATATCCACATATTAGGGTGCTAACAAATAGGCTCTTTGTTAGGTTCATTAATTGTAGCTCAGTTGTTAGTTTCCTGGATTTTAGATCAGCTGTTGGATTCCTGAAGAATAGCCTGAGAAAAATCCTGAAACAGAAAAACTAACCATCCTATAATTTAGCATATGCTGTCAGGAATGAATGTCACAACATTCAGTTTGACATCCAGACATAGACCATATGCTAAGTCTGTTATTTTCCTGAAAATAGATTGTACAAATTTGCTGTACTGTACAGGACCAATCTGTCCATACTTCAGTAACAACATACATTCATAAATGTCAAAGCATCCAATTTGACATTTACACAATGAGCCTTACGTCAGGTCTGTTATCCTCTTGATAAGCAGACTGAGAAATATACTGAACTGTAGCAGACAACCAACCTGCCTATTATTCAATATATGTTGTCAATGATGAATGTCATAACATCCAGTTTGACATTCAGACAGTAGGCTTTGTGGCAGGTCTGTTATCCCCTTGATAAACAGACTGGAAATAAATACTGAGTTATTAAAGAACACCAGTTGTTCTATTCCTCAGTAACTACTGACAGGGATGAATGTCATAACATCTAGTTTGACATTCAGTAGATCCTGTATTAGCTAAACCTGCAGCATACAACTCAAGTATGTCATGACATCAGTCAAGACATCAGAGTACAGTTAGATATTCTAACATACAATGCAGTCAAACAGTCATCTCCACAGCATGTCATGACATCAGTCAAGACATTAGGATCCAGCTAGTGTTTTACCATACAATGCAGCCAATCAAACAATTACAAACTCCCCCTTTGGCAAATTTTTGGCTAAAACACTTTGGCCTCACAACAGAGTCCACAGCAGCGGAAAACACACAACTAGCAGGAAATTAACCTAGCTAATACACTCAGAGTAGCAACACACTCACACAGATGGAAGTTAAATAAAAACTTCACATATCAGCACACATACAGAAGTTAAATAAAAACTTCTAATTACAGCACACATGCACACTCACACTCATAGAAGTGGAACATCAGTTGCACACAACCCCTGGATATCTGTTTAGCAAAACAATCTGTTATCCTAGGGCATCACCATCACAGGTGTTACTCCCCCTTTTTGTCAAAAATGTTGCCAAAGCAACACTTTAAATTACAGACCAACATAAACAGAATTACACACAAATGACAGAACCACATACTTGATTTTACTTCACAGTTTCAATCAAGAATACACACTCTTGATCTTGCTTTACAGCTTTGATCAAGGCTACACCCATTTGATCTTGCTTCACAGCTTTGATCAAGTAGACACACACTCTTGCTTCACAGCAGGTACACCCATATCAGATTCCTTGACTTTGAGTCTGACATCTTGAACCACTCCTGCATGAACACTTTCTTGAACTCCAGCAGGCACATAGGCTGTATCATGTTAGGATATCCCCTTAACATCTTGTTACCACACTTGCAGCAAGTAACAAACAGGCTCATCATAATGAGATACACCACATCCATATTTCCTTATGACTGTAAGTTTCAGAAGGAAATAACTATATTATCCTAGGCAATGTCATGACATCCGGTCAGACATTCTTTTGCTCGCTCAGCCTTGATACTCACCACATCATCCTAATCACTAACAAGGTGCCATACCTTGTTATCTGAGAACACATAGACCACAAGCTTGATGATTACTTGCGGCACAAGGACCGAACTCCCCCTGTCATGAACAAGCAACTCTCCTCTTGAAACTTGGAGATCACACATGAATATATCCAACACCCCAAAGTTGGACCTTCACATACTTCGTGATTCAAAGAGAACCCAGACCACTTGATGAATGGAAAACAGAAGACGCATCTTCATGTATTCAAGAGCACACCCTCTGTTCAACCCTCTTGGCTGAACACATCCACACTCTGTGTCAATCTCTCTTCTAACCAGAACAGAAAACCACTTCACAAAATGTTCTAACATTAGTTAGGACATCCTCACAACATAACAAAGAACACCATCTGATAATCTTCAGATATCACTGAGTCACCAGCTTGATCCAAAAGTAACCAGACACAATAATTGGACATATACATTCTCATCCCATTACAAGAGATAATCTTCCATAGATAGCTTAGAACTCCTACCACAAGCTCCAAGAGATGAATAGAAAACACCTCCTTTTGTCTTCAACTTACTACTTTTCTGCTCTAGAGTAATTTGTCTCAGACTTTCCTCAAGAATAATCAGCTGCCATATGTTAATTATCTTGATTCTTCTAACTCACTTCTGAGATAGACCAAATGCCACTGATTGATTACCTCCTTCATGAATCCTCATATGAAAAAGTCAAATGCCACTTTTTGACCTCTCCAAGTTTATCAGACTTCTCCCAAAGATATTCCGACCTTCCAAGTGAGACTTGAACTTCAAGCTACATGTTAAACAAAACTTAGATTCTCTAAGACATGAACATGTAACATCTTCTCCATCCAGCAACTCCAAAGAACTGCAATGAGAACGATCTTTTTGAAGTACCCAATCTACAACTCTGTAGACCCTTCTATCTTAAGTTGATGTGCCACTTCACCAACTAAGATTCTGATGTTGAACCAAATGTCACAACATTGTGTTTTAACATCTAGCTGTTGAATTCAGCTCCTTCTTCTGCCACTTGAAAGAACTTCCTCCCTACACAGAATAAGAGTTCAATGCTCTCATAGACTGGATTGTGGAACCAAGTTTGAGTAAACAACCTCCATCCTGCAGGTTTGCAGTTAAGTCATTCAAGCTCACACCTTGATGAATTCCTGCTTCTTCTCCAAAGACATCAGACACTCTGATGCATGAGTCTTCAGAAGAACCAGTTAGAGACTAACCCTTCAGCTATACCAAGGATTCCACTTCCTAAAGCAAGGTTGTTTCCATGATGTCAAGAATGTTGCCACTTGTTCTTGACTCCACAGTGTGCATTAGCCAATGCACTTCCTTACCTAGATCAGAAATAAACTGATCCAAGTAACCACCATCAAGACTATGATGTCTTCTTCTTCTTGTACACACCAAGGCTGAACATGTTTCTTGCCAGGAAACCTTTTCAGAGATCATATGCTCTTGCTGCCACCAAAGAGATAGATCATAAACCAATGTACTATCCTTCCTGTGATTCTGCACAGGATCTTGAAGATGAGATGTTCCAACATCTTTAAGAACATCAGTTATCTGGAGCTCCAAGGATAATCAATTAAATACTTGTACTTGGCACAAGTAGACATTGATCTTAAATCCTTTCCCAATTATCCTTTCAGATACTTCCACCATAAGAATACTTTGAAAATACTCTTCTTGTGTCAACATCTTCTGCTTGCAAGCACCTCAATAGTTTTGAGAATCTTTCCAGATTAGATTCACCCTTAGGAATGAGAGAGATGAATCCTTCCTTGCAAATGTGTCACATAACAACCAGAACCCATGTGACACAGGTCAACAGCCAACCAGACCCTAGGCTGACCAAACGTGAGGAGGTTAACCAAAACTCCCCCTCAAATTAACAATCATGGAAACTACACACCAATATCCATGCATTGTACACAGATTTCTCAACATGACATACACCATCCCTACCAGTGGCAACTAACTCTATGAATTATACCTATACATACTTCAATCACACCAATCAGACTCCAGCTGACCATAAGTACTAGTGACAACAAAACAACACCAGTTAATAGTAGATATGCATTGCCAGAGCATACTACCTCAACCAACCACTGAATCTTCATATTCTCACTCCTTGAAAGAACTGCCACTTCTGAGCGTGGTGTTTGAATAACAAGATTCATGGTCCCAATCCTCTTAAATGAAATAGCAGTCAGCTTACCCCATTATTGACTTCTAACATCCAGGGGACTTGTCTTCCAACACAACATAGTACTTCAGGGAACAACTATCCAACCCTGATCAATCTACAGGAATAAGGCACACAGCAGGGATTGCACAATGTCACATCTCAACCAGCTCCACTTCTAGAGATCAGACTCCTAAAAGTGACCTTCTTGAGCATACACACAGTTGACCCTACCCTTGTCAACTTAGCACACACAAATGTCTCCTCTTTGTTTGACGCCTAAAAAAATCTGCTCTTCAACCAGTAGGTGCATACTTCTTGAACAACATGTTCTAACATCACATAGAACATTAGTTCCACCTGTTTGGAACAAACCCTCCTTGAAAGTCTTCAAGGTCTTCATATGCACTACCCAAGAGAGTAAAAGAATCAGTGATCAGGTCATTCTTACCATGATGAGTCGACTTGAGGAGACTCAAGTATCTTTGACATCTTCAGTAGATTATGATGAAATCTTGAATACAGCAGCCTTTCATCCACATGAGGGGAAACTACATCATAGTTTGAGTTTTGCCAGGTATTATGCAGCGGAAATCATAATACAACTCAACCTATGAACACACAATTCACCAAATCAGCCTCTAAGAACATACCAAGTTTGAATATGATTCAATACTAGCACAGTTGTCCCACACAAAGGCCAATTGCCAATCTCCAGAGATAGGTACACACAGTTCCTGTCATGAATAGTCCATCCACCTACTTCAAGGGACCATTCAGGTACATCACAGAACCTTCCACAGGTTCCAGGATCAGTAGTAACATAACTCCTTGCAAGATACCAGAAAGTATCACCCATGGATCTCATCCAGAGACAGAACAGGATGCCCGCTCTGATACCATTTGAAATTTTGGTGTAGTCAGAGTTCAGATGTTCTACTCCAAGTAATGATATCTAATCCAACATTGTTATTAATACAACAAGACAATTATACAAATTAAAACCCAGTACTAATATGCACACATTCACAGATGTCACGACATCTGCTACTATATCACCATAGAATGGAAGAACACCCAGTTCTGTCCATCTGGTACAACGACACAACAGAGATTAAACATAGCACTTACATCTGTTGAGCCTGCACAGTTAACAGCATGATGTCTCACCATTGATTTGAACATCACCTGTTACAGCATTACAGGTTGACCTTATTTTATAACAGATAGTATTATAACGTGCAGAAGGTATAACACAAGTAATTGTTAACCCAGTTCGGTGCAACATCACCTACGTCTGGGGGCTACCAAGCTAGGAAGAAGATCCACTATCAGCAGTATTAATTCAGAGTTAAACTCCCCCGTTTACAACTCTTCACTTAATCCCTACCCAATGCAATCTATACCTAGGAACTCCTAGATAGAAACCTCCAGTTTCCATTCCTATCACTACAAATACAATGTAATGCAAAACAACTTGAACTTGCTTCACAACTTCGTTCAAGACCATAACAAACTCTTACCTACAGGCTTTGAGTTACAACTAATCTCAGCTTTGAGCACTAAGACACACATGGTAACCTTCCCACAGGTTGGGAGGTTTACCTCACACACCCCTAATTTTACATACTTTAAGGCTTACAAAAACTAGGTTACAATATGCTATTTATAACCTAAGCACCCAACTGGATTTGGGCCTTCAGAAATCGCAGCAAACTTCTTCTTTGCTGTTACAAAGCCAGAAAGAAATTTCTGCTACAATCAAGGTCTTCAATCTTTTAGTTCCTAAAATATCTCCATATTTAGTTCCTAAAATATCTCCATATTTAGTTCCTAAAATATCTCCATATTTAGTTCCTAAAATATCTCCATATTTAGAAACTGTTTATTCTGATTGAGTCTTCAAGAACTCCACAAATAACGCCACATAGGATTCTAACTAATTTCCACATATTAGGGTGCTAACAAATAGGCTATTTGTTAGGTTCATTAATTGTAGCTCAGTTGTTAGTTTCCTGGATTTTAGATCAGCTGTTGGATTCCTGAAGAATAGCCTGAGAAAAATCCTGAAATAGAAAAACTAACCATCCTACAATTTAGCATATGTTGTCAGGAATGAATGTCACAACATTCAGTTTGACGTCCAGAACATAGACCATATGCTAAGTCTGTTATTTTCCTGAAAACAGACTGTACAAATTTGATGTACTGTACAAGACCAATCTATCCATACTTCAGTAACAGCGTACATTCATAAATGTCAAAGTATCCAATTTGACATTTACACAATGAGCCTTACGTCAGGTCTGTTATCCTCTTGATAAGCAGACTGAGAAATATACTGAACTGTAGCAGACAACCAACCTGCCTATTATTCAGTATATGCTGTCAATGATGAATGTCATAACATCCAGTTTGACATTCAGACAGTAGGCTTTGTGTCAGGTCTGTTATCCCCTTGATAAACAGACTGGAAATAAATACTGAGTTATTAAAGAACACCAGCTGTTCTATTTCTCAGTAACTGCTGACAGGGATGAATGTCATAACATCTAGTTTGACATTCAGTAGATCCTATATTAGCTAAACCTCCAGCATACAACTCAAGTATGTCATGACATCAGTCAAGACATCAGAGTACAGTTAGATATTCTAACATACAATGCAGTCAAACAGTCATCTCCATAGCATGTCATGACATCAGTCAAGACATTAGGATCCAGCTAGTGTTTTACCATACAATGCAGCCAATCAAACATCTACAAGAATAAGGCATTGGGATTGGCTCAATGACCCGGTCCGCCTGCGTTGGATGTTGTTGATAGTGTCTCTACTGACCCGGATTACCTCCTTGTTGTTGATTGTTGTACCTGGGTTGCTGTTGCGGATGATACTGCGGTTGAGGAACAGGTGTTGGAATAGTGATTGCGGCCACTTGCCGGCATATACAACGCTCGTCTCACCTTCTCTTCTTCGCTGACCGTTACCAGCAAACGGTTTCTTGGGAACTGATGAGTTGGAAGCATTGTTGTCTTGAATTCGGCCCATCTTCAACAGACTCTCGATCCTTTCTCCAGCAATCACTATCTCTACAAAGCTGATTGACGGGCAAGCAGCTAATCTCTCGATATAATTGCCTTGAAGAGTGTTCATGAACATGTCCGCCATCTCCCTTTCATACATAGGGGGTTGGACGGATGCACCAATCTGTCTCCAACGCTCAGCATATTCTCTAAAGGTTTCCTTGGCAGTCTGAGACATTCCTTGCAACAAGGTCCGATTTGGAGCCATGTCCAAGTTGTATTGATATTGCTTGACAAAAGCCTCTGCCAAGTCTTTCCAGCTCTTGATGGTAGTACGAGACAAATGAGAATACCATTCACGAGAAGCTCCAGTTAAACTGTCTTCAAAATAGTACATCCACAGCTTTTCATCTTCCGTGTGAGCTCCCAACCTTCCCAAATAAGATTGGAGATGAGTGCGTGGGCAAGAAGCCACGTTGTATTTCTCAAAAGTAGGGGGTTTGAACTTGTGAGGGATCCTTACTCCCTGAACCAGACCAAGATTGGTGACATCAAAACCTAAGGAATTTTGAGACTCCAAAGATTTGAGCTTCTCAGCAAGCTCATCCATACGGCGAGTGGTCTCGAGGGCCTCGTCGTGCAAAGAAAATTGATCATACTAATAATCTTCAGTAACGGGGTGCTCGTTAATCTGAATTCCTTGATTCACATTGTATCTTCCACCAATACCATTCCCAACATTCCCCGTCTTGCCAACATTACCTAGGTTTCCATCAACATTTGCGTTACTCGCATTTCCAGTGTTCACAGGGTTATCAGCGTTCCCAGGGTTACTAGGGTTCCCCTCAGCACTTGGTATTTCCACCTCTGGATCGGGCCTCGGTTGCTCAACCAATTCCCTCAGCTTTTCTTGGCCTTCTGCCATACCAGTCATCAATGTCATGAACTGATCCATCCTTTCACGCATATCAGCCAGTTCTTTCTGTATCTGGTCCATTGCTAGTCGTGGACGATTTTCCTTTGTCGGGTACCTGTGAACTCGCTTGGGACCAATAACTGCCTGAAACAGGGAACAAACATTAGAAATTGCGGTGACACCTGCAAAACAAACAAGGGTTAGTATGCATGGTATGCGATGCACTGCTTATTCGATTTTAAGGCCCCCCTTAAAAAGGGAATACCCTGCAAATGAATAAGCATGAGATGTTGGATGCAAATATGCAGATGATGTTATGCAATGCAATGGCATGTCAATCAGAATTGCTGGATCCGCTTGAACATCTGTCAGGTTGCACTGCCTGGAGAGAAATTAAGAGGATCAAGCAAAGCACACCAAACAAAGGTCATGGGATAGATCATGTTAACCTTAATATCAACCATCCATTTTTGGTGGATTATGGTTTACAGCTTATCAACACCCAAGTTTCATTGATATTAAGCATACCTGAACGGATCAACCATGAATCAAGGGTTTGTTGCAAGTCACGAGCATGGAGTTTAGGTTAAGAACCACCCAAAGGGAGTGTACTAAGGTTTAAACCTGCCAAACATGTTCTACAAAAGGTTCCCATAGTCATAATCGCATCTTTCGGATATTATCGGAGGAACGACTACTTGTATTCCAAAAATATTCTCAAGAGAGACTCTTATGAGTGTAGTATCGCGTAACAATCGTATCAAATCTTACACTTGAACGACTTTCGCACTACGTCCTGCGAATAGGCCAAGATGGGTTTGGTAAATTAAGGTCCTTGGCTTCTAAGGTCTATATTGGAAAAAGTAATGTCTAACCACAACATACTTGTGTGACATTATTGATCCCAACATGACCTCCACCAAGTGAATGGGCTTGCAAGTCAACTTGCAAAGGAATAACTCCACACAAGTCAACTAGACTATGCCATTCTCCTATCCTAAGTGCACTCGAGTTCGGGTATAGAACTCATGTCACAAACAAAACCAGCAGATACGGCAGTCATATGTACACAATGCAATAAAGCAGGTAAATGCTGAAAGATAAATAACTGTAAAAAAGAATAAACACCCAATAAACAAACAACCTACAAAAGCTAGGAGGGACTCGCTTAGGGAAACCGGGTCCCCAGCAGAGTCGCCAGCTGCCGCAACCTGAAAAATACAGTGTGCGAAAAAACAATCGGCGAAAGAAAATGACAGAAGAGTCGTCACCGTGCGTTATTTATCCCAAAGGAGGGAAAGGAAACGCTCGAAGTAAACCTGAAAAGAGGAAAGGACAAGACGGGGTCTCGCAACCAAATCTTGGTTTCGGGAGTCGATTATGCGAAGGGAAGGTATTAGCACCCCTACGCATCCGTAGTACTCTACGGGATCCACTTTTGTAGTTCTTATCTAAAGGGTGTGGGTTTATCTAATGTGTTATTTACTAAAAAAAAAGGGGTCAAAAGAAAATGACTCGCACGGATGTCGCATCCACTGCATACGTATCTCATCTGAATATGAGAATCAGAGTCTTCGTAGCTCGGCTACCTAGGGGTTAAAGGGAAGTGAGCTCGGTAAGACATCACGTCTTATGCCTACGTATCTCATCTGGAATGAGAATCAGAGCAAGCCGTAGTTCGGCTAACTACGGGGTTATGGATTGGGTTTTGGACGAACGACGTTACTACGCAATCTACCGGATGCTCGACCTTTGGAGACTTACTCGCCTGTAGTAGAAGGAGTTAACGTATTCTTAGGAAAAGAAAAATCAATGAGTTGGTAGGGTTAGGGATGCTCATGCAAAAAGGCAGTCCTTGACGAAGGAACCTGCATAAAGTAAACACACAAAACATTGCCTCCTATCGAGGTCTTCCAGCTAAGAAAGCGGTAAAAATATGGGAAAATGTAAAAGTACCACACGAATAAAGATCCGAAGTAACAGTAATTAACGGAACAAGGAAACTCTGAGATCCTTCCAAGCTAACACCATCAAAGAAAGTGAGTCAGTACAGGTAATCAGAATGAAACCTCCAGATGGTATCCCACAAATAAAGTGGAACACCAGGCAAACCATCACTGCAAAAGTCATATGAGCCCTCACAAAACAAAACTCAACAAACAGGTTAGAGAAACAAAATAGGGTAACCAAGAGTTGCCCCCAAATCAAAATGTAACCACATGAATCATGCCATTAAAATTCACAAAAATCTCAAAAAAAGCAACCAAAGGTAGGAGGCCTAAACCTCTTGTCAAACACATGCCTCAAAAGAGTATCAAATTCACCCATAATACCTCATACATTTAGAGCATTCAAATTAAAGGCATAAAGATGATGGATATAGGGCAAACCTGATTGGAGAGATCGGTTGAAATCAAATGGCACGGCTGGATTTGCAACCCAATGTTAGGGTTTGCTTGAGCTGAAAGTGTGTGAGTCAGAATGAACCTTTCAGAGTTGCCTGGAGGTTGCTGCAGATTAATTCTCACCCTCTCTGTCTAGGTTTCTCTCCGGGTTTTGTTCAGGGAAACCTCAGAGTGTTTTTGCTTCTCTTCCTTTTTCTGTTTGTTCTCCCTCTTTTATAACCTGATTTTCATGGCTTTGTGGGCTCAACTGAGAGAGGTCCAAGTCCAAGATTTTTCTATTATATTATATTTATTTATTTATTTATTTAATTTAATTTTTTTTCTCGTTTTTTATTTATTTATTTATTTATTTATTTATTTTCGTTTATTTTTATTTTTATTTTTATTTTTATTTTTTTAAAATAAAGTTTCTTGGATCTGATTCTGATTGACATGATGAAATGCAATATGAAATGTTAAATGACCTAAAAATGAATGCATGAATGAGGAGGGCAAATTTTGGGGTGTTACACAAACAATACAGTCATCCCGAAAAGCACAAAAAATATGTCACAAAATAAATATAAACATACAATACCCAAGTAAAAAGTAGGCTAAACCCACTAGGAATAAATATTTCTCCCCAGCAGAGTCGCCACTTTTCTGTAGCGGGGTATTCGTTACCTTATGGTTTATTGACTAAACCAAAAGTAAGCATACAATTCGAGTCGCCACCGCACTTTTATTTGTCCCAAGGAAAGGCTAAAAAGCGAACAAAATCCAAGTAAGAAGTTTTATCAAATCAAAAACTAATAAAAATGTCAGATATCTAGGTAAGGGGGTTGGTTATGAAATGGGAAGGTTTTACGCACCCAAAACATCCTTAGTACTCTAAGGGAACCTCTTTTTGCAAATATGTGTTGTAGGTTGGTATTTGTGAAAATATGTGCAAAAGATTAGGGGGATGAGAAGAGAATAGATTATATTTACAAATATTGTTGTTTGAATGGATGAACCCATTGCCTACGTACCATCACAAAGGTAGGATCAAAACCTCGTAGTTCAGGGTAAAAATCTCAAAGGTTGGTGAATTGTTTTGATCAAAAGCCTTAAGGTCTTTTGTTATCAAAAGGGAGAAAACTCAACCTAAACCAACAATCCACCATGTGAGGAAGGCTTCAGCATACTAGTGAGGGGTTAACCCTATAATAAGTATGGAAGACTTATAATCCAATCACTAAGGATAAGGCGAGGTTTACATCAACCACTATGATAACTCAAACCTATGGCTAATGTTTATGAAAAGGTTTTAACAAGTGGCCATTGGAACCACAAAAAATAACTTGAAGTAAGTTGTATTTACAAGTTATATTTATTTACAAAATGAAGTCAAAGTTTAGATTAAGGTTCATTCACAATGAGTATTAATGAAAAGATTTTGAAAAGTAAAAGGCATAAGGCATAGGTTTCTAATTTGAAAACAATGTCAAAGTTTGAAAGGTAAGACTTTTGGCTTGGGTTAGAGTGAGGAGAAGAAGAGAAGGGCTAGTCCTAAAGCATACAAAGATAAGAGAGAAGATAAAGATGATTCAAGATTCTCCTTTCCTTTGGGCTTAGCAAACAACAAGCAATCACATAATTATAGATTCAAGCTCCTAGGATCTGCATTTGGCTTGTCTCTCTTAACTTGGATACTCATGACAATGGTCCTCCTTACTATCTCAAGATGAAATTCCTATCATACAAGAGCAAACATCAAAAAGTTCACAACACAATAAGAGAAATGGAAAAAGAATAAGTTTTGGAAAGGAAGTCCTTTGAAGTCAACTTTGAAATTTAGCATTCTAAAGGCATGAGGCCTAGTTACTCTTCAACAAATTTAGCATTCTAAAGGCATGGGGCCTAGTTGCTCTTGAACTCCTTTAAGCATAGGTGTTGTCCTAATTCTAAGTCCTTTCTCCTTTTTGCATTGGGTTCACACAAAACAACAATACATTTATATACAATAATGAGCTCAAATGAGGAAAAGGAAAATGGCATAAACATAAAATATGTGCTCAAGTGAGCAAAATGAAAAGCAATATGAATAAATGAACAAGAAGTAAATTGCATTAAAGTAAATTGCAAGAAATTAAATGCTCAAATTAAAGTTAGTAGTTAGTATGAGGCCTAGTTACTCTTCAACAAATTTAGCATTCTAAAGGCATGGGGTCTAGTTGCTCTTGAACTCCTTTAAGCATAGGTATTGTCCTAATTTTAAGTCCTTTCTCCTTTTTGCATTGGGTTCACACAAACAAAGACAAAACAAGCACAAGGCAACAATATATTTACACAATAATGTGCTCAAATGAGCAAAAGGAAAATGGCATAAACATAAAATATGAGCTCAAGTGAGCAAAGGGAAAAGGCAATATGAATAAATGAGCAAGAAATTAAATTGCATTAAAGTAAATTGCAAGAATTAAATGCTTGAATTAAAGTTAGTGTTAGTAGTTAATGTTAGTGTGTCATAAGACAATTTAGGGCTATGTTAAGCAATTGTAAGTGGACTAATGTAGTAGTCACACCTATCTGAGGTCGGTCAATAAAACTATAGGAAAATAAACACAAGTTAGAGATCATGACTAGTAAGCCAAGCTCCAAAAACTTGCCATGCCAAGAGAAAAGAGGAAAGGCCTTGTATTGACTTTAGGTTTTTTGCTTGACCAAGAAGCAACCTATCTTGGACACAAAGCAACTCACTAGATCTTGGATCAAGTTGAGTTTGATTTGGATCAAAGAAGGTTAAACCTCTCATTTGTCAAGACCAACCATAAGACATTAACTAATTGGCCAAAAAATAAAAAGAAAGAGATGAAGATGAAATGAATGGAAAGAGAATTCAAATGTCAAACACAATTGGTCAAAAGTGAATCAAATCATCATCAACCAATGCTAAACAGGAGAGGAATGAAGGTTACAACTCAACAAGTCAAACATATTTTTTTGGTATTTTTTGAATTAAAAATAAATGCAAAATAAAATGGACAAAATATGGTCAAACCTCAAATTCAAGTCAAATCAACTTCAACAAGTTCAATTAAATTCTCATAGGTCTAACATGGTCAAACAAACTTTGATAAATTTTCTCAATAATTTTTGAAATCATAAACTATTTAAAAACAATTAAAAACAATGAAAAATAACACAAATGAATTAAAATCTCAAATAAATCTCAAATCAATTAAGAAATTGATGAGACTATTTTTCATTGACTTATCATGATCCATATGTGTTAAGAAAATATTTTTGGAATTTTCAGATATCAAAAAGTATTTTAAAATGAATAAAAACTATTAAAAATCAAATAATTCACAAAAAATATTAAATGAAGTCATATTTTCAAGAATATTAAAAATCAAATATGAAACTAGATTTTTCAAGAATTTTTTTAGCATTGGTCTCATATTTTTTGTGACTTCAAATAAAATATTTATGAATTTTTGAAAATAAAAGGAATTAAATGGAATTAATCAGAAAATAAGAAAATAGCAAAAATGCGCAGCCACTAGATCATTTCATTAATTGACGTGGCAATGATCCTAAGGCTCAGGGTCGCGGTCACACGAAAGACCAAAGTCAAGCGCGCTACATCTGGATTTAAAACCAGTCAATAAAATGAAAGACTATGATTAAAACGTTTAAGAGTGATTCAATGGTTATGAGGCTCCCACATGGGGATGGTGGTGGAAACCACCATCTTCTCCGGCGATCTAACCCGATCCGGCCACCACGCACAGGAAATCAAACTTCAATGAAAATGAAAAAGCAAGGTATCAAAATGAAGCTGAGGTGATGTATATCACCCCTGTAACCATGGGTCATCACCACAGTTTCTATTTAGAGAGAAACATGAGCTTGAAGATCATGGTGCTTGATCTGAAATGGCACGATTTGCAAAATTGAGACCACCACTGGTCTGCCTCATGCATGAGGACTTTAGAAAACAACACAAACTCAAGGAATTCACATCATATAGCAAGATCTAGATCAAGAAAAATTTAGGTTCTACCTCTGAAATGCAGCTTCAAACAACACGAATTATTCAAGCTCTTGATCCAATTTTGATCTGGAAGTCTGATGGTGATGCAAGGTTAAGGAATTGAGTTGTAAAGATCAACTAATGATGTTGAAATTCAAGCTTGAAATTGAAAATGAAAACTGAAAATTCCTTTGGTGAGGGTTTGGTTTTCAATTCAGCAGCACTTCAGATCTCCTTGTGGTTGAAGAATGAAGCTCAAGGCACCTCTATTTATAGTTGTATGTGATGCAATGCAATGCTTGGCTCGTGTGCATGAAATTTGGATCCTCCATGCATGGGCCTGTACAGGCGCATGTGAGGCCCAAGAATGAATGAAAATCCATGCTGAACTCATATGGAAGTGAATTGGACGTGTAATTGGAGCTGCTTTTTCTTGCACATGAAGTTACAAAGTGAAATGCAAAAATGCACATAAACATTAAGATCTTCGAAACTCACTCATGGAAAGTCCAAAAAATTAATGTGAGTAATGGTTGGAAAGCCCTTGAAATAAGGAACAAAAGTCATGTTGGGAAAAAAAATCATTTGGAGTTTGGAAATTTATGAAAACTGGCGGTGAAGTTTTGGGTACAAAACATGTCTAGGTTCTCTTTGAATTTTTTTTTACCAAAAGCAAGCATCTTCAAGCCCTTCTGTTTCAACGATGCAAGCGTAAAATGGAAAAACCTCCAACATAAAAGTTGTATATCTTTTCAATATGGTCAATTTAGACTCAAATTTGGAATCATTTGGATTTTTCATGAGAAAGTTATGGGCACTTGAAGTTGGACATTTTTTAAATTCAATGACTTTGGTCCAAAGTGACCTATAATGTTTTGTATTATCACATGTGTTTCTTTTAGGATTATGAAATTTTGTCCAACATAAAATTTTAAGTAGACATCTTAAAATTTCCGATTCATTTGGTCTCACCTCAACATCAGAAAAATTAAGGAAGTTAGGTCCTTGGGAAGTTGACCCAAAATTAGGGTTTCAGGCAAAATGACCTATAATGTTTTGAAATGAATGATGACCTTCCAAGTTTCAAATGGATTTTCTAGGAGCATTGGAGCACATGATCACGTGAGCTTCAAAACAAAAAGAGTTAGTGACATATTTTTGTGCTTTTGGTTAGTAAACAAATAAGAAAAGAAATAATATACAATACAAGCATGCTTAGTGGTCTCAAACAACCTCACACAAATCCCAACCCTAGGTTCAAGGAGTCACACATGCTATGATCCTTGAGGAAATGCACTTGAGCAAATGATATGATGCCATGAGGGGTCTTAGGGTCAAAATTAGGGTCTTACACAAGATGCTAGGTAATCCAAATTCAGGGTCTTGATGGCCCAATATGCCTTGTGCTTGAGTTCAAAAGGTAAGGGGCATGACTTCCCGTAGACCAACGGGTACGGTGTACTTCCAATAGGGGTTTTGTAAGCAGTTTTGTAAGCCCACAATGCTTCTGTTAGCTTTTCAGACCAATATGGTGTTGCTACTCTCTGTTTCACTCCATATTTTCTCAAGAGTTTATCAAATATCCTGGATATTAAATGTGATCCACCATTACTTATGACAAGTCGTGGTACTCCAAATTTGGGAAAGATATTATTCTTGAACATCTTGATGACTACTCTTGTGTCGTTGGTTGGTGCGAATATAGCTTCTATCCACTTGGACACATAGTCAACGGCTACCAAAATGTACTTGTTTCCCAATGAAGATGGAAAAGGTCCCATGAAATCAATACCCCAAACGTCAAATAGTTCTACTTCTTGGATGTTCTTTAAAGGCATTTCGTCACGTCTTGAGATGTTTCCAGTGTACCATAATGTTGGCCAATAAAGACCAGCTTGAAGGATCTTAGCGTATGTCTTAGATGTGCTTGAATGTCCGTCATAGGGTGAAGAGTGACAATGCTCTATGATGTTTCTGACTTCTTTTTCTGAGACACAACATCGAAATATGTTATCAGTTCCTCTTTTGAAAAGGAGTGGTTCGTCCCAATAGAAGTGTCTTATATATTTAAAGAACTTCTTCTTCTATTGATAGTTGAGGTCAGGTGGTATGATATCAGCGGCTAGATAATTCAAAAAATTAGCGTACCATGATACTCTGCTAATTTCTAAAATCGTCCCAAAGTTGTCTCTATCAGGTTCAATGGGAGCAGTATCTATCTTAGCTATTAGTCTGTCATAGGTGAAGTTATCACTTATAGGTAAATGATCTGGCTTTAAATGCTCTAGTTTGGAAAGATGGTCAGCAACTACGTTTTCTGTTCCTTTTTTGTCTTTAATATCTAAGTCGAATTCTTGTAGCAAAAGGATCCACCTGAGTAATCTAGGTTTTGCATCCTTTTTGCTCAGAAGGTAACGGATAGCTGCATGGTCTGTATAGACTATAATTTTAGATCCTACAAGATAAGACCTAAATTTATCGATTGCGAAAACTACAGCTAGTAGTTCCTTCTCTGTTGTTGTATAATTTAATTGAACGGAATCTAGGGTTCTACTAGCGTAATATATTACGTGTAGTTTCTTATCTTTTATTTTTCCTAAAACATCTCCTATAGCGAAATCGCTAGCATCACACATTATTTCGAAGGGTTTAGTCCAATCCGGAGTTTGTAGAATGGGTGCTGATATTAATGCTTGTTTTAAACGGTTAAAGTCCTCGATACATTTTTCATCGAAAATGAACTCAATGTCTTTCATCAGAAGGCCGGTCAGGGGTTTTGTTATTTTAGAGAAGTCTTTGATGAAGCATTGATAAAAACCACTGTGTCCAAGGAAACTAAGGACTTCTCTAACTGTCTTAGGAGGGTTAAGGTTTTCTATAACTTCTACCTTTTCTTTATCAACCTCAATGCCCCTTTCAGATATCATATGTCCTAACACTATGCCTTCTTTAACCATAAAGTGGCACTTCTCCTAGTTTAACACAAGGTTAACTTCTACGCATCTCTCTAGGATTTTCTCAAGGTTAATGAGGCAATCTTCAAAGTCTAACCCACACACCGAGAAATCGTCCATAAATACTTCCATAATTCCGTTGAGATAATCTGCGAAGATTGACATCATACAACATTGGAAAGTAGCTGGCGCATTACAGAGTCCAAACGACATTCGTCTGTAAGAAAACGTTCCGTAAGGACAGGTAAAGGTTGTTTTCTCTTGATCCTCGGGGTGAATGGGTATTTGGAAAAATCCAGAATATCCATCCAGATAACAAAAGTAAGAGTGTCTGGGAAGACGCTCAGGCATTTGATCAATGAATGGAATGGGGGAATGGTCTTTCCTAGTTGCCTTATTGAGCTTCCTATAATCTATGCACATCCGCCATCCGCCTTCTATACGTTTAGTGACATGCTCGCCCTTCTCGTTCTACACGACTGTGATGCCTCCCTTCTTGGGTACCACATGTACAAGACTTACCCACTTACTATCAGAAATCTGATAGACTATACCAACTTCCAGTAGTTTAAGGACTTCCTTCTTTACTACCTCGCTCATTACAGGGTTGATTCGTCTCTGATGTTCTCTAGAAGGTTTTGAATCCTCGTCTAGCGAGATCCTGTGCATACACACGGATGGGCTAATACCTTTTAAATTAGAGATGTTGTACCCTAAGGTAGAGGGGTATCTTCTTAAAACATTCAAGAGTCGATTCGTCTCATCTTGGTTTATGGTGGCACTAACAATTACTGGGCGGTTCATTTCTTCATCCAAAAAGTCATATCGTAGGTCCTTGGGTAGTTCCTTAAGTTCTTGGGCTAGTTTTTGAGAATTTGGTGAAAGGTCTAAAGTAAGATCCAAACATTCGTGAGGTTCCGTTTCCTCTAGGTCGTCATCCTTTTCATTCGGGTTTGAAAATGGTTCGATCTTAGATTCTCCTTGATCAAATTCTCTTATGCACTCATCTATGATATCGATCGCATAACATGTGTCTCCTAGAATTGGTGCCATCAGGAATTTTGAAAGAATGAACTCGATCTTTTTGTCCCCTACTTCGAAGGTCAATTTTCCTCTTTTAACATCTATTATAGCTATGAATGTTGATAAGAATGGTCTACCTAAAAGGATAGGGATAACTTCGTCTTCTTTGATATCCATGACCATAAAGTCTGTTGGGACATAAATTTGACCGATCCTAAATGGGATGTCTTCTAAAATGCCTACAGGATACTTAACATACCTACCGGCTAATTGGAGGGACATCTTAGTTGGCTAAAATTCTCCTAAGTTTAACCTTTTACATACAAC